>NC_141137.1:174565856-174881689 GCF_053477565.2 Lygodium microphyllum | reverse complement strand
AGACGATCTACCAGTGGATATGTGTTCTCTTTTGGGAGTGCTGCAGTCACTTGGAGCAGTAAGAAACAACCTACAATTGCCTTGTCGAGCACAGAGGCCGAGTACAGGGGTGCAGCAATGGCTGCATGTGAGGTAGCTTGGTTGCATAATCTACTTTATGATATGCATCAGCCTATAAGATGGGCCAGTTGTCATTTATTGTGACAACATGAGTAGTATACACTTGGCAAATAATCCAGTCTATCATGCTAGAACAAAGCATATTGAAGTGCATTATCACTATGTGCGGGAGAGGGTTTTACTAGGTCTTATTGATCTAGTTTATGTCAGCACAAAGGATCAGGGAGCTGACATATTTATGAAGGCATTGGGCGCAGAGAAGCTGCGCAAGTTCAGAGACCTGCTTGGTGTGCAGGAATTGGGATTGAGCTCGAGAGGGAGTGTTGAGATATCGAGCTCCACTTGTGATATGCCATGGTGACCGTTGTGCATTTATGTCACCGACTTGTCAGTTGTAGATGCGGTTGGTACACCGCCCATGAATAATAGCTAGATGACAGCTATCCTTATCTACTCTGGTTCATGGCTCAGTTAGTATGCCACCTTAGTTAGTTGAGTTTGGTTTGAGACCCATATATAGGATTCTTCTATTTCTTTGTATGAGACTTCTTTTTGGCTTACACAACTAAGAAGAGGAAAACTGTTTTTAGCCTCCACCTTTGTGTGTATTCCCCAATTGTGCAAGCAAGAAAGCTACAAGTGAGACTCCTTCCTTCTCTCCCACAATCTTGACAATGCAGATAGTAGGAAGTCCACTTTTGGTTATGTGTTCACTTATGTTGGAGGGGCTATCTCTTGGATGTCCAAGGCATAGAAGTGTATAGCTCTTTCTGCCACTACATAGGCCAAGTATATTGCAGCCACAAAGGCTTGCAAGGAGGCTATCTTGCTAGGTCGTTTGATTGCAGACCTTGGTATGACAGGTGCTATGCCTACACTGCATTCGGATTCTATGAGTGCCATTCAGTTGGCCAATAATCCAATCTTCCATGCGAAGACGGAACATATTGAGGTGAGGTATCACTTCATTTGCGAGGTTGTTGAGGATAGGTCTATTGATCTTGTCAAGATTCCGATTGAGTAGAATCCTATAGACTTGCTCATGAAGAGCCTCACTATGGAGTGCTTTGCCTTCCTCAGGAGATTGATAGGCGTTGGATGAGATGACGTAATTTTCCTCATCCTGTTGTATATGTGTACATGTTGTACTATCTTTTCTTTTTATTTCTCTCTCATTGGGCAAATTCTCCTTTAAGTGGGAGGTTGTTGGGGGTAAAGGTGCCTCTGCCTAGCCACCCGTGTATTACTACACTTTACTACACTAACAGTACCCACCACTACAAAACTGCAGGTGGCGAGCGCCCATCACAGTCACTTACTCTTTATTCTTTTAGTGACAGTTTGAATAAAGGAAGGCCCATCCACACATTGTGGTTGTTGGAGTTTCCACTTTTGAGTCTCTCTCTCTCTCTCTCTCTCTCTCTCTCTTGCTCTTGCTCTCCATCCGCCATAGCTCTCACCGCCAAGCTTCTTTCTCTTGGGCTCTACTTCCCTTTCACGTGGCTCATGCAAAAGTAATGCCCCACTTGTGCTGAATGCCCTTGACCCTTCGTTCTCCAATCCTAGGAAGGATTTTTTTCAAATTCAGAGAGGAAGGGGCAAGGTGAGGAAAAATCAAACTAAAATTAAAAAACCAAAACTCAAACCAAACAATAGAATAAGTATAGAAAATAAAAATAAAACAAGAAAACATAAAGTGGAAGGAAGGGAAAAATGATGGTATACTCGCGCTTTCTTGGAATGTATGAATGACAGAAAAGGAAAATCTTTGTCAATCTTAAAGAAGATTATCATTCTTGTCACTCCACAATGTAAAATTACCTCAATAACAAACTAATGAAAAGTAATTTTTGCCATGCAGGAACCAAGAATGGCAGCACACAAGGACAAGGAATGCCTCTTTCCTTTCATCAATGATGAGCATCACAAATACGGCATGAGCTTCCAAACCCACATCTATAACCAACTCAAGTTCCAAAGTGTCACTAACCTTGAAGAGTTGGTGGCCAGAAAACCAGTAGCAAAGCAGGTTGTGGATCAATGCAACCTAGACAGATATGTAGAAAAGTTTGGGAAAAAGATCGACCACACAAAGTGTTTGGATTTCATGAGGACTTATGATGATAGGAGGGATGTTGGAAAAGTGAAGATAAGACAAGGAGGAGAGACTAAGGAGATGGAAGTGAGACTCAGCCCGGACCTAATTGAACGATCCTTAGGATTGGTCCACAAGCTCGAAAGAAGGCCTAAAAGAGATTTGTACTCCATGCTGCAGATGGATAAGGACAAGGTACACACACCAATGAGGGCATAAAATTGGAACATGTGCCACATAAGGAGATAAAAATGTAGGCTAAGCTAGCACATACCCTCTTCATCAGCCTACAATACAATGCAGTAATGCATAGAATCACTGTCCCCATGTTGGAAAGTGTGGCAGGCAGGGCCCTAGATGAAGTGAACTTGAAATCATATGTGCAAAAAACAATCCAATTAGCCTTAGCTAAGGCATTATCAAGAAGGTAGCCAGGAAAAGAATCCCCGACATCAACCATAGAAAAGGAACACAAAACCCTTGCATAAAAGGCCTCATTCATCTACTTTGGGGGGATACTCACGACCTTAATTAAAGGTGCCATTGGGGAGGTGGAAGAACCCGAGCACACAAGGGAGATGCCGGATAGGTCACCTCTCAAGAGCAAGATGTACCACCAAGCCCTAGAAGCCCATCATAGTCTCCAAAGATGAGAAGAGAACAAGAACTTGAAGAATAAAGGATGGAGAAGGAGAGGGCTAAAAGACAAACCAAGAGAAGTCAAGAGAGGCCAAGAACATTATCAAGTGAAAGAACTAAAATCAATAGTAAGGAAGAACAGACCCAGTCAAACCCAAAGGAAGCCCCAAAGACCAAGGAAAGAGACTCTCCAAAAAGTAGCAAAGGGAAACTAAAGAAAGAATGACAAAGAAGGAGAAGGAAGAGCTACTAAAAGCGCAAAGAGAGTCCAAGAAATCCAAAGAAGAGGGAAGAAACAAGAGAAGGCTAAACTATAGAGAATAGCAGAAGAATCAAAAAGGGTAGAGGAGGAAAGGAAAAGGCAAGGCCACACTCCACCCAATCCCACCCACCCTGTTGCCAACCACCCCAACCATTGTAGTGACACAAGGCACCCCAACCACCCTCATGGCATGGGTGAAATTCTTAGTAGACAAAGCACATACCCCAACACCCAACTCTAGTGTAGGAACCCCAATGACAGGAATGAAAAGACCGACAGCTTTGCAGAAGTCGAATCCTAGTAGGGGTCCAAGTGACAAAGAGCCGAGGCTACCACCATTGCAGGGCCACAGCCCACTGATCATGATGAGCATGTCAAGGAGCTTTACACTCAATTCAAAAGAGCAAAGGAGGAGAAGAAAGCAGTGGTGGCAAAGCAAGAAGAAGCTAAAAGAGAAATATTGGTTGCTTTTCAACTAGAAAAGACACGCCAACAAGTGGCCATACATCAAAAAGAAATCAAGGAGCTAAAATCAGAGCTCACGACCAAGGAAGATAATGAGGAATATTGGAAAGAAAGACTAGAAGAAGAGAACCATGAGCTAGTAGGAATGCAAAGGGAGTACAAGCTCCTAATTCTACAGCAAGCAGAGCTCAAAACATGGATGAGAAGTCTCCAGGAAGACATGGAAGAGCTCACCGCACTAGATGCAGAGAGAGCACAAGAAAAATAGGAACATCAAAGAGAGAGTGAAGAAGTGGAGTATAGAGTGCAAAGGGAGATAGAAGAACAAGGGAGATTGGAAAGAGAGATGAAGTGCCTAACAAAGGAGAACAAAGAAATGGCACAGAAATGGAAGGGGCAAGAGACGACGATAATGGCCATGTCACAAAGGCAAAGTGAAGGCTTGGAAGAAATGATAAATAAGGCAAAGGAATGGGAGGCCAAGAGTGAAAAGAAAGTAAGACCTGGCAAGCCATTTGGCCCTTGCAGAAGGAAGCACAATATTGGCAAAAAGCAGGGCAAATGCCACTCAAGCAAGTCTAGAGACCAAGCAACGTACCTTCCTCAACATAATCTTGAACATCACACTCTCTAAAGAGGAGGAGGCAGTTGATATGCTTAAAAGGAAGCGAGAAATAGCTCATAAGGTGATAAGGCAAGGGCTATGCTCCCAAGTCCAAGCAACAAGAGTCAATTTGACTTGGCAAGACCAACGAGAAAATCCACTAAGAGTGGGCTTGATGTTGCAGGAAGTGAATGCATTAGGACCCCAAGAGGAATAATCACAGGAAGTAAAAACAGGATCAAGCCATGACGGGGGCTCAACGAGATGAGGAGCTGGTCCCACCACTTCCCTTGCCACAGCTAGAACCCCCTCAAGAACAAGATACCATAGCAGAAAGAAAAGATGAGGCTAAAAAGAAAAGAGCTAGAATGCTTGAACAAGCACACAAAAGAGCAAAAGCGCAAATGCCTGCAGACCTAGAGCCTCTTATTCCACCAAATAAAGACTGCTTACCCATGAACTGGAACATAGAGCTATCAATGTGGGAGCAGTGGGAAAGCCACTGCTAGCCCTTTGATTTTAGTTTCCAATACCTAGCGGCTCTAAGTAGAGTGCTATCAATTGAAGTGGTAAATGAAGTGATCACCATAGGAAGAAGGTGTCAAGATTGTGGGAGAGAAGGAAGGAGTCTCACTTGAAGCTTTCTTGCTTGCACAATGGGGGAATACACACAGAGATGGAGGCTGAAAACAGTTTTCCTCTTCTTAGTTGTGTAAGTCAAAAAGAGCTCTAGTATAAGGAAATAGAAGAACCCTATATATGGGTCTCAAACCAAACTCAACTAACTAAGGTGGCATACTAACTGAGCCACGAACTAGAGTAGATAAGGATAGCTATCATGTAGCTATTATTCATGGGCGGTGTACCAACTTCATCTGCAACTGGCAAGTCGGTGACATAAATACACAACGGTCACCCTGGCGTATCACAAGTGGAGCTCGATATCTCAGCACTCCCCCTCGAGCTCAATCCCAGTTCCTACACACCAAGCAGGTCTTTGAACTTGTGCAGCTTCTCTGCGCCCAATGCCTTCGTAAATATATCAGCTACCTGATCCTTTGTGCTGACATAAACTAGATCAATAAGACCTAGTAAAACCCTCTCCCGCACATAGTGATAATGCACCTCAATGTGCTTTGTTCTAACATGATAGACTGGGTTATTTGCCAAGTGTATAGTGCTCATGTTGTCACAATAAATGACAACTGGCCCACCTGTAGGCTAATGCATATCATAAAGTAGCTTATGCAACCAAGCTGCCTCACATGCAGCCATTGCTGCACCCCTGTACTCAGCCTCTATGCTGGACAAGGCAACTGTAGGCTGTTTCTTGCTGCTCCAAGTGACTGCAGCACTCCCAAAAGAGAACACATATCCACTGGTAGATCGTCTATCAAAAATTCTACCAGCCCAATCAGCATCAATGTATCCATACAACTATATCTGAACCCCAATCTCATAAAATAGTCCATACTGCAATGTGGACTTCACATACCTGAGTATGCGTCTAGCCGCATCCAAATGCGGTTTCCTTGGAGCCTGCATAAACTGACTTACGAATCCAACAACATAGCTCAAATCTAGTCTAGTAATAGTCATATAAATCAAACTTCCTACTATGCGTCTGTACATAGTAGGGTCTTCCAGAAGCTCACCTACATCTGTGCTCAGCTTCACATTCTGCTCCAAAGGAACTAAAATAGGCTTACAGCCTGTCATCCCATATTTGGACAGCATGTCCAATCCATACTGCCTCTGCAAGAGCTGTATCCCACTTGGTGATCTAATCACCTCAATGCCAAAGAAATAACACAGCTCTCCCAAATCCTTCATCTCAAACTTCTGCTTCAATAGCATTTTCTGTCAAGATTGTGGGAGAGAAGGAAGGAATCTCACTTGTAGGTTTCTTGCTTGCACAATGGGGGAATATACACAAGGGTGGAGGCTGAAAACAATTTTCCTCTTAGTTGTGTAAGCCAAAAAGAACTCAAGTACAAAGAAAAATAGAAGAACCCTATATATGGGTATCGAACCAAACTCAACTAACTAAGGTGGCATACTAACTGAGCCACGAACTAGAGTAGATAAGGATAGCTATCATGTGGCTATTATTCATGGGCGGTGTACCAACCGCGTCTGCAACTAACAAGTCGATGACATAAATACACAACGGTCACCCTGGCGTATCACGAGTGGAGCTCGATATCTCAACACTCCCCCTCGAGCTCAATCCCAACTCCTGCACACCAAGCAAGTCTCTGAACTTGCGCATCTTCTCTGCGCTCAATGCCTTCGTGAATATGTCAGCTACCTGATCCTCTATGCTGACATAAACTAGATCAATAAGACCTAGTAAAACCCTCTCTCGCACATAGTGATAATGCACCTCAATGTGCTTTGTTCTAGCATGATAGACTGGGTTATTTGCCAAGTGTATACTACTCATGTTGTCACAATAAATGACAACTGGCCCATTTGTAGACTGATGCATATCATAAAGTAGCTTATGCAACCAAGCTACCTCACATGCAGCCATTGCTGCACCCCTGTACTCAGCCTCTGTGCTCGACAAGGCAACTGTAGGCTGTTTCTTGCTGCTCCAAGTGATTGTAGCACTCCCAAAAGAGAACACATATCCATTGGTAGATTGTCTATCAGAAATACTACCAGCCCAATCAGCATCAGTGTATCCATGCAACTGTATCTGAACCCCAGTCTCATAAAATAGTCCATACTGCAATGTGGACTTCACGTACCTGAGTATGCGTCTAGCCGCATCCAAATGTGGTTTCCTTGGAGCCTGCATAAACTGACTTACCAATCCAACAGCATAGCTTAAATCTGGCCTGGTAGTAGTCATATAAATCAAACTTCCTACTATGCGTCTATACATAGTAGGGTCTTCTAGAAGCTCACCTGCATCTGTGCTGAGCTTCATATTCTACTCCAAAGGAACTGAAATAGGCTTACAGCCTGTCATCCCATATTTGGACAGCATATCCAATCCATACTCCCTCTGCAAGAGCTGTATCCCACTTGGTGATCTAATCACCTCAATGCCCAAGAAATAACGCAGCTCTCCCAAATCCTTCATCTCAAACTTCTGCTTCAATAGCATTTTCACATGAAGGATATCTTCATCACTTTCACCTGTCATAATCAAATCATCAACATAAATGACAAGTAGCATGATACCTTTCTCTGTTTCTCTCACATATAGTGAGAAATATGCCTTGGAAATCTGAAAGCCAATAGTGACAAGATACTGTCCTATCTTGTCAGACCATGCTCTAGGTGCTTGCTTCAAGCCATACAATGCTTTCTTTAATCTGCAAAAAAACTCAGGATGAGCAGCATACACATAACCTGGTGGCTGCTCCATATATACCTCTTCTTGCAAATCACCATGCAAGAAGGCATTCTTTACATCCATCTGATGTAAAGACGATCCCTTTGATGCAGCCATAGCAATGACTGCTCTTACGGTTGCCATCCTTGCAACCGGACTGAATGTTTCTTCATAGTCAATGCCATATGTTTGTGCATACCCCTTGACAACTAATCTTGCCTTGTATCTATTCACAGAACCATCTGCATTGTGCTTTACCTTATAAACCCACTTACAGGCAATTGCATTTTTACCTTTAGGAAAAGGTACCAATTCCCATGTAGCATTCGCTTCCAAGGCATCCATTTCTTCATCCATGGCTTTCTCCCATTTTTCTTTTCCCATGGCTTTCTCAAAAGAAGTGGGTTCTGGTTCCTGTATCACTTTCACCATATATGCATAGTGAATGGCTGTAAATCCATCATATTTCAACCTATCCATAGGATACCTAGTTCTCCTAGACCTGCGCAAAGTAGCTTCACTCCAAGGTGCTCTCAAAACATCCCTGGTCTTCCTTACTCCAGGTGTAACAATAGAAGGAATACCCAACTCATCATCAATGCTCTCTTTTGAGCCACTGGATTCACCATTCACATAAGAGTGACCTGCATTCACATCAATCATGGACTGATCAACCTTTTCTTTTCCTTTTCGTGATACCTGCATACCACTATCCGCATTGCTTTGAGAAGATTCTCCTGATCTCAATCTTCCTGTCCATGGCAAAGAATGTGAACCACTGCTAGAGGATGCTCCAGGTCCACTAATATTTTGTGACTACTGCTGTGAGTTTTGTGCAGCATTACCATTTTGTGCATCTACATCATCAATCACATTTACTGGTTTATACCAACTACTCATCTCATCAAAAACAACATCTCTGCTCACTGTAAACTTACGAGTAGAAGGGTTATAGCATCTATACCCTTTTTGCTGCAGAGAGTAACCAATAAAGATGCACTTCTCAGCTTTTGGATCCAACTTGGATCTCAGTTCATCTGGCACATGTACATAGGCAATGCAACCAAAAATTTTCAAATGAGAAATATCTGGTTTCCTACCAGTATACCTCTTCTCTAGAGTCACTCCATGTATTGCTGCAGTGGGAGTCCTGTTCATTATGTAGACTGCCATAGCAACTGCTTCAGCCCAATAAAAATCTGGCAGGTCTTTTTCATTGAGCATGGCACAAGATACCTCTCCAATATGCCTGTTTTTCCTTTCTGCAATCCATTTTGTTGTGGGGTATGACTGCATGAATACTGCTGCTTTATGCCATGCTCCTACAGGAACCTTGCAAACTCATTTGAGAGGTACTCTCCCCCTCCATCTGACCTTAGGCATTTTATTTGCAGACCTGTTTCTTTTTTAGCCATAGCTTTAAGGGTTTTGAAATGCCCAAAAACTTCACTTTTCTTTTTCGTAAAATACACCCAAACTTTTCTGCTATAATCATCAATAAAAGTGATAAAATAATGACAGCCTCCAAGAGATGCAGCTTTAGTAGTCCACACATCAGAGTGGATTAATTGCAATGGCTTCTTACTCTCTTGAACATGTCTAGGAAATGGTTTCCTTGCCTGTTTTCCAAATTGACAGGGTTCACATACCTTACGCATTTCTGTAACCTTGAATTTGGGCAATCCTGCAACAATATTTTGGGCCTGCATTGATTTAAGTCGCTGTACATTAATATGACCAATGTGTTTATGCCAGATATCAATATATCCAACTACGCCGGTCCCATGTGTAAACATTGTTGCACTCAATTCAGACATGTCTGCATCCAATGTAAACATTCTGCCCTTCTTCTTTCCTTTTGCTATCAAGCGACCTTTATTTTTCATATCCTCAACAAAACATCCATGAGGATTAAATCTGATCTGCAAGCCTTGTTCAACCATTTGTCCAACAGAAACCAGATTCTTGGTGATATTCGGGACATGAAATACATCGAACATGTATTTCTTTTTCCCATCCTGCATAGACAAAGGAGTTTTTCCAATTTGCACAATAGGGTGTGCAGTATCATCACCAGTCTCCACAAATCTGGGTTTTTCCATTTTTCTTGCATCTTCCATCCATTCTGCATGACCTGTCATGTGGTTTGATGCACCTGAGTCAACATACCATACATCATTGCTTTCTTTTGCACTTGTCACAGAAATTGTTCATGTGCTGCACCATAAACAAGTGCTCATTTCTCTCATCACCCTGTCTACTAGAAGATGCATAATTTCCTTACTGCAGTTTTCCATTCATGATGTCATTCTGCTTTTTATAGCAGTCTTTAGCCATATGACCCATTTTACCACAGTAGTAGCATTCAACATTGCTGTTTGCATTTTCGCCTCTTTGCCATCCACCACGACCTCTTTGGCTCCCCCTGCCTCTAGAGTTACCACGTCCTCCTCCATAGGACTAGTTTTCTTGAGTTTGCTGCATATTCTGATTTCTACCATGGCCTCCAAATTGGCCTCCTCTACCTCTGCCTCTACCTCTTCCAGCATTTGAGTAGAAGACAACTTCTTTTGAAGTTCCTCCTGAAGAAGATGCGCCACCATTTCTCTGCTCCTCAGAAATTAGAAGAGCAATCAACTCCTCAAAGTCAAGAAATCTTTCACGAACTAAAATGGATGTCCGAAACCGTGCATAATCCTTTCCTAGACCATTCAAGGTCACAGAAACTAAATCATCATCTTCCACTGGCGACCCAATGGAAGCAAGTGCATCTGCAATCTTCTTCACCTTCATGTGGTAGTCGTTGATGCTCATACTTTCTCTTTGCACATTATGCAACTCTTGCTTGAGCTGCATTTTCCTGGCTTGCATATTTGTGCTATACATTTTTGACAAAGTATCCCATGCCTCCTTTGGTGTACTTGCATCCTGAATATGCACAATCATAGAGTCTGAAATACTGATAGACAGCCAATACATAACTTTCCTGCCTCTCTCATGCCATGTTTTGAATGCCTGCATTTGCTGTTGATTGGGAACATCAGGAAGAACTGGTTCTTCTTCATTTCCTGCAACAAATTCCCAATATCCTTTTCCCATAAGAAAATTTGTCATTCTAAACTTCCATGCTTGGAAGTTGTTCTTGTCAAGCTTTTCAGTGACAATCTGTGAAAGAGAATCAGACGCCATTACAGAACACTGCAAAAAATTTTGTCACTGTAAAAACCACAGCTTCAGCCTCACAAAGGCAAATCTGCAAAACTAGCGAAAGTGGTATTTGACCACACAGTCACTTCCTAGTGACGATTTTGCATCAACAGGCAACAGGGATGATTCTTTAACTCCCAATGTCTCTGCGCACAAGCATACGATGCAATTTCTACAGTAACTTTTCACCGGCCTGTAGAATAGTGGTTGCACAGCATAAAACTGGGCCTTTTCCTGAGTGCATGCAGAAAACTTCCGCCTCCAAAACAGGCCCCAAAATGGCCTCAAATCAAAAAAACAAGGTCGCCAAGGGCTAAAGCCCTTACCCGTAGCATATACTGCCCTCTTGCTTCACCACGAAGTGCGTCTCAACCTGAGACAATGCACTCTTGCACTTTTCGGCTGTGCTACCTACACAGATCTGCTCCCAAAACAGAAAATGAAAGCAACACTGCTCCTCTTACCAAAACACCGTGAGCTTGGCTTGCTTTCTTGAGCTCCTTACCACGAACAAGGCTCTGATACCATGTCAAGATTGTGGGAGAGAAGGAAGGAGTCTCAGTTGTAGCTTTCTTGCTTGCACAATGGGGGAATACACACAAGGGTGGAGGCTGAAAACAATTTTCCTCTTCTTAGTTGTGTAAGCCAAAAAGAACTCAAGTACAAAGAAAAATAGAAGAACCCTATATATGGGTCTCGAACCAAACTCAACTAACTAAGGTAGCATACTAACTGAGCCACGAACTAGAGTAGATAAGGATAGCTATCATGTGGCTATTATTCATGGGCGGTGTACCAACCACGTCTGCAACTGACAAGTCGGTGACATAAATGTTGAGATATCGAGCTCCACTCGTGATACGCCAGTGTGACCGTTGTGCATTTATGTCACCGACGTGTTAGTTGCAGATGCGGTTGGTACACCGCCCATGAATAATAGCTACATGATAGCTATCCTTATCTACTCTAGTTCGTGGCTCAGTTAGTATGCCACCTTAGTTAGTTGAGTTTGGTTTGAGACCCATATAGAGGGTTCTTCTATTTCTTTGTACTTGAGTTCTTTTGGCTTACACAACTAAGAAGAGGAAAACTGTTTTCAGCCTCCACCCTTGTGTGTCTTCCTCCATTGTGCAAGCAAGAAAGCTTCAAGCGAGACTCCTTCCTTCTCTCCCACAATCTTGACATGGTATCAGAGCCTTGTTCGTGGTAAGGAGCTCAAGAAAGCAAGCCAAGCTCGCGGTGGTCTGGTAAGAGGAGCAGTGTTGCTTTCATTTCCTGTTTTGGGAGCAGATCTCTGCAGGTAGCACAGCCGAAAATTGCAGGAGTGCATTGTCTCAGGTTGAGACGCCCTTCGCGGTGAAGCAAGAGGGCAGTATATGCTGCGGGAAAGGGCTTTAGCCCTTGGCGACCTTGTTTTTTTGATTTGAGGCCATTTCGGGGCCTGTTTTGCAGACGGAAGTTTTCTGCACGCACTCAAGGAAAGGCTCAGTTTTATGCTGTGCGACCACTGTTCTACAGGTCGGTGAAAAGTTACTGTAGAAATTGCATCGTATGCTTGTGCGCAGAGACATTGGGAGTTTCAGAATCATCCTTGGTTCCTGTTTATGCAAAATCGTCACTAGGAAGTGACTGTGTGGTCAAATACCACTTTCGCCAGTTTTGCAGATTTGCCCTTGTGAGGCTGAAGCTGTGGTTTTTGCAGTGACAGAATTTTTTGCAGTCTTCTGTAATGGCATCTGATTCTCTTTCACAGATTGTCACTGAAAAGCTTGACAAGAACAACTTCCAGGCATGGAAGTTTAGAATGACGAATTTCCTTATGGGAAAAGGATATTGGGAATTTGTTGCAGGAAATGAAGAAGAACCAGTTCTTCCTGATGTTCCCAATCAACAACAAATGCAGGCATTTAAAACATGGCATGAGAGAGCTAGGAAAGTTATGTATTTGCTATCTATCAGTATTTCAGACTCTATGATTGTGCATATTCAGGATGCAAGTACGCCAAAGGAGGCATGGGATACTTTGTCAAAAATGTATAGCACAAATACGCAAGCCAGGAAAATGCAGCTCAAGCAAGAGTTGCATAATGTGCAAAGAGAAAGTATGAGCATCAACGACTACCACATGAAGGTGAAGAAGATTGCAGATGCACTTGCTTCCATTGGGTCGCCAGTGGAAGATGATGATTTAGTTTCCGTGACCTTGAATGGTCTAGGAAAGGATTATGCACAGTTTCGGACATCCATTTCAGTTCGTGAAAGATTTCCTGATTTTGAGGAGTTGATTGCTCTTCTAATTTCTGAGGAACAGAGAAATGGTGGTGCATCTTCTTCAGGAGGAACTTCAAAAGAAGCTGTCTTCTACTCAAATGCTGGAAGAGGTAGAGGCAGAGGTAGAGGAGGCCGATTTGGAGGCCGTGGTAGAAATTAGAATATGCAGCAAACTCAAGAAAACCAGTCCTATGGAGGAGGACGTGGTAACTCTAGAGGCAGGGGGAGCCAAAGAGGTCGTGGTGGATGGCAAAGAGGCCAAAATGCAAACAGTAATGTTGAATGCTACTACTGTGGTAAAATGGGTCATATGGCTAAAGACTGCTATAAAAAGCAGAATGACATCATGAATGGAAAACTGCAACAAGGGAATTATGCATCTTCTAGTAGACAGGGTGATGACAGAAATGAGCATTTGTTCATGGTGCAGCACATGAACAATTCTATGACAAGTGCAGAAGAAAGCAATGATGTATGGTATGTTGACTCAGGTGCATCAAACCACATGACAGGTCATGCAGAATGGATGGAGGATGCAAAGAAAATGGAAAAACCAGGATTTGTGGAGACTGGTGATGATACTGCACATCCTATTGTGCAGATTGGAAAAATTCCCTTGTCTATGCAGGGTGGGAAAAAGAAATACCTGTCCGATGTATTTCATGTCCCGAATATCACCAAGAATCTGGTTTCAGTTGGTCAAATGGTTGAACAGGGCTTGCAGGTCAGATTTAATCCTCATGGATGCTTTGTTGAGGATATGAAAAATAAAGGTCGCTTGATAGCAAAAGGAAAGAAGAAGGGCAGAATGTTTACATTGGATGCAGACATGTCTGAATTGAGTGCAGCAATGTTTGCACATGGGACCGGTGTAGTTGCAGATATTGATATCTGGCATAAACGCATTGGTCATGTTAATGTACAGCGACTTAAATCAATGCAGGCCCAAAATATTATTGCAGGATTGCCCAAATTCAAGGTTGCAGAAATGCATAAGGTATGTGAAGCCTGTCAGTTTGGAAAACATGCAAGGAAACCATTTCCTAGACATGTTCAAGAGAGTGAGAAGCCATTGGAATTAATCCACTCTGATGTGTGGACTACTAAAGCTGCATCTCTTGGAGGCTGTCATTATTTTGTCACTTTTATTGATGACTATAGCAGAAAAGTTTGGGTGTATTTTATGAAAAAGAAAAGTGAATTTTTTGGGCATTTCAAAACCCTTAAAGCTATGGCTGAAAAAGAAACAGGTCTGCAAATAAAATGCCTGAGGTCAGATGGAGGGGGAGAGTACCTCTCAAATGAGCTTGCAAAGTTCTTGCGGGAGCATGGCATAAAGCAGCAATATTCATGCAGTTATACCCCACAACAAAATGGAATTGCAGAAAGAAAAAACAGGCATATTGGAGAGGTATCTCGTGCCATGCTCAATGAAAAAGACTTGCCAGATTTTTATTGGGCTGAAGCAGTTGCTACAACAGTCTACATAATGAACAGGACTCCCACTGCAGCAATACATGGAATGACTCCAGAGGAGAGGTATACTGGTAGGAAACCAGATATTTCTCATTTGAAAATTTTTGGTTGCATTGCCTATGTACATGTGCCAGATGAGCTGAGATCCAAGTTGGATCCAAAAGCTGAGAAGTGCATCCTTATTGGTTACTCTCTGCAGCAAAAAGGGTATAGATGCTATAACCCTTCTACTCGTAAGTTTACAGTGAGCAGAGATGTTGTTTTTGATGAGATGAGTAGCTGGTATAAACCAGTAAATGTGATTGATGATGTAGATGCACAAAATGGTAATGCTGCACAAAATTCACAGCAGCAGTCACAAAATATTAGTGGACCTGGAGCGTCCTCTAGCAGTGGTTCACATTCTTCGCCATGGACAGGCAGATTGAGATCAGGAGATTCTTCTCAAAGCAATGCAGATAGTGGTATGCAGGTATCACGAAAAGGAAAAGAGAAAGTTGATCAGCCCATGTTTGATGTGAATGTAGGTCACTCTTATGTGGATGGTGAATCCAGTGGCTCAGAGCAGAGCATTGATGATGAGTTGGGTATTCCTTCTATTGTTACACCTGGAGTAAGGAAGACCAGGGATGTTTTGAGAGCACCTGGGAGTGAACCTACTTTGCGCAGGTCTACGAGAGCTAGGTATCCTGTGGATAGGCTGAAATATGATGGATTTACAGCCATTCACTATGCATATATGGTCAAGGTGATACAGGAACCAGAACCCACTTCTTTTGAGCAAGCCATGGGAAAAGAAAAATGGGAGAAAGCCATGGATGAAGAAATGGATGCCTTGGAAGCAAATGCTACATGGGAGTTAGTACCTTTGCCTAAAGGTAAGAATGCAATTGGCTGTAAGTGGGTTTATAAGGTGAAGCACAATGCTGATGGTTCTGTGAACAGATACAAGGCAAGATTAGTAGTCAAGGGGTATGCACAAACATATGGCATTGACTATGAAGAAACATTTAGTCCGGTTGCAAGGATGGCAACCGTAAGAGCAGTCATTGCTATGGCTGCATCAAAGGGATGGTCTTTACATCAGATGGATGTAAAGAATGCCTTCTTGCACGGTGATTTGCAAGAAGAGGTCTATATGGAGCAGCCACCAGGTTATGTGCATGCTGTTCATCCTGAGTTTGTTTGCAGGTTGAAGAAAGCCTTGTATGGCTTGAAGCAAGCACCTAGAGCATGGTCTGACAAGATAGGACAGTATCTTGTCACTATTGGCTTTCAGATTTCCAAGGCAGATTTCTCACTTTATGTGAGAAAAACAGAGAAAGGTATTATGCTGCTTGTCATTTATGTTGATGATTTGATTATGACAGGTGACAGTGATGAAGATATCCTTCATGTGAAAATGCTATTGAAGCAGAAGTTTGAGATGAAGGATTTGGGAGAGCTGCGTTATTTCTTGGGCATTGAGGTGATTAGATCACCAAGTGGGATACAGCTATTGCAGAGGCAGTATGGATTGGACATGCTGTCCAAATATGGGATGACAGGCTGTAAGCCTATTTCAGTTCCTTTGGAGCAAAATGTGAAGCTGAGCACAGATGCAGGTGAGCTTCTAGAAGACCCTACTATGTACAGACGCATAGTAGGAAGTTTGATTTATATGACTATTACCAGGCCAGATTTGAGCTATGCTGTTGGATTGGTAAGTCAGTTTATGCAGGCTCCAAGGAAACCACATTTGGATGCGGCTAGACGCATACTTAGGTATGTGAAGTCCACATTGCAGTGTGGACTATTTTATGAGACTGGGGTTCAGATACAGTTGCATGGATACACTGATGCTGATTGGGCTGGTAGTATTTCTGATAGACGATCTACCAGTGGATATGTATTCTCTTTTGGGAGTGCTGCAGTCACTTGGAGCAGCAAGAAACAGCCTACAGTTGCCTTGTCGAGCACAGAGGCTGAGTACAGGGGTGCAGCAATGGCTGCATGTGAGGTAGCTTGGTTGCATAAGCTACTTTATGATATGCATCAGTCTACAGATGGGCCAGTTGTCATTTATTGTGACAACATGAGTAGTATACACTTGGCAAATAACCCAGTCTATCATGCTAGAACAAAGCACATTGAGGTGCATTATCACTATGTGCGAGAGAGGGTTTTACTAGGTCTTATTGATCTAGTTTATGTCAGCACAGAGGATCAGGTAGCTGACATATTCACGAAGGCATTGGGCGCAGAGAAGTTGCGCAAGTTCAGAGACCTGCTTGGTGTGCAGGAATTGGGATTGAGCTCGAGGGGGAGTGTTGAGATATCGAGCTCCACTCGTGATACGCCAGTGTGACCGTTGTGCATTTATGTCACCGACGTGTTAGTTGCAGATGCGGTTGGTACACCGCCCATGAATAATAGCTACATGATAGCTATCCTTATCTACTCTAGTTCGTGGCTCAGTTAGTATGCCACCTTAGTTAGTTGAGTTTGGTTTGAGACCCATATAGAGGGTTCTTCTATTTCTTTGTACTAAAGTTCTTTTGGCTTACACAACTAAGAAGAGGAAAACTGTTTTCAACCTCCACCCTTGTGTGTCTTCCTCCATTGTGCAAGCAAGAAAGCTTCAAGCGAGACTCCTTCCTTCTCTCCCACAATCTTGACAATAAATACATAACGGTCACCCTGGCGTATCACGAGTGGAGCTCGATATCTCAACATTTTCACATGAAGGATATCTTCATAACTATCACCTGTCATAATCAAATCATCAACATAAATGACAAGTAGCATAATACTTTTCTCTATTTTTCTCACATAAAGTGAGAAATCTGCCTTGGAAATCTGAAAGCCAATAGTGACAAGATACTGTCCTATCTTGTCAGACCATGCTTTAGGTGCTTTCTTCAAGCCATACAAGGCTTTCTTCAACTTGCAAACAAACTCAGGATAAACAACATGCACATAACCTGGTGGCTGCTCCATATAGACCTCTTCTTGCAAATCACCATGCAAGAAGGCATTCTTTACATCCATCTGATGTAAGGACCATCCCTTTGATGCAGCCATAGCAATGACTGCTCTTACGGTTGCCATCCTTGCAACTGGACTGAATGTTTCTTCATAGTAAATGCCATATGTTTGTGCATACCCCTTGACTACTAATCTTTCCTTGTATCTGTTCATAGAACCATCTGCATTGTGCTTCACCTTATAAACCCACTTACAGCCAATTGCATTCTTACCTTTAGGCAAAGGTACTAACTCCCATGTAGCATTTGCTTCCAAGGCATCCATGGCTTTCTCCCATTTTTCTTTTTCGATGGCTTGCTCAAAAGAAGTGGGTTCTGGTTCCTATATCACTTTGACCATATATGCATAGTGAATGGCTGTAAATCCATCATATTTCACCCTTTCCATAGGATACCTATCTCTGGTAGACCTGTGCAAAGTAGGTTCACTCCCAGGTGCTCTCAAAATATCCTTGGTCTTCCTTACTATAAGTGTAACAATAGAAGGAATACCCAACTCATCATCAATGCTCTGTTCTGAGCCACTGGATTCACCATCCACATAAGAGTGACCTGCATTCACATCAAACATGGGCTGATCTACCTTCTCTTTTCCTTTTCGTGAAACCTACATACCACTATCTGCATTGTTTTGAGGAGATTCTCCTCATCTCAATCTGCCTATCCATGGCGAAGAATAAGAACCACTGTTAGAGGACACTCCAGATCCACTAATATTTTGTGCTGCTGCTGTGAATTCTGTGCAGCGTTACCATTTTCTGCATCTACATCATCAATCACATTTATTGATTTATACCAGCTACTCATCTCATCAAAAACAACATCTCTGCTCACTGTAAACTTACGAGTAGAAGGATTATAGCATCTATACCCTTTCTGCTCTGTTGAGAGTAACCAATAAAGATGCACTTCTCAGCTTTTGGATCCAACTTGGATCTCAACTCATCTGGCACATGTACATAGGCAATGCAACAAAAAATTTTCAAATGAGAAATATCTAGTTTCCTACCAGTATATCTCTCCTTTGGAGTCATTCCATGTATTGCTGCAGTGGGAGTCCTGTTCATTATGTAGACTATTGTAGCAACTGCTTCAGCCCAATAAAAATCTGGCAAGTCTTTTTCGTTGAGCATGGCACGAGATACCTCTCTAATATGCCTGTTTTTCCTTTCTGCAATTCCATTTTGTTGTGGGGTATGACTGCATGAATATTGTTGCTTTATGCAATGCTCGTGCAGGAACCTTGCAAACATGTTTGAGAGGTACTCTCCCCCTCCATCTGACCTTAGGCATTTTATTTGGAGGCCTGCTTCTTTTTCAACCATAGCTTTAAGAGTTTTGAAATGCCCAAAAACTTCACTTTTCTTTTTCATAAAATACACCCAAACTTTTCTGCTATAGTCATCAATAAAAGTGACAAAATAATGACAGCCTCCAAGAGATGCAGCTTTAGTAGTCCACACATCAGAGTGGATTAATTCCAATGGCTTCTTACTCTCTTGAACATGTCTAGGAAATGGTTTCCTTGCATGTTTTCCAAATTGACAGGCTTCACATACCTTATGCATTTTTGCAACCTTGAATTTAATATTTTGGGCCTGCATTGATTTAAGTCATTGTACATTAACATGACCAATGTGTTTATGCCAGATATCAATATCTGCAACTATACCAGTCCCATGTGCAAACATTGCTGCACTCAATTCAGACATGTCTGCATCCAACGTAAACAATCTGCCCTTCTTCTTTCCTGTTGCTATCAAGTGACCTTTATTTTTCATATCCTCAACAAAGCATCCATGAGGATTAAATCTGACGTGCAAGCCCTACTCAACCATTTGACCAACAGAAATGAGATTCTTGGTGATATTCGGGACATGAAATACATCGGACAAGTATTTCTTTTTCCCATCCTACATAGACAAAGGAATTTTTCCAATCTACACAATAGGATCTGCAGTATCATCACCAGTCTCCACAAATCCTAGTTTTTCCATTTTCCTTGCATCCTCCATCCATTCTGCATGACATGTCATGTGGTTTGATGCACCTGAGTGAACATACCATACATCATTGCTTTCTTCTGCACTTATCACAGAATTGTTCATGTGTTGCACCATAAACAAATGCTCATTTTTGTCATCACCCTGTGTACTAGAAGATGCATAATTCCCTTGTTGCAATTTTCCATTCATGATATCATTCTGCTTTTTATAGTACTCTTTAGCCATATGACCCATTTTACCACTGTAGTAGCATTCAACATTGCTGTTTGCATTTTCGCCTCTTTGCCATCCACCACGACCTCTTTGGCTCCCCTTGCCTCTAGAGTTACCATGTCCTCCTCCATAGGACTGGTTTTCTTGAGTTTGCTGCATATTATGATTTCTACCACGGCCTCCAAATCGGCTTTCTCTACCTCTGCCTCTACCTCTTCCAGCATTTGAGTAGAAGACAGCTTCTTTTGAAGTTCCTCCTGAAGAAGATGCACCACCATTTCTCTGCTCCTCAGAAATTAGAAGAGCAATCAACTCCTCAAAATCAGGAAATCTTTCACGAACTGAAATGGATGTTCGAAACAGTGCATAATCCTTTCCTAGACCATTCAAGGTCACAGAAACTAAATCATCATCTTCCACTGGCGACCCAATGGAAGCAAGTGCATCTGCAATCTTCTTCACCTTCATGTGGTAGTCATTGATGCTCATACTTTCTCTTTGCACATTATGCAACTCTTGCTTGAGCTGCATTTTCCTGGCTTGCGTATTTGTGCTATACATTTTTGACAAAGTATCCCATGCCTCCTTTGGCGTGCTTACATCCTGAATATGCACAATCATAGAGTCTAAAATACTGATAGACAGCCAGTACATAACTTTCCTGGCTCTCTCATGCCATGCTTTGAATGCCTACATTTGCTGTTGATTGGGAATATCACGAAGAACTGGTTCTTCTTCATTTCCTGCAACAAATTCCCAATATCCTTTTCCCATAAGAAAATTTGTCATTCTAAACTTCCATGCTTGGAAGTTGTTCTTGTCAAGCTTTTCAATGACAATCTGTGAAAGAGAATCAGACGCCATTACAGAACTCTGCAAAAAATTTTGTCACTGCAAAGAACACAGCTTCAGCCTCACAAGGGCAAATCTGCAAAACTGACGAAAGTGGTATTTGACCACATAGTCACTTGCTAGTAACAATTTTGCATCAACAGGCAACAAGGATGATTCTGTAACTCCCAATGTCTGTGTGCATAGGCATACAATGCAATGTTTGTCAAGAATCGTGTGGTGGAGGGGGTTGCTCAAGATGCTGCGCCGAACACACACAGAATGCACAAGGAGAAGCTCACTCAAGAGAGAAGAAGAGAGATGGAGGCCAAAACGTTTTCTTGCTGATTTCTTCTTCTTCTTCACACACACTTTACAATGTCCACAAAGTATAGATAAGATACAACATAAAAGGAAAGTGGCCTACTAAGTCAAACAATGCATAACCGACTACACTAGTCGACTGGCGCTATAACTATGCCAGTTGTAAATAGGTGTAACAATCTGAATATAATAAGTAATGAGTCAGTGGCCATGTGAGAGTCATAATGACCACCGACGTACTAAGTGTAGACGTGTGGACCCATCTAACCAGGCGGTCCATCATCCATGTCCACATGTGTTGAGCTTGTCATCTCAACACTCCCCCTCAAGCTCAACTGCATCTCTGCAACTCCAAGTAAGCTTCGAAACTTTTGAAGCTTCTCTATACCCAATGCCTTCGTGAAGATGTCAGCTATCTGATCCTGTGTGCTGACATACACCAAGTCAATCTCACCTGCTAGTACCTTCTCTCTCACAAAGTGGTAGTGTACCTCAATATGTTTTGTCCTCGCATGGAACACAGGGTTCCTAGCCAACTGTATACTGCTCATGTTGTCACAATAAATGACAACTAGACCTTCCACCTAGACATCCAAATTAGCCAATAGCTTTTCCAGCCATACTACCTCACATGCTGCAACAGCAGCACCTCTATACTCAGCCTATGTACTGGACAAAGCAACTGTAGATTGCTTTTTGCTGCTCCATGCAACTACTGCACTACTAAGAGAGAACATGTATCCGCTGGTAGATCTTCTATCAAACATACTACCAGCCCAATCTGCATCTGTGTATCCAAACACCTGTACATCTGTACCTGCCTCATAGAAAAGTCCATAATGTAATGTGGACTTCACATATCTCAATATGCGTCTGACTGCATCCAAATGTGGCTTCCTAGGTACTTGCATAAATTGACTTACAAGACCAACAGCGTAGCTCAAGTCTGGCCTTGTAATAGTCATGTAAATCAAACTCCCCACTATCCTCCTGAACATAGTAGGGTCTTCTATCTCATCCCCAACATCAGCACTCAGCTTTACATTCTGCTCCAACGGGACTGAAAGTGGTTTGCATGCTGTCATACCATACTCGGACAACATATCCAAGCCATACTGTCTTTGGGACAGCCATATACCATCATCACATCTGACCACCTCAATGCCAAGGAAGTACCTTAGCTCACCTAGATCTTTCATCTCAAACTTAATCTTCAAACAACCCTTGACTTCAGCAATCCCGCTATCACTATCAACTGTAATAATCAAGTCATCCACATAGATGACTATGATGACCAAACCTGCATCTCCTTTTCTCACATAAAGTGAGTGATCAGCATCAGAAACATAAAAACCAATATTGACAAGATACTCTCTAATCTTGTCAGACCATGCTCTAGGTGCTTGCTTGAGCCCATAGAGTGCCTTCTTCAATCTGCACACATACGTGGGATGCTCTAAAACTTCATAACCTGCTGGCTGATCCATATACACTTCTTCCTGCAAATCACCATGCAAGAAGGCATTCTTTACATCCATTTGCTGCAACCTCCAACCTTTGGCTGCTGCCAAAGCAATCACACATCTGACAGTTGCCATCCTAGCAACTGGACTGAAGGTTTCATCATAATCTATGCCATATGTCTAGGCATAGCCTTTTGCAACCAGCCTAGCTTTGTACCTGCTAATAGATCCATCTGCATTGTGCTTAATCTTATAAACCCACTTGCATCCAATAGCTTTCTTTCCCTTCGGCAATGATACTAGATCCCAAGTCTTATTAGCCTCTAATGCAGCCATCTCCTCATCCATTGCTGCATCCCAATGAGCATGACCAACAGCCTCCTCAAAACATGTAGGCTCAACATCCTCAACTAGTTTCACCATATAAGCATAATGGTGAGCTGCATAACCTTCAAAACCAAATCTTTTAACAGGGTATCTCACCCTGCTAGACCTGCGTACCACTAGATCACTCAATGGAGTCTTTGCATTAGCACGTGCTCTCTGCACACCTGGAGTCCTCACTGAAGGAATGCCAAGCTCATCATCTAAGCTCTCTGAGCCACTGAAGTCTCCATCAAGAACTGCATCAATGCCTTCTGACATTTTATTCTTTCCTTTGTCTTTACCTGTAGTGCTACTAGATGCACCTGAAGATGTAGAAGTACTCCTTAGTCTCCCAGACCAAGGACTACCAGATGATGTATCTGGTCCACTAAAAGTCCGTGATTCTTGCCTTTTAGCCTGCACATGAGTGTCATGATCATCATCAACATCCAATGCATCACCACTAGATACATACCAACTGCTCATTTCATCAAAGATGACATCCCTGCTCACTCTGAACTTACATGACAGGGTTGTAACAGCGATACCCTTTCTACTCTAAAGAGTATCCAATAAAGATACACTTTTCAGCCTTTGGATCCAGTTTCTTCCGCAACTCATTTGGTACATGAACATACGCAATGCAGCCAAATACTTTCAAGTGTGAAACATCAGGCTTCTTACCTGTAAAACATTCTTCGGGGGTCATACCATGAACTGCAGCTGTGGGAGTTCTGTTCATAATATAAACAGTAGTATGAACAGCCTCAGACTAAAAATGCTTAGGCATATTCTTTTCAGCCATCAAGGCGTGTGCAACTTCTACAATATGCCTGTTTTTCCTTTCTGCAACCCCATTTTGCTGTGGGGTATACCTGCATGTGAACTATCTCTTTATCCCATGAGTCTTCAGAAAATCACTGAACTCATTTGAGAGGTACTCTCCCCCTCCATTTGACCTTAGGCACTTTACTTTCAAGCCTGTTTCTCTTTCAACTGCAGCCTTGAAAGTTCTAAAGTCCTCAAATGCTTCACTCTTTTCCTTCATAAAATATACCCACAGCTTTCTAGAACAATCATCAATGAATGTGACAAAGTATGAACTGCCTCCAAGAGATACATTTTGTGTAGGCCCCCAAATGTCTGTATGTACAACATCAAGAATATTTCTGCTTACATCTCTATCATGTGAAAAGGGTTGCCTTGACTGCTTACCAAACTGACATGCTTCACATACCTTCTGAAATTCTGCAACTCTAAATGTAGGCAAACCTGTAACCAACCCTTTGGACTGCATTAGTTTCAGCCTTTGTACATTTGCATGTCCAATGCGTTTGTGCCAAATTTCAATGTCTGCAACAACGCCTTTTCCTTTGGCATACATAGCAGCATCCATAGTAGGAATTCCAGCATCTAGAGTGAACATACGTCCAACTCTACTTCCCTTTGCTACCAACCTGCACTTGTCATTGAAATCTTCTACAAAGCAGCCCTTTGTATTAAATCTGACTTGCAGCCCTTGCTCTACCATTTGACCGACTGACACCAAATTCTTTGTAATAGATATCACATGTAATACATCTGAAAGACTCTTTGTCTTACCATCATGCAAGGACAAGGGAACTTTTCCAATGTGTGAAATTGGGTGGCATGAGTCATCACCCGTCTGCACATAACCTGCATTCTGCAAATCCTACATCTCCCCAAACCATTCTGCATGGCTGGTCATATGATTGGATGCACCTGAATCAACATACCAAACATCTTCATGTGTCCCCTTTCTTGTAACAGCATTCAGCATATGCTGCATAACAAATAGACGTTCATTTTTGTCTTCATTCTGTCGTGAAGATGATGCATAGTTTCCTTGTTGCAACTTACCACTCCGAATATCATCTTTCTTGGCATAACATTGGGTTGCAATATGACCTATTTTGCCACAGTAGTGGCACACAATACCAGAGTTGTTAGAACCTCTGTTGTGCCATCCACCTCTTCCTCTAAAGCTCCCCCTGCCTCTAAAGTTACCACAACCTCCTGAAACCTGCATATCGCTAAATTGCTGATTCAATGTGTTTTGCTGGTTGTCACTACCACGTCCTGTACCACGGCCTCTTGAAGAGAACTTGCCACGTCCCCTTCCTGAACTGGAGTAGAAAGCTTGGACCTGTTCACCGCTTCTTTCAGATGTCTCACTCTGCATGTTGATCTCTTCAGTGATCATAAGCGAGACCAACTCATCGAAATCTGGAAATGGCTTTCTGACATATACAGAAGTTACAAAAGACTTCCAAGCCTTTTCATTGTTAAGTCCACCCAAGGTAGACGACACCAAATCATCATCATCGGGCATTGCATCAATCGCTGCCAATGCATCCGCAATGCTTCTTACCTTCAGTGCATACTCATTTATAGACATCTTCCCTTTCTTTAATGTATTCAACTCTTGCTTGAGTTGAATCTTCCGTGCCTTTGTATTTACAAAAAACATACTTTCAAGTATGGTCCAAGCTGCATATGCATTCTCTGCATTTCTAATGTGTCCCAGCATATTATTGTCAATTACTGCAGACAACCAATACATGACCTTCTTGTCTTTTGCATTCCATTCCTTTCGTGCCTTTATCTCTTCTGCAGTTGGAGGATCACTCACCTCCGGCTCCTTTTCTTCACCTGAAACGAACTCGTAGAGGCCTTTTCCAATAAGAAAGTTCATGACACGGAACTTCCATGAAGGGTAGTTGTTCTTGTCGAGCTTCTCAATAATGGGGCTTCCACTGTTCTCTGCCATTATCACAAGAATAATACCAAACAACAAGCAAATCTTCTGCAATCCTCGACCTGTAGTGCACAACAATACACTAGACAGCCTTTTTCACTGTCTGCTCAACAATACATGCAATCTGTAACTTGTTTGCAGATAAACCTCTTGTTTACTCACTGGTAAATACCTTTCATCTTACAGATCTGAAATCTGTAACCTGCGCACCCACTGTCAGTCGATACAGCTGAAGTCGCAGCATACCCTGAAACTGCTGTCCGCAACTTACGGCTCTAAAACGAGCCCTGAAACGGCCTCAAATGCCCAAAATTACTACGTGCAAGCCCTAAAGGGCTTATCTGCAGAATACACAGCGCTCTTCACGCACACCAAATCTCACTGCAATCTGAGATTTTTGCTCTGCCCTGCTTCCGGTGCCTCCACAGGCACTATCCAAGAGAAGGAGTGGAAGAATGGGAGAGATTCTTACCCGTAGCTTGCTTGCTCGAACCTTGCTTCTTCTCCTTTGCTTCAACCTTTGAAATCAGCCTCTCTCAGTGGTGCGACTCTGATACCATGTCAAGAATCGCGTGGTGGAGGGGGTTGCTCAAGATGCTGCGCCGAACACACACAGAATGCACAAGGAGAAGCTCACTCAAGAGAGAAGAAGAGAGATGGAGGCCAAAACGTTTTCTTGCTGATTTCTTCTTCTTCTTCACACACACTTTACAATGTCCACAAAGTATAGATAAGATACAACATAAAAGGAAAGTGGCCTACTAAGTCAAACAATGCATAACCAACTACACTAGTCCACTGGCGCTATAACTATGCCAACTGTAAATAGGTGTAACAACCTGAATATAATAAGTAATGAGTCAGTGGCCATGTGAGAGTCATAATGACCACCGACGTGCTAAGTGTAGACGTGTGGACCCATCTAACCAGGCGGTCCATCATCCATGTCCACATGTGTTGAGCTTGTCATCTCAACAATTTCTATAGTAACTTTTCACCGACCTGTAGAACAGTGGTCGCACAGCATAAAACATGGCTTTTTCGTGAGTGCGTGCAGAAAAATTCCGCCTCCAAAACAGGCCCCGAAATGGCCTTAAATAAAAAAACAGGGTCGCCAAGGGCTGAAGCCCTCACCTGCAGCATATACTGCCCTCTTGCTTCACCGCGAAGGGTGTCTCAACCTGAGACAATGCACTCTTGCAATTTTCGGTTGTGCTGCCTGCAGAGATCTGCTCCCAAAATAGAAAATGAAAGCAACACTGCTCCTTTTACCAGAACACTGCAAGCTTGGCTTGCTTTCTTGAGCTCCTTACCACGAACAAGGATCTGATACCATGTCAAGATTGTGGGAGAGAAGGAAGGAGTCTCACTTGAAGCTTTCTTGCTTGCACAATGGGGGAGTACACACAGAGATGGAGGCTGAAAACTGTTTTCCTCTTCTTAGTTGTGTAAGCCAAAAAGAACTCTAGTACAAGGAAATAGAAGAACCCTATATATGGGTCTCAAACCAAACTCAACTAACTAAGGTGACATACTAACTGAGCCAGGAACTAGAGTAGATGAGGATAGCTATCATGTAGCTATTATTCATGGGCGGTGTACCAACCGCACCTGCAACTAACAAGTCGGTGACATAAATACACAAAGGTCACCCTGGCGTATCACGAGTGGAGCTTGATATCTCACAACGGTCACCCTGGTGTATCACGAGTGGAGCTTGATATCTCAATAGAAGGCTTGGTGACCGATGGCTTACCGAAAGAGAGAAGAATCTAATCGCATGGGGGACAAAATTTCCTGACTACTAGGAAAATAAGGTTGAGGAGGTACCCCACACAATGAAAGGTTATGAATCCCAACCTAAATGGAGGAGAAGAGTTTGGAATGGTAATGTAGATGCTTGGATGTCATTGTTGAGATATCGAGCTCCACTCGTGATATGCCATGGTGACCGTTGTGCATTTATGTCACCGACTTGTCAGTTGTAGATGCGGTTGGTACACCGCCCATGAATAATAGCTAGATGACAGCTATCCTTATCTACTCTGGTTCATGGCTCAGTTAGTATGCCACCTTAGTTAGTTGAGTTTGGTTTGAGACCCATATATAGGATTCTTCTATTTCTTTGTATGAGACTTCTTTTTGGCTTACACAACTAAGAAGAGGAAAACTGTTTTTAGCCTCCACCTTTGTGTGTATTCCCCCATTGTGCAAGCAAGAAAGCTACAAGTGAGACTCCTTCCTTCTCTCCCACAATCTTGACATGGTATCAGAGCCTTGTTCGTGGTAAGGAGCTCAAGAAAGCAAGCCAAGCTTGCGGTGTTTCAATAAGAGGAGCAATGTTGCTTTCATTTTTTGTTTTGGGAGCAGATCTCTGCAGGTAGCACAGCTGGAAAGTGCAGGAGTGCATTGTCTCAGGTTGAGATGCCCTTCGTGGTGAAGCAAGAGGGCTGTATATGTTGCGGGTAAAGGCCTTTAGCCCTTGGCGACCTTGTTTTTTTTATTTGAGGCCATTTCGGGGCCTGTTTTGGAGGCGGAAGTTTTTTGCACGCACTCAAGAAAAGGCCCAATTTTATGCTGTGTAGCCACTGTTCTACAGGTCGGTGAAAAAGTTATAGTAGAAATTGCATCGTATGCTTGTGCGCAGAGACATTGGGAGTTACAGAATCATCCCTGTTGCCTGTTGATGCAAAATCATCACTAGGAAGTGACTGTGTGGTCAAATATCACTTTCCAGTTTTGCAGATTTTTCCTTGTGAGGGTGAAGCTGTGTTTTGTGCAGTGACAAAATTTTTTGCAGTGTTCTGTAATGGCATCTAATTCTTTTTCACAGGTTGCCACTGAAAAGCTTGACAAGAACAACTTCCAAGCATGGAAGTTTAGAATGACGAATTTCCTTATGGGAAAAGGATATTGGGAATTTGTTGCAAGAAATGAAGAAGAACCAATTCTTCCTGATGTTCCCAATCAACAGCAAATGCAGGCATTTAAAGCATGTCATGAGAGAGCCAGGAAAGTTATGTATTTGCTATCTATCAGCATTTCAGACTCTATGATTGTGCATATTCAAGATGCAAGTGCGCTAAAGGAGGCATGGGATACTTTGTCAAAAATGTATAGCACAAATACGCAAGCCAAGAAAATGCAGCTCAAGCAAGAGTTGCACAATGTGCAAAGAGAAAGTATGAGCATCAATGACTACCACATGAAGGTGAAGAAGATTGCAGATGCACTTGCTTCCATTGGGTTGCCAGTGGAAGATGATGATTTAGTGTCAGTGACCTTGAATGGTCTAGGAAAGGATTATGCACAATTCTGAACATACATTTCCGTCCGTGAAAGATTTCCTGATTTTGAGGAGTTGATTGCTCTTCTAATTTCCAAGGAGCAGAGAAATGGTGGTGCATCTTCTTCAGGAGGAACTTCAAAAGAAGCTGTCTTCTACTCAAATGCTGGAAGAGGTAGAGGCAGAGGTAGAGGAGGCCGATTTGGAGGCCGTGGTAGAAATCAAAATACACAGCAAACTCAAGAAAACTAGTCCTATGGAGGAGGACGTTGTAACTCTAGAGGCAGTGTCAAGAATCGTGTGGTGGAGGGGGTTGCTCAAGATGCTGCGCCGAACACTGACAAAATGCACAAGGAGAAGCTCACTCAAGAGACAAGAAGAGAGATGAAGGCCAAAACATTTTCTTGCTGATTTCTTCTTCTTCTTCCACACTCTTTACAATGTACACAAAGTATAGATAAGATACAACATAAAAGGAAAGTGGCCTACTAAGTTAAACAATGCATAACCAAGTACACTAGTCGACTGGCGCTATAACTATGCCAGTTGTAAATAGGTGTAACAACCTGAATATAATAAGTAATGAGTCAGTGGCTATGTGAGAGTCATAATGACCACCGACGTGCTAAGTGTAGACGTGTGGACCCATCTAACTAGGCGGTCCATCATCAATGTCCACATGTGTTGAGCTTGTCATCTCAACACTCCCCCTCAAGCTCAACTGCAACTCTGCAACTCCAAGTAAGCTTCGAAACTTTTGAAGCTTCTCTGTACCCAAGGCCTTCGTGAAGATTTCAGCTATCTGATCCTATGTGCTGACATACACCAAGTCAATCTCACGTGCTAGTACCTTCTCTCTCACAAAGTGGTAGTGTACCTCAATATGTTTTGTCCTGGCATGGAACACAAGGTTCCTAGCCAATTGTATACTGCTCATATTGTCACAATAAATGACAACTAGACCTTCCACCTGCACATCCAAATCAGCCAATAACTTTTGCAGACATACTACCTCACATGCTGCAACAACAGCACCTCTATACTCAGCCTCTGTACTCGACAAAGCAACCGTAGATTGCTTTTTGCTGCTCCATGCAACTGCTGCACTACCAAGAGAGAACATGTATCCGCTGGTAGATCTTCTATCCGACATACTACCAGCCCAATCTGCATCTGTGTATCCAAACACATGTACATTTGTACCTGCCTCATAGAAAAGTTCATAATGTAATGTGGACTTAACATATCTCAATATGCATGTGACTGCATCCAAGTGTGGCTTTCTAGGTACTTGCATAAACTGACTCACAAGACCAATAGCGTAGCTCAAGTCTGGCCTTGTAATGGTCATGTAGATCAAACTCCCCACTATCCTCCTGAACATAGTAGGGTCTTCTATCTCATCTCCAACATCAGCACTTAGCTTTACATTTTGCTCCAATGGGACTGAAAGTGGTTTGCATGCTGTCATACCATACTTGGACAACATATCCAAGCCATACTGTCTTTGGGACAGCCATATACCATCATCACATCTGATCACCTCAATGCCAAGAAAGTACCTTAGCTCACCTAGATCCTTCATCTCAAACTTCATCTTCAACCAGCCCTTAACTTCAGCAATCCCAGTATCACTATCACCTGTAATAATCAAGTCATCCACATAGATGACTATGATGACCAAACCTGCATCTCCCTTTCTCACATAAAGTGAGTGATCAGCATCAGAAACATAAAAACCAATATTGACAAGATACTCTCTAATCTTGTCAGACCATGCTCTAGGTGCTTGCTTGAGCCCATAGAGTGCCTTCTTCAACCTGCACACATATGTGGGATGCTCTAAATCTTCATAACCTGCTGGCTGATCCATATACACTTCTTCCTACAAATCACCATGCAAGAAGGCATTCTTTACATCCATTTACTGCAACCTCCAATCTTTGGCTGCTGCCAGAACAATCACACATCTGACAGTTGCCATCCTAGCAACTGGACTAAAGGTTTCATCATAATCTATGCCATATGTTTGAGCATAGCCTTTTGCAACCGGCCTAGCTTTGTACCTGCTAATAGAACCATCTGCGTTGTGCTTAATCTTATAAACCCATTTACATCCAATAGCTTTCTTTCCCTTTGGCAATGATACTAGATCCCAAGTCTTATTGGCCTCTAATGCAGACATCTCCTCATCCATTGCTGCATCCCAATGAGCATGACCAATAGCCTCCTCAAAACATGTAGGCTCAACATCCTCAACTAGTTTCACCATATAAGCATAATGGTGAGCTGCATAACCTTCAAAACCAAATCTTTTAATAGGGTATCTCACCCTGCTAGACCTACATACCACTGGATCACTCAATGGAGTCTTTGCATCAGCACGTGCTCTCTGCACACCTGGAGTCCTCACTGAAGGAATGCCAAGCTCATCATCTAAGCTCTCTGAGCCAGTGGAGTCTCCATCAAGAACTGCATCAATGCCTTTTGACACTTTATTCTTTCCTTTGTCTTTACCTGTAGTGCTACTAGATGCACCTGAAGATGTAGAGGTACTTCTTAGTCTCCCAGACCAAGGACTACTAGATGATGTCTCTGGTCCACTAAGAGTCCGTGATTCTTGCTTTTCAGCCTGCACATGAGTGTCATGATCATCATCAACATCCAATGTATCACCACTAGATGCATATCAGCTGCTCATTTCATCAAAGATGACATCCCTGCTCACTCTGAACTTACATGTGACAGGGTTGTAACAGTGATACCCTTTCTGCTCTAAAGAGTATCCAATAAAGACACACTTTTCAGCCTTTCGATCCAGTTTCTTCCGCAACTTATCTGGCACATGAACATACGCAATGCAGCCAAATACTTTCAAGTGTGAAACATCAGGTTTCTTACCTGTAAAACATTCTTCGGGGGTCATACCATGAACTGCAGCTGTGGGAGTTCTGTTCATAATATAAACAGCAGTATGAACAACCTCAGACCAAAAATGCTTAGGCATATTCTTTTCAGCCATCAAGGCGCGTGCAACTTCTGCAATATGCCTGTTTTTCCTTTCTGTAACCCCATTTTGCTGTGGGGTATACCTGCATGTGAACTGTCTCTTTATCTCATGAGACTTCAGAAAATCACTAAACTCATTTGAGAGATACTCTCCCCCTCCATCTGACCTCAGGAATTTTACTTTCAAGCATGTTTCTCTTTCAACTGCAGCCTTAAAAGTTCTAAAGTGCTCAAAAGCTTCACTCTTTTCCTTCATAAAATATACCCACAGCTTTCTAGAACAGTCATCAATGAATGTGACAAAGTATGAACTGCCTCTAAGAGATATATTTTGTGTAGGCCCCCAAATGTCTGTATGTACAACATCAAGACTATTTCTGCTTACATCTCTATCATGTGAAAAGGGTTGTCTTGCCTGCTTACCAAACTGACATGCTTCACATACCTTCTGAAATTCTGCAACTCTAAATGTAGGCAAACCTGTAACCACCCCTTTGGACTGCATTAGTTTCAGCCTTTGTATATTTGCATGTCCAATGCGTTTGTGCCAAATTTCAATGTCTGCAACAACACCTTTTCCTTTGGCATACATAGCAGCATTCATAGTAGGAATTCCGGCATCTAGAGTGAACATACGTCCAACTCTACTTCCCTTTGCTGCCAACCTGCACTTGTCATTGAAGTCTTCTACAAAGGAGCCCTTTGCATTAAATTTGACTTGCAGCCCTTGCTCCACCATTTGACCGACTGACACCAAATTCTTTGTAATAGATGGCACATGTAATACATCTGAAAGACTCTTTGTCTTACCATCATGCAAGGACAAGGGAACTTTTCCAATGTGTGAAATTGGGTGGCATGAGTCATCACCCGTCTGTACATAACCTGCATTCTGCAAATCCTGCATCTCTCCAAACCATTCTGCATGGCTGGTCATATGATTGGATGCACCTGAATCAACATACCAAACATCTTCATGTGTTCCCTTTCCTGTAACAGCATTCAGCATATGCTGCATAACAAATAGACGTTCATTTTTGTCTTCATTCTGTCGTGAAGACAATGCATAGTTTGCTTGCTGCAACTTACCACTGCGGATATCATCTCTCTTATCATAACATTGGGATGCAATATAACCTGTTTTGCCACAGTAGTGGCACACAATACCAGAGTTGTTAGAACCTCTGTTCTGCCATCCACCTCTTCCTCTAAAGCTCCCCCTACCTCTAAAGTTACCATGACCTCCTGAAACCTGCATATCGCCAAATTGTTGATGCAATCTATTTTGCTGGTTATCACTACCACGTCCTGTACCACGGCCTCTTGAAGAGAACCTGCCACCTCCCCTTCTTGAACTGGAGTAGAAAGCTTGGACCTGTTCACCACTTCTTTCAAATGTCTCACTCTGCATATTGATCTCTTCAGTGATCATAAGGGAGACCAACTCATCGAAATCTAGAAATGGCTTTCTGACATATACAGAAATTACAAAAGACTTCCAAGCCTTTTCATTGTTAAGTCCACCCAAGGTAGACGACACCAAATCATCATCATCGGGCATTGCATCAATCGCTGCCAATGCATTTGCAATGCTTCTTACCTTTAGTGAATACTCATTGATAGACATCTTTCCTTTCTTTAATATATTCAACTCTTGCTTGAGTTGAATCTTTCATGCCTTAGTATTTACAGAAAACATACTTTCAAGTATGGTCCAAGCTGCATATGCATTCTCTGCATTTCTAATGTGTCCCAGCATATTATTGTCAATTACTGCAGACAACCAATACATGACCTTTTTATCCTTTGCATTCCATTCCTTCCGTGCCTTTGTCTCTTCTGCAGTTGGAGGATCACTCATCTCCGGTTCCTTTTCTTCACCTGAAACAAACTCGTAAAGGCCTTTTCCAATAAGGAAGTTCGTGACACGGAACTTCCATGAAGGGTAGTTGTTCTTGTCGAGATTCTCAATGATGGGGCTTCCACTGTTCTTTGCCATTATCACAAGAATAATACCAAACAGCAAGCAAATCTTCTACAACCCTCGACCTGTAGTGCACAACAATACACTAGACATCCTTTTTCACTGTCTGCTCAATAATATATGCAATCTACAACCTATTTGCAGATAAACCTTGTGTTTACTCACTGATAAACAGATTTAATCTTACAGATCTAAAATCTGTAACCTGCGCACCCACTGTCGGTCGATACAGCTGAAGTCACAGCGTACCTTGAAACTGCTGTCCGCAACTTGTGGCTCTAAACCGGGCCCTGAAACAGCCTCAAATGCCCAAAATAACTGCTCTTCGCGCACACCAAATCTCACTGCAATCTGAGATTTTTGGTCTGCCCTGATTTCGGTGCCTCCACAGGCACTATCCAAGAGAAAGAGTGGAAGGATGGGAGAGCTTCTTACCCATGGCTTGCTTGCTCGAACCTTGCTTCTTCTCCTTTGCTTCAACCTTCAAAATCAGCCTCTCTCAGTGGTGCGGCTCTAATACCATGTCAAGAATCGCGTGGTGAAGGGGGTTGCTCAAGATGCTGCGCCAAACACACACAGAATGCACAAGGAGAAGCTCACTCAAGAGACAAGAAGAGAGATGGAGGTCAAAACGTTTTCTTGCTGATTTCTTCTTCTTCTTCCACACTCTTTACAATGTACACAAAGTATAGATAAGATACAATATAAAAAAAAGGAAAGTGGCCTATTAAGTCAAACAATGCATAATCGACTACACTAGTCGACTGGCACTATAACTATGCCAGCTGTAAATAGGTGTAACAACCTGAATATAATAAGTAATGAGTCAGTGGCCATGTGAGAGTCATAATGACCACCGACGTGCTAAGTGTAGATGTGTGGACCCATCTAACTAGGCGGTCCATCATCAATGTCCGCATGTGTTGAGCTTGTCATCTCAACAGGCAGGGGGAGCCAAAGAGGTCGTGGTGGATGGCAAAGAGGTCAAAATGCAAACAATAATGTTGAATGCTACTACTGTGGTAAAATGGTTCATATGGCTAAAGACTGCTATAAAAAGTAGAATGACATCATGAATGGAAAACTGCAACAAGGGAATTATGCATCTTCTAGTAGACAGGGTGATGACAGAAATGAGCATTTGTTTATGGTGCAGCACATGAACAATTTTGTTTCAAGTGTTGAAGAAAGCAATGATGTATGGTATGTTGACTCAAGTGCATCAAACCACATGACAGGTCATGTAGAATGGATGGAGGATGCAAGGAAAACGGAAAAACCATGATTTGTGGAGACTGGTGATGATACTGCACATCCTATTGTGCAGATTGGAAAATTTCCTTTATCTATGCAGGATGGGAAAAAGAAATGCCTGTCCGATGTATTTCATGTCCCGAATATCACCAAGAATCCGGTCTCTGTTGGTCAAATGGTTGAGCAGGGCTTGCAGGTCAGATTTAATCCTCATGGATTCTTTGTTGAGGATATGAAAAATAAAGGTCACTTGATAGCAAAAGGAAAGAAGAAGGACAGAATGTTTACGTTGGATGCAGACATGTCTGAATTGAGTGCAGCAATGTTTGCACATGGGAGTGGTGTAGTTGCTGATATTGATATCTGGCATAAACGCATTGGTCATGTTAATGTACAGCGACTTAAATCAATGCAGGCCCAAAATATTGTTGCAGGTTTACCTAAATTCAAGGTTACAGAAATGCATAAGGTATGTGAAGCCTCTCAGTTTGGAAAACAGGCAAGGAAACCATTTCCTAGACATGTTCAAGAGAGTGAGAAGCCATTGGAATTAATCCACTCTGATGTGTGGACTACTAAAGCTGCATCTCTTGGAGGCAGTCTGAAAGGTGAGAAGGATCGAAGCTTGCACGCGAGCTATGGCGGGAGAGCAAGAGCAAGAAAAGAGAGAGACAAGAAATGGGAACTCCAACAGTCACAATGTGTGACCGGGCCTTCCTTTATTCAAACTGTCACTAAAAGAATAAAGAATAAAGTGACGTGACGGGCGCCCGCCACCTGCAGTGTGCAGTGGCGGGTACTGTCAGTGTAGTAATACATGGGGCAGCACAACGGAGGCGCCTTTACCCCCAACAATCTCCCACTTAAAGGCGAATCTGCCCTAGTGAGAGAGAAAAGAAAAAGAAAAGACAGTACAAATGTACATAGGTACAAGGGATGAGGAAAGGCGACATCTCATCCAACGCCCATCAACCTCCTGAGGAAGGCAAAGCGCTCAGTAGTGAGGCTCTTCGTGAGCAGATCTGCAGGATTCTCGTCAGTGGAGATCTTGACAAGATCAACAGACTTGTCCTCCATGACACCACATATGAAGTGATACCTCACCTCAATGTGTTTCGTCTTTGCATGGAAGATGGGATTCTTAGCCAACTGAATGGCACTCATAGAATCCGAATGCAGTGTAGGTGTAGCATCAATCCCAAGGTCAGCAACTAGACGGCCTAACCATATGGCCTCCTTGCAAGCCTCAGTGGCTACAACATACTCGGCCTCAGTGGCAGACAAAGCCGTACACTTCTGAACCCTGGACATCCAAGAGATAGCCCCTCCAGCATAGGTGAATACATAGCCAGAAGTGGACTTCCTACTATCTGCATGTCCTGCATAATCGGAGTCAGTGTACCCCACGACCCCTGTATCTTGGCTGCCATAGCAAATACACATATCTGCTGTGCCCTTCAGGTACCTCATGATACCCTTCACGGCATCCCAATGTCTGTTGCCAGGTGTAGCCATATAGCGTGCCACAACACCAACTGCATGCGCAATATCTGGACGAGTGGCTATCATGGCATACATCAAACTGCCCACGGCTGAAGTATAAGGGATCTTGGCCATCTTGGCCCTCTGCTCATCTGTCTGCGGACAATCGGCCTGTGATACCTTCACATAAGAAGGTAATGGACAGCCAATAGGCTTTACGTCCTGCATGCGGAAGCGTTCAAGGACTTTATGAATGTACTCCCGCTGTGAGAGATACAAAAGCCCCTGATGCCTATCGCGCTTAATGCACATCCCAAGTATATGTGAGGCCTGTCCCAAATCCTTCATCTCAAAGCTCTTCTTCAGCTGAGATTTAAGAGCATCTAGTTCATCATGAGCTTTCCCTGCTATCAGCATATCATCAACATAGAGTACCAAGATAAGCAAACTGCCATCACGGGCTTTCTTTGTGTAAAGACACGGATCCATAGCACTCCTACTGTAGCCCTATGACTGCATAAAGGCATCAAACTTATGATAACATTCCCTAGGTGCCTGCTTCAAGCCATACAAGATCTTCTTCAACTTGCACACTAGGTGCTCCGTGCCAGGTTCTGCAAAGCCCTTAGGCTGATCCATATAGATCTCATCATGCAAGTCCCCATGTAGAAAAGCCGTCTTGACATCCATCTGATATAGATCTAAGTCAAGCTGTGCAACCAAAGCCAAGACTAAGCACAGGGTGGTCATCTTAACCACAGGAGAGAAGACCTCATCAAAGTCCACACCATGTTCCTGCTTAAAACCCTTTGCTACCAATCTAGCCTTGTATGCCGGCTTGGGGTGTCCAGGGGTACTTTTCAGCTTGTACACCCACTTGCGTGGCAAAGCCTTCTTGCCCTTAGGCAAGGCAACCAAATCCCAAGTCTCATTCTTATGCAGGGAGTCTATCTCAGACTGCATAGCCCTCTCCCAGGAGTGACTGTCACCCCTGCCCATAGCCTCATCATAAGTGAAAGGCTCTCGTGCATCTGTAACCAAAACATAATGCATAGAGGGCTGAAATCTGTCAGGTGGACGTCTGTCTCTAGCAGACCGTCTCACCGCAGGCTCTACTGCCTGTCTAACTGCTTGTCCAACACCCTGGCCCTGTGGAGGAACTGCTACAGGATGTATGACTGGCTGTGCTGGAGCTCTAGGCTCCTCTTGAAAGATCACTATGCGGATCTCAACCACCTTCTCAGGCTGCCTGTGCATCTTGTCTTCATGGAAGACGACATCATGACTGCGTACTATTTTCCGCGCCTGCGGATCCCATAGGTGATAGCCCATCTCTCCTGACTCACCATAGCCAAGGAATATGCATTTAATGCTCTTTGGATCCAATTTACTCCTCTTGTCCTTGGGCACATGGCAGAATGCCTCACATCCAAAGACACAGAGATGCGCATAAGAGGGTGGCTTACCAGCCCAAACTTCCTCTGCAACCTGGAAATCCAATCCACTGGAAGGCAATCGGTTTATGACATGCACTACCGTACTAACTGCCTCAGCCCAAAAACTCTGGGGTAGGCCTGCATGGCTAAGCATAGAGCGCACACGCTCCTGAATAGTCCTGTTCATGCGCTCAGCCAAACCATTCTGGGGTGGGTGTAAGGGGCGGTCAACTGACGCTTAATACCCCTGTCATCACAAAATTGCTCAAAAGCACGTGAGACATATTCTCCCCCATTGTCAGTCCTAAGGCATTTCAGCCTATACCCAGTCTGGTTCTCAACAAGAGCAAGCCATCTCTGAAAAACTGCCAAGACATCGGACTTCTGCTTTATGGGATAAGCCCACACTTTCCTAGAAAAATCATCAATGAAGGTAACAAAGTACTTCGCGCCACCCATAGACATGCAAGGCATAGGCCCACAAACATCGGAATGCACCAATGCCAAGGGCTCACTCATGCGTGGCCTATCCGATTTCTTATGCGTAGACCTATTCTGCTTACCATAAAGACAATGATCACATGAGTCAAAACATGCATAATCCAAAGGCGGAAGATACTGCAAACCAGATAACATTTTCATTCCCTTCAAAGACATATGCCCCAAACGGGCATGCCAAAGTGATACATGTGGGATAGAGCCCACTGCCAAAACATGGTCTATAGAAGACCCAATACATTGCTGCAAATTATTACCGCAAGTATATATCTCCAGACTGTGATGCATTTTTCATACTGAATCATCCTGGTTTGATGTACTTTTGATGGTACTTGGTGGGCAGCATCATTAAACACTCATTTCTCACCATTTTGCCTTGGTTTTGGTGGTTTTTTTGTCATTCTTTGTAGTTTATAATAAGTAGTTTTGAATTGTTTGCACTATTTCAGCTTGCAATATGGCATCTTCTTCCATTGACAATGCTATCTTCAACATCACTAAGCTTGATTGTACGAATTATGCCTATTGAAAGAGCCAAGTTTGGTAGGTATTGGTACAAAAATCACAGATAAAGCCACCAAGGTTGAGTGGAGAGTAGCCTCAAACTATGACTAATGACAAATGGATGGAGCTTGATGAGCTATGTAAGTCCAACCTCATGTTGTCTCTCACTGAACATGTGAATTACAATGTGATTAAGGAAGCACAAAGTGCTTGGTAGCTTTGGGATAAAGTCAAGAACCTCTATGATAAGTAAATTCTTGCAAGTCAAATGTATTGGGTGAAGCAACTTATGGATCTCCGCATGAAAGAGAATGTGGCCATGTCTGCTCATCTGAGCCAGTTTCATGCTATTCTTAAGAACTTGGTTTCACAAGGCATTGATTTCAAAGAGGATGTCACTCTGTTGTTCTTGCTCAGAACTCTTAATGAGTCTTGGGATGTATTCTACACTGCCTTATATGCTTCTGTCACTACTTTGAAGCTATCTGATATTGAGAGCTCTCTTCTACAGGAAGAGATAAACCGTAAGAATTTAAATGCCTCGCATGTGTCTCATGCTTTGATACTTAGAGGTAGAAATGATGGAAATGCAAAAAATGACCGTGGTAATGGCTATGGACGGGATTCGCAAAAATCTTGGTTTAAGTCGCGTAGCAAGTCGCACAGTAAGTCTCGTGGGAGAAATGTGAATCTGACTTGTCATCATTGTGGGAAGAAAGGCCGCAATGTTATGAATTGTGCAATGAAAGGCACAAAGACAATGAGAAAGAGAAAGTGCAGGAAAATTCTTCTAATCACAGCATAATACCTGCTAACTCAAGTGTTAAAATTGAAGAGATTAATGTTACGCACCCCAAGGATAGTGATAAGGATTATATCCTTGTAGTAGCTTCATCTAGTGCTTTGTAGATGACAAAGATACACTCTACGTATGCACAGTGTTGGTTCTTGGACTCAGGAGCGTCCTTTTGTGTGACACCTCAACGAGAGTGGTTCCATTCATACCGTTCTGTTTCGGGTTCTGTGGACTTGGGTGATGACATATTTCTTGAGATTATCAACATTGGTGATGTTAGGCTGTAGTTTCCTTTTGGCAGCAGTTTTTTTATGCACAATGTGTGTCATGTACTTGCATTGACATGTAGTCTCATGTCTGCTAGATAGCTTGATGACATAGGATATCATGTATCTTTTAGAGACTCTGCATGGAAGATTACGCATGGCAAGATTGTTCTTGCGAAAGGTGCCAAGGTTGGCAGTCTCTACCCCTTAGTTGTTTTTGGATCTACAGTTGATCTTCTCTTGTCTATGGGTTTTTTACCTCATGTATCTCTTTGGCATGCTCATTTGAGGCATGTCTAATAAAGGAATGAAAATGCTTTTTTGTTTGCAGTACATATTGCCCTATGACTATTCTCATTTTGATTCTTGTGATCATTGTCGTTATGGCACGCATACTAGGTCTACGCATAAGAAGTCTGGTATGTTCACACATGAGTGAGCCCTTGGCCTTGGTTCATTCTGATGTCTATAGGCCCAAGCATGTCAGTCTATGGGTGGTGCAAAGTATTTTTTTACTTTCATATATGATTTTTCAAGTAAAGTATGGGGGTATCCCATAAAATAAAAGTTCAATGTATTGGCAGTTTTTCAAAGATGGCTTACTTTGGCAAAAGTTTGGGCATATGCTCAAATTCCTTAGGGCAGATAATGGGGATGAATATGTATCACATGCTTTTGAGTAGTTATGTGATGAGAGGGGTATTAAGCATCAGTTGACTAACCCTTACACCCCTCCCCAGAATGGTATGGCTGAGTGGATGAATAGGACCATCTAGGAAAGGGTTCGCAGTATGCTTAGCCATGCAGCCTTACCCCAGCACTTTTGGGCTGAGATAGTTATGATTGCCATGCATAACGTTAATAGATTGCCCCATAGTGCCATTGATTTCTAGGTTACAAAGGAGGTATGGACATGAAAGCCTCCCTCTTATGCACATTTACATGTCTTTGGATGTGAGGCATTTTGCCATATGCCCAAGGACAAGCTGGATACTAAGAGTGTTAAATTCATATTTCTTGGTTATGGAGATGCGGGAGAGATGAGTTACCGTCTATGGGATCTGCAGGTGCACAAAGTCATCTCCAGCCATGATGTAGTTGATCCGAGAAAATCACAAAAAAATATTTGTCTAACATTTTGTTGATTTTTTGTACATTTGGAGCTTTGAAATAAAGAAGAGGGTGGAAACAACCTCTTTGGAAATCCAAGACATCACTGGATGAAAATATTTCATGGACCGGTTTACCAAGGGGGGGTGAATAGTAAAGATCAATGGAGGAAGGTGAAGGGAAAATATATAATGTGAAAAGGAAAGATATGAAATGGATTTGGAGTCATCCAAAGGGCATGTGAGGCTCATAATGTCATGACTTTGGAGCCTTATGACAATTCAACCAAATGGGACCCTTCTTGAAAGCATTAGTGGAAGAAAAATCAGGCACATGATTTTGTAAGATTTTTTAAAAATACTTCCACTCCGATCTAAAAAAAACTTTTCAACATAAAAGTTGTAGCGCATGAGCTGAAGTTTTGGCTGGTATTTTTTTATAATTTTTTGGAGCTAAGAGTCGGGAGATATGGCTAAAATGGTGGATGCCAACTTTTTCCAATTGCAGTGGAGACCACCTCCCAATTTAATACACATCCATAATTTCTTCCCCACACTTAACACTTCCATAAAACATCATTCATTAGACCCCAACCCTTTCCCCTCTCTTATCCTCTCTCTCAAGCTAATAAACCATTAGAATTCCCCTCCTAAATCACTCTCAAATCATCCTTAGTTGTAGTAGTAATGTATGAACTCTCATTACTCTCTCTCTATTATTGCTAGATATGATCTTATTTTATGAAGATTCTCTATATTTTTTTATAGAAGAGCTCTTGGACTCAAGCTATGGGGGGGAGAATGAAGACAACTCACCTATGATGGAGCTTGATTAAGTACAAATTGGTCAACAAAACATCTAGATGGAGCTTCCATATTGGTGGAACCGCCTTAATGCAGCTTTGGTGGTGTTAATTCCTATTACATCTTAACCTCCTCCCTAAACACCCTCAAGGCCTATATAAAGAGGCCTTCTCCTTTGTAATTTGTAAGAAGAGAGAGAGCAAAGAGGCCTCCTTCAGCCCTATTGAGCCTTCCCCATTCACCTTCATGAGCTTATGGAATTTCTTCTCTTAGTATAGCTTATGTGTGCTCTACAATGTAATAAGCCCAGGATATTGGTGTCCATATTGTGTATATTGGTTATGTCCTCAGGTTTCTCCATCTCTTAAGTTTATTGATTCATCTATTTTTTCGTAGTTCTCTCATTCTCACTCACTCTCTCTCTCTTCCTCTCTTAGTTTTCATCTCTTCTCCCTTACAATCTCCTCTCCCTCTTGCATAGCGTCCTAGTCCGCTCTTCCATGACTAGGTGGTGCCCTTATCTCATTCACTTTGTGGCAGAAGGGAGTTTGGCATAGTATAGAGGCTGCCATACCGAATTTCCTTCGTCAGTAGTCTTTCATGAAGACAAGATGCATAGGTAGGTTGAGAGAGCCATGGAGATATGTAGGGTTATATTTCACGAGAAGCCATGAGCTCCCATACAGCCAGCTAGACAGCCTACAGCAGGAGTAGATGCTCATGGCCAAGGTATTGGACAAAATGTTGGGTAGGTAGTAGAGCATACAGTGCGGTGTTTCACTAGAGATAGACACCCACTTGACAGATTTGAGCCCTCCATACACTATGTCTTGGTTACAGATGCAAGAGAGCCTCTCACCTATGATGAGGCTATGTGCAGGGGTGACAGTCACTCTTGGGAGAGGGCTATGCAATCTGAGATGGACTCCTTGCATAAGAATATGACTTGGGATTTGGTTTCCTTGCCTGCTAGCAAGAACGCTCTACCATGCAAGTGGGTGTACAAGATGAAAAGTACCCTTGGACACCCCAAGCTGGCATACAAGGCTAGATTGGTAGCAAAGGGTTTTAAGGAGGAGTATGGTGTTGAATTTGATGAGATATTCTCTCCTGTGGTTAAGATGACCACCGTGCGCTTAGTCTTGGCTTTGGTTGCACAGCTTGACTTGGACTTGTACCAAATAGATATCAAGATGGCTTTCTTTATGGGGACTTTCATGATGAGATTTACATGGAGTAGTCTAAGGGCTTTATAGAGCTTGACAAGAAGCACCTAGTGTGCAGGTTGAAGAAAAGTCTTTATGGCTTGAAGCAAGCATCTAGGGAATGGTACCATAATTTTGATGCTTTTATGCAGTCACAGGGCTACAACCGTAGTGTTATGGATCCATACTTGTACATGAAGACAGCCCCTAATGGATCTTTGCTTATTTTGGTACTCTATGTGGATGACATGCTATTAGCAGAGAAAGTTCATGATGAGCTAGATGCTCTTAAGGCTCAACTCAAGAAGAGCTTTGAGATGAAGTATCTGGGACTCAAGCCTCTCACATACTTGGTATGCGCATTAGACATGACAGGTATCAAGGACTCCTCTACTTGTCATAGAGGGAGTACATTCATAAAGTCCTTCAGCGCTTCCACATGTAGAACATGAAGCCTATTGGCTGTCCATTGCTTTCTTGTGTGAAGGTATCATAGGTTGATTGTCCATAGACAGATGAGGAGAGGGCCGAGATGGCCAAGATTCCCTATGTATTCGCAGTGGTCCACAGTGGGTAGTCTTATGTATGCCATGATAGCCACTTGTCCAGATATTGCCTTTGCAGTTGGTGTTGTGGCACCCTATATGGCTACACCTGGCAAGAAGCATTGAGATGTCGTGAAGGGCATCATGAGGTACTTGAAGGGAACTGTAGATATGTGCACATGCTATGGCAGCCAGGATATAAGAGTCATGGGGTACACTAACTCTGAATATGCAGGACATGCAAACAGTAGGAAGTCCACTTCTGGCTATGTGTTCAACACTTATGCTGGAGGTGCTATTTGATGGATGTTCAAGGTGCAAAAATGCATGGCCCTTTCTACTACAAAGGTTGATTATGTTGCAGCCACTAAGGCCAATTGGTTAGGTCATTTGGTTCATGACCTTGGTATTGATGCTATCTCTACCTTGCATTTAGATTCTATGAGTGATATTTAGTTAGCCAAGAATTTGGTCTTCCATGCAAATACAAAACACATTGAGGTGAGGTATCACTTCATACATGGGGTCATTGAGGAAAAGTCTGTTGACCTTATCAAGATCTCAACTAACCATAATCTTGCAGATTTGTTCACCAAAAGCCTCTCTACGGAGCGCTTTGCCTTCCCTCAGGAGATTGATGGGCGTGGGATGAGATGACATCTTTCCTCATCATGTTGTGCATGTGTATATTTTGTACTATCTTTTCTTTTTCTTATTCACTCCTCACTCGGTCATATTTTCCTTTAAGTGGGAGGTTTTTGGGGGTAAATGCACCTCTGCCTAGCCCCCCATATATTACTACACTGACAGTACCCACACTTGCACACTACAGGTGGCGGGGACACCAATCACCTTCACTTTATTCTTTATTCTTTTAGTGATAGATGAATAAAGGGAAGGCCAATCACACATTGTGACTTTTGGAGTTTCCACATTGTGAGTCTCTCTCTCTTGCTCTTGCTCTCCAGCCATAGCTCCTCCCATGCAAGCTTCAATCCTTCTCACCTTTCACACATTGCCTGTCTAATGCATCAAAAGCTACATATACTCGTGCTAGTCGAGGCTCCAATGTCTATCTCTAGGAAAATTGTGGTCCCCCTTTGGAGCCCCAAGAGGAACACCAAGGAAAAGGGAATTCTCTTGCAAGAAAATCTATCTTGTAACATCAACAAGCTTTTGTTTCATTCTTTTGATCACATCAAAACAAAGAAAACAACAATTCTTCACGCAGTATCATAGTAGATATCTCCCACGGATTTGATAGAATCAACCATATTCTCCAACATCTTCACAAAATCCATCAATAGAACAAAGAACACAAAGGAATACACCATCTTTGAATGAAAATCAATCACATATTATCCATCTTCAATATCTTCATAGTTCTCTCTCTCAATCTCTCATATACAATTACACTGTTTTGATAGATTTGACTATCTCTGACTCTCTCTCTCTCTCTCTCTCTCTCTCTCTCTCCATCAATAGTACATCATATCCTCACTACAATTCTCTCATAATAACCCTCAATAATTCTTAGTAGTTCATGGATGCACCTCCCAAGAGGTATGTCTGATATGAAGAGTCACCAGAGCCACTACAATGTCTTTTCACAGCTCACTACTCTCACTGTCACTTAGTCTTCTCTTCAGTCTTCAACAGTTGTTTCTTCCACTTGTTTTAGCTCTTTTGAACTTAAATTCATCCATTCCAAAGGTTAGAAAACTTTCCCAAAGTCACACATACATTCTACAGAACACCTACAGAAGGTTTATAGAACAGTCACAGTACAGTACTAGAAAAGAGACAGAACAGAGATAGAAGCTCTACAGAAGATCTACAGAAGGTTACAGAAGGTCATCAAAACCTCATAACTCATACTCAAACCATTCCAAACCCTAAAAAAATATTCAATAAGCTTTCACAAGATCTCAATCTTCATCAATCATCAATCCATGCTTCATACAGAAGACAATCAGAACAAAACAAAAGCTATACAGAAGGTATACAGAACCAATCAGAACCTATCAGAACATCACAGAACCTCATATCTTAACTGAGAATCATCATGAAATTCCAAAAAATAATCAATATCATCCAAAACACTCTCAAATACTTCCATTAACAATCATACATCACTCTAAATCCACCAAAAATCAATCATTCAGACCTCAAAAACAACAAAAATCAGTCAAAAATTTAGTCTTTTTTCACTCTCAACATATCCCCACACTTAGAAAGGAAGCGTCCTTGCGACCCAAGGAAAAGAAGAATATAAGTTCACTAAAGAGCTAAATTTGAATTTTCCTTTAGATCTTCAATAATCTTGCCAAAACATGATTCCAATTTAGCACCTATATCTGAGAGAAAAAACTACTAAAGAAAAACTTCCATTATTCATTAACTCATCTGATTAATCATGTAAAAACCATAACAAATTTTTAAAGGATATAAGAGGTTCTCTTGAACTTTCCACCATAGGCTTGTCATCCACCAGCAATCTTTTGATAATAGCTCTCGAACAAATAGTCTCAACCAACACGAACTCAGCACATACAATTAAGACAACACACACATGAACACTAACACAACCATCTGAATGACACCTCCAAAAAGAGATATATCATTAAAATTCTTCCAAAATACATGGCAAAGGCATCAATGAAGATGATCCCTTTTAAAATCTTGGTGGTTTCTGAATCAATCCATGGAGAAGAATTCATCTACAAATGTCTTGGGAGGATGCTGAAAAAACTGCAAGCAGCATATCCTTTCGAGCAAGACAAGGTATCTGCTAGGGAGACACATGGCATGAAAGTACAAGACATCCAATTGGTGGGAGTCAATGTTCACATTGACATTCATACAAAGTTTTGGAATGGCCTTTTGATCATTATGGGAATGCCTATGAATGTATGCTAGATACCAAGCAAAATGAGCTGTCAATCTCACCAAAGGATCCAGAGACTGTGAATATTTGTGAGAAAAATGAATATAGTTCTGGTATGCTTGATCGGCAGTTGTCCAATCTCCTAGAATTATTGGCCAGTTTATCTAAGGTCCTGTAAGAGAATCATTCGAGCTCCATCGCCTTCGTATGGAAATCTGAGTATCAAACCCGTCATATTCACTAACCAATTGAGGTGGTTGAGAGATAGAAGTGGCAGGAGATGGAAGTGGAATAAGTAAAAGTGGATGAAGAGAGGGGTAGGAAAAATCATAAAAGGAGGAATAATTTAAAGAAAGAGTGGCTGAAAATTTTAGGGAATCACTTAGGAAGGGTGTTAATTGATAAATAAGAAAGGTAGAAGGTACATGAATGGATGGAGAAGGGCATGGTGGAGAAGGGGAAAATACTCTATCCTCGATAAAATAGCAGTATGTAAATATGGGAATTTGAGGAAAAGATTAAGGTTGGAAAAGAAGGGGTAAGATGGTTATGGAATGGGTTTGATAGAGGGAAGTATATATATCATGACGGTGAGCCATTTGTTGGTAATACAGTTGGGTAGTGTTGGGGGTAAAGGCGCCTCCGCCGTGCCGCCCCGTGTATTACTACACTGACAGTACCCGCCACTGCACATTGTAGGTGGCGGGCGCCCGTCACGTCACTTTATTCTTTATTCTTTTAGTGATAGTTTGAATAAAGGAAGGCCCGGTCACACATTGTGACTATTGGAGTTCCCATTTCTTGTCTCTCTCTTTTCTTGCTCTTGCTCTCTCTCCATAGCTCGCGTGCAAGGTTCGATCCTTCTCACCTTTGCATCTCTTGCTCGAGCTCGACTCGGTGCTTCCCGACCTTTGCATCGACTTGCTTCACGCATTGGATCTCCATCCCGGCAGCCATATCCGATCTCCCCAAGCTCCCGTCACTCCCCGGCTTCCCGAGCACCTTCCCAGCCTATTGAGGCACCTTTAAGGCATTGATACTGAGGTATTTGATCATTCTTTCACAGTTTTATTTCAATCTATAGGTTGGAAACAGTAAGGGCAGCCATGGCTTCAAACTCTTGAAGCTTATTCCCCTTATATTGTGCCTTACACCTATCAAGGCTCAAAGAGGCTTGTCATAGGCCTTTGATAGGCCCTTCTTGAGCCCCCCATTACCCCCTTTTCAGCCCATGTGGAGCAGCAGCAAGTTCAGCACCAACAGGGCAGATTGTATCATTTTTTTCCAGGTTGTGAGCACTCATCTACTTCAGCTCCACACTTGGCCATTGCTTCTTGCTCTCTACCTTGATCAAGAGGGCTATAGACTTCATGTTTGATGTCATTCAAGCTTTGGGCATTGGTCTTGATCATTCGGGGTTGATTTCTTCAAATTTGGGACTGTCATAAACTGTCATAACAAGCTGAAAACAGGGCAGCACCATTGGCATTAGCATTTGTTGCTTATACTCCATTCCGGTTGTGCTATTTGATGCCCGTATGCGGTCTACATGATGCCTAGTGCCTTGGGAATGTATGCACATGATTATGCCATGATTTTGGCTTGAAATATTGGCTGATTTGGGGCTGTTATTTACTGTTATACAGTGCTGGAAACAGGGCAGTCACACTTGGCATTGGCATTTGATGCTTATACCCTACTCCGGTTACCTTATTTGATGCCCGTATGCGGTCTACTTCCTACCCGGATGTATTGGAGATGTATGCATTTGGTTTGACCATGATTTTCGCTTGAATTTGGGGCTGAAATCTACTGTTTAGAATAGTAAATACATGCTGGAATAACAGCGGTCTGAAGGTACTTTACAGGCTTTGGCATTTACCTACCGATACCGGATGTATGCTTTGAGCTTTGGCATGATGTCTCTGACATTTGGGGACGACTTGGAGCATATGTATGAGATTATGGGATGCCTTTGAGCTTTGCATTAGCTCCATCTTCACTAGCATTTGGACCGACTTGGCATGCTCGTGGACCACCTATGCCTCATGTCTGTACTTGATAGTTAGGCTTTTGCATTACATGCTTTGGTTCGTGACATATGCTATTTGGTTCGTGTATGCCATACTGACATTTGGAGCTTGGATTTGGATGTATTTGAGCATTCCCGGCTTACTTGATCACTGATCTTGGTTGCTATTTGGATGTCATTGAGTTGACTGAGAGCTTATTTGGGCTTATGTATTGCTTCATGGTTAATACGACCGATGCTTCATGTATGTCATGCTCTCTTGGATGCGCTTGATGCATTGACAGGGTCACTTATCACTAGTGCTTTCTCTTGGGTTGTTTGAGCTTCTGAGCTTGCTTTGTATTCCTTTTGTGCCAGTGGGAGCATTTTACATGCTTGCTTGACCTTTGACATTTGCATGTTATTGGAGCACTTACATGTATTTGGAGCAGTTTATGTCTTGAGCAGCTACATACGCATTGAGACTTTGGGATCATACTCCGATCTTTATGGATATGCATTGATGTACTCTTAGTTCACAGGATGCTTATGAGCTGAGTCTCATATTTGGATCTTTCTCTTTGAGCAGACACCTATTTGTGTCAAGTTTTGGCAGTTACAGGAACACTTTGCCTAGAGTGTCTGGGGGTGTGCCTTTCACTGGCAGATGTTATTTTGACATGCTTCGGTGTTGAGCTCGTGTTCTTTTCACTGTCATTCGCCTTGCTTATGTCCATTTCATGCCGGCTTTGGACCTAGCATTGTTTGCTTGACATTGGATCCTATTTTGGGATAGTTTGCTTTCTAGACTGCATACCTGCAATTTATTACAGCAAGCAGTTATTGGTGGACTGAGGTGTACTTTTCATGCTGAAATATCCTGATTTGGTGTACAGCACCTAGTACTAAGTGGGCAGCAACTTTTGGCACACTTTGCTCGCCCTTTGGACCCCGTTTTGGTCATTTTTGGGCAGTTTCTGCAGTAAAACAGCAAGCAGTTTTGGATTGTTTGGGAATTTCCAGCCTGCATAATGGCGTCATCTTTGCATGATAGTGCCGTCTTTAACATTACAAAGTTGGATGGTACCAACTACTCTTATTGGAAGAGTCAAATTTGGCAGGTCTTGGTGCAGAAATCTCATATTAAGCCACTTTGGTTGAGTGGGGAGCAGCCTGAAACTATGGACAATGACGACTAGCTTGAACTTGATGAGCTATGCAAGTCCACGATTGTATTGTCTCTCACTGAACAGGTACATTATAATGTATTTGAGGAAGCATAGAGTGCATGGGATCTATGGAATAAGATTAAGAATCTTTATGATAAGAAAAGTCCGGCGAGTTAGATGTACTGATTGAAGTATCTTATGGATCTGCGCATGAAGGATAATGCGACTATGTCTGCTCACTTGAGCCAGTTCCATGCTATACTGAAGAACTTGACTTCGCAGGATATTGATCCGAGAAAATCAAAAAAAATATTTGTCTAATTTTTTTTTGATTTTTTGTACATTTGGAGCTTTGAAATAAAGAAGAGGGTGGGAACAACCTCTTGGGAAATCAAGACATCACTGGATGAAAATATTTCATGGACCGGTTTACCAAGGGGGGGTGAATAGTAAAGATCAATGGAGGAAGGTGAAGGAAAAATGTATAATGTGAAAAGGAAAGATATGAAATGGATTTGGAGCCATCCAAAGGGCATGTGAGGCTCATAATGTCATGACTTTGGAGCCTTATGACAATTCAACCAAATGGGACCCTTCTTGAAAGCATTAGTGGAAGAAAAATCAGGCACATGATTTTGTAAGATTTTTTAAAAATACTTCCACTCCGATCCAAAAAACAATTTCAACATAAAAGTTGTAGCGCGTGAGCTGAAGTTTTGGCTGGTATTTTTTAATAATTTTTTGGAGCTAAGAGTCGGGAGATATGGCCAAAATGGTGGATTCCAACTTTTTCCAACTGCAGTGGAGACCACCTCCCAATTTAATACACATCCATACTTTCTTCCCCACACTTAACACTTCCATAAAACATCATTCATTAGACCCCAACCCTTTCCCCTCTCTTATCCTCTCTCTCAAGCTAATAAACCATTAGAATTCCCCTCCTAAATCACTCTCAAATCATCCTTAGTTGTAGTAGTAATGTATGAACTCTCATTACTCTCTCTCTATTATTGCTAGATATGATCTTATTTTATGAAGATTCTCTATATTTTTTAATAGGAGAGCTCTTGGACTCAAGCTATGGGGGGGAGAATGGAGACAACTCACCTATGATGGAGCTTGATTAAGTACAAATTGGTCAATAAAACATCTAGATGGAGCTTCCATATTGGTGGAACCGCCTTAATGCAGCTTTGGTGATGTTAATTCCTATTACATCTTAACCTCCTCCCTAAACACCCTCAAGGCCTATATAAAGAGGCCTTCTCCTTTGTAATTTGTGAGAAGAGAGAGAGCAAAGAGGCCTCCTTCAGCCCTATTGAGCCTTCCCCATTCACCTTCATGAGCTTATGGAATTCCTTCTCTTACTATAGCTTATGTGTGCTCTACAATGTAATAAGCCCAGGATATTGGTGTCCATATTGTGTATATTGGTTATGTCCTGAGTGTCTCCATCTCTTAAGTTTATTGATTCATCTATTTTTTCGTAGTTCTCTCATTCTCACTCACTCACTCTCTCTTCCTCTCTTAGTTTTCATCTCTTCTCCCTTTCAAACTCCTCTCCCTTTTGCATAGCGTCCTAGTCCGCTCTTCCATGACTAAGTGGTGCCCTTATCTCATTCACTTTGTGGCAGAAGGGAGTTTGGCATAGTATAGAGGCTGTCATACCAAATTTCATTCGTCATAAATTGGTGCCCCCGCTGAGGACATTCTCATCCATGCGGGGCGATACAACACATGGTGGTGCATCCTCTACAACAAGTACTCCAAGTGGCTCTTCTCCAACGCCTTCACCAACTCTTTTTGAAGATGATCGAAGTCCACGACTCTCACAATGGTCTCCCAAGGAAGCCCAAGAAAGAAAGTATGCCTATCGGATGACGGCACGCATGTGGATAAAAGGTGTTCACTTTAGAAATTCCATTATCTCACAAGGGAAAAAAATATGTTGCCATCAATTGCTAGGTTCTCATAATTGTGGTGAGTGTTTTGCAAACAAAGTGAAAGCCCTTCCGAGAGGTCCTCGTCTCCAAATCATCAAATCCCTCTCTCTCTCTGGCCTAATCCACATCAAAGGAGGACAACTATGCATGAACGGTGTGGAGTTTTGTAGAAGTGCAAAGTATGAAGACTACCTTCAACTGTTGTTAGCTCGAAGGTTGGGTGTGGTTGAAAAGGTGGCCATCACACCTTATGAAATATATGTCTCTGAGGATGGATACACTAAGGCAAGAACAATCATTGGTGAGCAAATTCTCCGTATAGCAAAGTTGGTGGGATCCCAAAAGAAACATTCTGGGAAAAATCCTTCATAATTCAAGAAAGTGCATTTTCTCTACTCCCTTAAGTAGTTTCAGTCAAGATTTTGGGAGAGAAGGAAGGAGTCTCGCTTGAAGCTTTCTCGCTTGCACAATGGGGGAAGACACACAGAGATGGAGGCTGAAAACGTTTTTCTCTTCTTAGTTGTGTAAGCCAAAAGAAGTCTCGTACAAAGAAATAGAAGAACCCTAGATATGGGTAAAAAACCAAACTCAACTAACTAAGGTGGCATACTAACTGAGCCACAAACTAGAATAGATAAGGATAGCTATCATGTGGCTATTATTCAGGGGCGGTGTACCAACCGCATCTGCAACTAACAAGTCGGTGACATAAATACAAAACGGTCACCTTGGCGTATCACGAGTGGAGCTCGATATCTCAACACTCCCCCTCGAGCTCAATCCCAATTCCTGCACACCAAGCAGGTCTCTGAACTTGCGCAGCTTCTCTGCACCCAATGCCTTCGTGAATATGTCAGCTACCTGATCCTCTGTGCTGACATAAACTAGATCAATAAGACCTAGTAAAACCCTCTCTCGCACATAGTGATAATGTACCTCAATGTGCTTTGTTCTAGCATGATAGACTAGGTTATTTGCCAAGTGTATACTACTCATGTTGTCACAATAAATGACAACTGGCCCATCTGTAGACTGATGCATATCATAAAGTAGCTTATGCAACCAAGCTACCTCACATGCAGCCATTGCTGCACCCCTGTACTCAGCCTCTGTGCTCGACAAGGCAACTGTAGGCTGTTTCTTGCTGCTCCAAGTGATTGCAGCACTCCCAAAAGAGAACACATATCCACTGATAGATCGTCTATCAGAAATACTACCAGCCCAATCAGCATCAGTGTATCCATGCAACTGTATCTGAACCCCAGTTTCATAAAATAGTCCATACTGCAATGTGGACTTCACATACCTGAGTATGCGTCTAGCCGCATCCAAATGTGGTTTCCTTGGAGCCTGCATAAACTGACTTACCAATCCAACAGCATAGCTCAAATATGGCCTGGTAATAGTCATATAAATCAAACTTCCTACTATGCGTCTGTACATAGTAGGGTCTTCTAGAAGCTCACCTGTATCTGTGCTCAGCTTCACATTCTGCTCCAAAGGAACTGAAATAGACTTACAGCCTGTCATCCCATATTTGGATAGCATATCCAATCCATACTGCCTCTGCAAGAGTTGTATCCCACTTGGTGATCTAATCACCTCAATGCCCAAGAAATAACGCAGCTCTCCCAAATCCTTCATCTCAAACTTCTGCTTCAATAGCATTTTCACATGAAGGATATCTTCATCACTGTCACCTGTCATAATCAAATCATCAACATAAATGACAAGTAGCATAATACCTTTCTCTCTTTTTCTCACATAAAGTGAGAAATCTGCCTTGAAAATCTGAAAGCCAATAGTGACAAGATACTGTCCTATCTTGTCAGACCATGCTCTAGGTGCTTGCTTCAATCCATACAAGGCTTTCTTCAACCTGCAAACAAACTCAGGATGAACAGCATGCACATAACCTGGTGGCTGCTCCATATATACCTCTTCTTGCAAATCACCATGCAAGAAGGAATTCTTTACATCCATCTGATGTAAAGACCATCCCTTTGATGCAGCCATAGCAATGACTGCTCTTACGGTTGCCATCCTTGCAACCGGACTGAATGTTTCTTCATAGTCAATGCCATATGTTTGTGCATACCCCTTGACTACTAATCTTGCCTTGTATCTGTTCACAGAACCATCTGCATTGTGCTTCACCTTATAAACCCACTTACAGCCAATTGCATTCTTACCTTTAGGCAAAGGTACTAACTCCCATGTAGCATTTGCTTCCAAGGCATCCATTTCTTCATCCATGGCTTTCTCCCATTTTTCTTTTCCCATGGCTTGCTCAAAAGATGTGGGTTCTGGTTCCTGTATCACTTTGACCATATATGCATAGTGAGTGGCTGTAAATCCATCATATTTCAGCCTATCCACAGGATACCTAGCTCTCGTAGACCTACGCAAAGTAGGTTCACTCTCAGGTGCTCTCAAAACATCCCTGGTCTTCCTTACTCCAGGTGTAACAATAGAAGGAATACCCAACTCATCATCAATGCTCTGTTTTGAGCCACTGGATTCACCATCCACATAAGAGTGACCTGCATTCACATCAAACATGGGCTGATCAACCTTCTCTTTTCCTTTTTGTGATACCTGCATACCACTATCTGCATTACTTTGAGAAGATTCTCTTGATCTCAATCTGCCTGTCCATGGCGAAGAATGTGAACCAATACTAGAGGACGCTCCAGGTCCACTAATATTTTGTGACTGCTGCTGTGAATTTTGTGCAGCATTACCATTTTGTGCATCTACATCATCAATCACATTTACTGGTTTATACCAGCTACTCATCTCATCAAAAACAACATCTCTGCTCACTGTAAACTTACGAGTAGAAGGGTTATAGCATCTATACCCTTTTTGCTGCAGAGAGTAACCAATAAAGATGCACTTCTTAGCTTTTGGATCCAACTTGGATCCCAGTTCATCTGGCACATGTACATAGGCAATGCAACCAAAAATTTTCAAATGAGAAATATCTGGTTTCCTACAAGTATACCTCTCCTCTGGAGTCATCCCATGTATTGCTGCAGTGGGAGTCCTGTTCATTATATAGACTGCTGTAGCAACTGCTTCAGCCCAATAAAAATCTGGCAAGTCTTTTTCATTGAGCGTGGCACGAGATACCTCTCCAATATGCCTATTTTTTCTTTCTGCGATTCCATTTTGTTGTGGGGTATAACTGCATGAATATTGCTGCTTTATGCCATGCTCCTGCAAGAACTTTGCAAACTCATTTGAGAGGTACTCTCCCCCTCCATCTGACCTTAGGCATTTTATTTGCAGACCTGTTTCTTTTTCAGTCATAGCTTTAAGGGTTTTGAAATGCCCAAAAACTTCACTTTTCTTTTTCATAAAATACACCCAAATTTTTCTGCTATAGTCATCAATAAACGTGACAAAATAATGACAGTCTCCAAGAGATGCAGCTTTAGTTGTCCACACATCAGAGTGGATTAATTCCAATGGCTTCTTACTCTCTTGAACATGTCTAGGAAACGGTTTCCTTGCCTATTTTCCAAACTGACAGGCTTCACATACCTTATGCATTTCTGCAACCTTGAATTTTGGCAGTCCTGCAACAATATTTTGGGCCTGCATTGATTTAAGTCGCTGTACATTAACATGACCAATGCGTTTATGCCAGATATCAATATCTGCAACTACACCGGTCCCATGTGCAAACATTGCTGCACTCAATTCAGACATGTCTGTATCCAATGTAAACATTCTGCCCTTCTTCTTTCCTTTTGCTATCAAGCGACCTTTATTTTTCATATCCTCAACAAAGCATCCATGAGGATTAAATATGACCTGCAAGCCCTGCTCAACCATTTGACCGACAGAAACCAGATTCTTGGTGATATTCGGGACATGAAATACATGTTGAGATATCGAGCTCCACTCGTGATATGCCAGGGTGACTGTTTTGTATTTATGTCACCGACTTGTCAGTTGCAGACATGGTTGGTACACCGCCCATGAATAATAGCCACATGATAGCTATCCTTATCTACTCTAGTTTGTGGCTCAGTTAGTATGCCACCTTAGTTAGTTGAGTTTGGTTTGAGACCCATATCTAGGGTTCTTCTATTTCTTTGTACGAGAGTTCTTTTGGCTTACACAACTAAGAAGAGAAAAACGTTTTCAGCCTCCATCTCTGTGTGTCTTCCCCCATTGTGCAAGCGAGAAAGCTTCAAGCGAGACTCCTTCCTTCTCTCCCACAATCTTGACATGGTATCAGAGCCTTGTTCGTGGTAAGGAGCTCAAGAAAGCAAGCCAAGCTCGCGGTGTTCTGGTAAGAGGAGCAGTGTTGCTTTCATCTTCTGTTTTGGGAGCAGATCTCTGCAGGCAGCACAGCCGAAAATTGCAGGAGTGCATTGTCTCAGGTTGAGACGCCTTTCGTGGTGAAGAAAGAGGGCAGTATATACTGCGGGACAGGGCTTTAGCCCTTGGCGACCTTTTTTTTTATTTGAGGCCATTTCGGGGCTTGTTTTGGAGGTGAAAGTTTTCTGCGCGCACTCAGAAAAAGACTGGCGAGTGTTCTACAGGTCGGTGAAAAATTACTGTAGAAATTGCATCGTATGCTTGTGCGCAGAGACATTGGGAGTTACAGAATCATCCGTGTTACGTGTTGATGCAAAATCATCACTAGGAAGTGACTGTGTGGTCAAATACCACTTTCGCCAGTTTTGCAGATTTGCCTTTGTGAGGGTAAATCAGTGTTTTCTGCAGTGACAGAATTTTTTGCAGGATTTTGTAATGGCGTCTGATTCTCTTTCACAGATTGTCACTGAAAAGCTTGACAAGAACAACTTTCAAGCATGGAAGTTCAGAATGAAGAATTTCCTTATGGGAAAAGGATATTGGGAATTTGTTGCAGGAAATGAAGAAGAACCAGTTCTTCCTGATGTTCCCAATCAACAGCAAATGCAGGCATTCAAAGCATGGCATGAGAGAGCCAGGAAAGTTATGTACTGGCTGTCTATCAGTATTTCAGACTCTATGATTGTGCATATTCAGGATGCAAGTACGCCAAAGGAGGCATGGGATACTTTGTCAAAAATGTATAGCACAAATACGCAAGCCAGGAAAATGTAGCTCAAGCAAGAGTTGCATAATGTGCAAAGAGAAAATATGAGCATCAATGACTACCATATGAAGGTGAAGAAGATTGCAGATGCACTTGCTTCCATTGGGTCGCCAGTGGAAGATGATGATTTAGTTTCCGTGACCTTGAATGGTCTAGGAAAGGACTATGCACAGTTCCGAACATCCATTTCTGTCCGTGAAAGATTTCCTGATTTTGAGGAGTTGATTGCTCTTCTAATTTCTGAGGAGCAGAGAAATGGTGGTCCATGTTCTTCAGGAGGAACTTCAAAAGACGCTGTCTTCTACTCAAATACTGGAAGAGGTAGAGGCAAAGGTAGAGGAGGCCGATTTGGAGGCCGTGGTAGAAATTAGAATATGCAGCAAACTCAAGAAAACCAGTCCTATGGAGGAGGACGTGGTAACTCTAGAGGCAGGGGGAGCCAAAGAGGTCGTGGTGGATGGCAAAGAGGTCAAAATGCAAACAGTAATATTGAATGCTACTATTGTGGTAAAATGGGTCATATGGCTAAAGACTTCTATAAAAAGCAGAATGACATCATGAATGGAAAACTGCAACAAGGAAATTATACATCCTCTAGTAGACAGGGTGATGACAGAAATGAGCATCTGTTTATGGTGCAGCACATGAACAATTCTGTGACAAGTGCAGAAGAAAGCAACGATGTATGGTATGTTGACTCAGGTGCATCAAACCATATGACAGGTCATGCAGAATGGATGGAGGATGCAAGGAAAATGGAAAAACTAGGATTTGTGGAGACTGGTGATGATACTGCACATCCTATTGTGCAGATTGGAAAAATTCCTTTGTCTATGCAGGATGGGAAAAAGAAATACTTGTCCGATGTATTTCATGTCCCAAATATCACCAAGAATCTGGTTTCTGTCGGTCAAATGGTTGAGGAGGGCTTGCAGGTCAGATTTAATCCTCATGGATGCTTTGTTGAGGATATGAAAAATAAAGGTCGCTTGATAGCAAAAGGAAAGAAGAAGGGCAGAATGTTTAGACTCGATGCAGACATGTCTGAATTGAGTGCAGCAATGTTTGCACATGGGATCGGTGTAGTTGCAGATATTGATATCTGGCATAAACGCATTGGTCATGTTAATGTACAACGACTTAATCAATGCAGGCCCAAAATATTGTTGTAGGTTTGCCTAAATTCAAGGTTGCAGAAATGCATAAAGTATGTGAAGCGTGTCAGTTTGGAAAACATGCAAGGAAACCATTTCCTAGACATGTTCAAGAGAGTAAGAAGCCATTGGAATTAATCCACTCTGATGTGTGGACAACTAAAGCTGCATCTCTTGGAGGCTGTCATTATTTTGTCACATTTATTGATGACTATAGCAGAAAAGTTTGGGTGTATTTTATGAAAAAGAAAAGTGAAGTTTTTGGGCATTTTTAAACCCTTAAAGCTATGGTTGAAAAAGAAACAGGTCTGCAAATAAAATGTCTAAGGTCAGATGGAGGGGGAGAGTACCTCTCAAATGAGTTTGCAAAGTTCTTGCAAGAGCATGGCATAAAGCAGCAATATTCATGCAGTTATACCCCACAACAAAATGGAATTGCAGAAAGGAAAAACAGGCATATTGGAGAGGTATCTCGTGCCATGCTCAATGAAAAAGACTTGCCAGATTTTTATTGGGCTGAAGCAGTTGCTACAGCAGTCTATATAATGAACAGGACTCCCACTGCAGCAATACATGGGATGACTCCAGAGGCGAGGTATACTGGTAGGAAATCAGATATTTCTCATTTGAAAATTTTTTGTTGCATTGCCTATGTACATGTGCCAGATGAACTGAGATCCAAGTTGGATCCAAAAGCTGAGAAGTGCATCTTTATTGGTTACTCTCTGCAGCAAAAAGGGTATAGATGCTATAACCCTTCTACTAGTAAGTTTACAGTGAGCAGAGATGTTGTTTTTGATGAGATGAGTAGCTGGTATAAACTAGTAAATGTGATTGATGATGTAGATGCACAAAATGGTAATGCTGCACAAAATTCACAGCAGCAGTCACAAAATATTAGTGGACCTAGAGCGTCCTCTAGTATTGGTTCACATTCTTCACCATGGACAGGCAGATTGAGGTCAAGAGAATCTTCTCAAAGTAATGCAGATAGTGGTATGCAGGTATCACGAAAAGGAAAAGAGAAGGTTGATCAGCCCATGTTTGATGTGAATGTAGGTCACTCTTATGTGGATGGTGAATCCAGTGGCTCAGAACAGAGCATTGATGATGAGTTGGATATTCCTTCTATTGTTACACCTGGAGTAAGGAAGACCAGGGATGTTTTGAGAGCACCTGAGAGTAAACCTACTTTGCGCAGGTCTACGAGAGCTAGGTATCCTGTGGATAGGCTGAAATATGATGGATTTACAGCCACTCACTATGCATATATGGTCAAAGTGATACAGGAACTAGAACCCACATATTTTGAGCAAGCCATGGGAAAAGAAAAATGGGAGAAAGCCATGGATGAAGAAATGGATGCCTTGGAAGCAAATGCTACATGGGAGTTAGTACCTTTGCCTAAAGGTAAGAATGCAATTGGTTGTAAGTGGGTTTATAAGGTGAAGCACAATGCAGATGGTTCTGTGAACAGATACAAGGCAAGATTAGTAGTCAAGGGGTATGCACAAACATATGGCATTGACTATGAAGAAACATTCAGTCCGGTTGCAAGGATGGCAATCGTAAGAGCAGTCATTGCTATGGCTGCATCAAAGGGATGGTCTTTACATCAGATGGATATAAAGAATGCCTCCTTGCATGGTGATTTGCAAGAAGAGGTATATATGGAGCAGCCACCAGGTTATGTGCATGCTGTTCATCCTGAGTTTGTTTGCAGGTTGAAGAAAGCCTTGTATGGATTGAAGCAAGCACCTAGAGCATGGTCTGACAAGATAGGACTGTTGAGATGGCAAGCTCAACACATGTGGACATGGATGATGGACCGCCTGGTTAGATGGGTCCACACGTCTACACTTATCACGTCGGTGGTCATTATGACTCTCACATGGCCACTGACTCATTACTTATTATATTCAGGTTATTACACCTATTTACAGCTAGCATAGTTATAGCGCCAGTCGACTAGTGTAGTCGGTTATGCATTGTTTGACTTAGTAGGCCACTTTCCTTTTATGTTGTATCTTATCTATACTTTGCGTACATTGTAAAGTGTGTGGAAGAAGAAGAAGAAATCAGCAAGAAAACGTTTTGGCCTCCATCTCTCTTCTTGTCTCTTGAGTGAGCTTCTCCTTGTGCATTCTGTGTGTGTTCGGCGCAGCATCTTGAGCAATCCCCTCCACCACGCGATTCTTGACATGGTATCAGAGCCGCACCATTGAGAGAGGCTGATTTTGAAGGTTGAAGTGAAGGAGAAGAAACAAGGTTCGAGCAAGCATGCTACGGGTAAGAATCTCTCCCATTCTTCCACTCCTTCTCTTGGATAGTGCCTGTGGAGGCACCGGAAGCAGGGCAGAGCAAAAATCTCAGATTGCAATGAGATTTGGTGTGCGCGAAGAGCGCTGTGTATTCTGCAGGACAGCCCTTTAGGGCTAATCCACAGAGATTTTGGGCATTTGAGGCCGTTTCAGGGCCCGTTTTAGAGCCGCAAGGTTGCGGACAGCAGTTTCGGGGTACACTGTGACTTCGACTGTATTGACCGAACGTGGGTGCGCAGGTTACAGATTTCAGATCTGTAAGTTCAAAGGTGTTTATCAGTGAGTAAACACAAGGTTTATCTGCAAACTGGTTGCAGATTGCATGTATTGTTGAGCAGACAGTAAAAAAGGCTATCTGGTGTATTGTTGTGCACTAAAGGTCAAGGGTTGCAGAATATTTGCTTGCTGTTTGGTATTAGTTTTGTGATAAAGGCAGAGAACAGTGGAAGCCCCATCATTGAGAAGCTCGACAAGAACAACTACCCATCATGGAAGTTTCGTGTCACGGACTTCCTTATTGGAAAAGGCCTCTACGAGTTCGTTTCAGGTGAAGAAAAGGAGTCGGAGGTGAGTGATCCTCCAACTGTAGAAGAGACAAAGGCACGAAAGGAATGGAATGCAAAAGACAAGAAGGTCATGTATTGGTTGTCTGCAGTAATTGACAATAACATGCTAGGACACATTAGAAATGCAGAGAATGCATATGCAGCTTGGACCATACTTGAAAGTATATTTTCTGTAAATACAAAGGCACGAAAGATTCAACTCAAGCAAGAGTTGAATACATTGAAGAAAGGGAAGATGTCTATCAATGAGTATGCACTGAAAGTAAGAAGCATTGCAGATGCATTGACAGCGATTGATGCAATGCCCGATGATGATGATTTGGTGTCGTCTACCTTGGGTGGACTTAACAATGAAAAGGCTTGGAAGTCTTTTGTAACTTCCGTATATGTCAGAAAGCCATTTTCAGATTTCGATGAATTGGTCTCCCTTATGATCACTGAAGAGATCAACATGCAGAGTGAGACATCTGAAAGAAGTGGTGAACATGTCCAGGCTTTCTACTCCAGTTCAGGAAGGGGACATGGCAGGTTCTCTTCAAGAGGCCGTGGTACAGGACGTGGTAGTAACAACCAGCAAAACAGATTGAATCAACAATTTGGCGATATGCAGGTTTCAGGAGGTCGTGGTAACTTTAGAGGCAGGGGAAGATTTAGAGGAAGAGGTGGATGGCAGAACAGAGGTTCTAACAACTCTGGTATCGTGTGCCACTACTGTGGCAAAACAGGTCATATTGCAGCCCAATGTTATGCCAAGAAAGATGATATTCGGAGTGGTAAGTTGCAGCAAGGAAACTATGCATCGTCTTCACGACAGAATGAAGACAAAAATGAACGTTTGTTTGTTATGCAGCATATGCTGAATGCTGTTACAGGAAAGGGAACACATGAAGATGTTTGGTATGTCGATTCAGGTGCATCCAATCATATGACCAGCCATGCAGAATGGTTTGGAGAGATGCGGGATTTGCAGAATGCAGGTTATGTGCAGACGGGTGATGACTCATGCCACCCAATTTCACACATTGGAAAAGTTCCCTTGTCCTTGCATGATGGTAAGACAAAGAGTCTTTCAAATGTATTACATGTGCCATCTATTACCAAGAATTTGGTGTCAGTCGGTCAAATGGTAGAGCAAGGGCTGCAAGTCAGATTTAATGCAAAGGGCTGCTTTGTAAAAGATTTCAATGACAAGTGCAGGTTGGTAGCAAAGGGAAGTAGAGTTGGACGTATGTTCACTCTAGATGCTGGAATTCCTACTATGAATGCTGCTATGTATGCCAAAGGAAAAGGTGTTGTTGCAGACATTGAAATTTGGCACAAACGCATTGGACATGCAAATGTACAAAGGCTGAAACTAATGCAATCCAAAGGATTGGTTACAGGTTTGCCTACATTTAGAGTTGCAGAATTTCAAAAGGTATGTGAAGCATGTCAGTTTGGTAAGCAGTCAAGGCAACCTTTTTCACATGATAGAGATGTAAGCAGAAATATTCTTGATGTTGTACATACAGACATTTGGGGGCCTACACAAAATGTATCTCTTGGAGGCAGCTCATACTTTGTCACATTCATTGATGATTGTTCTAGAAAGCTGTGGGTATATTTTATGAAGGAAAAGAGTGAAGCATTTGAGCACTTTAGAACTTTCAAGGCTGCAGTTGAAAGAGAAACAGGCTTGAAAGTAAAGTGCCTGAGGTCAGATGGAGGGGGAGAGTACCTCTCAAATGAGTTCAGAGATTTTCTGAAGTCTCATGGGATAAAGAGACAGCTCACATGTAGGTATACCCCACAGCAAAATGGGGTTGCAGAAAGGAAAAACAGGCATATTGCAGAAGTTGCACGCGCCTTGATGGCTGAAAAGAATATGCCTAAGCATTTTTGGTCTGAGGCTGTTCATACTGCTGTTTATATTATGAACAGAACTCCCACAGCTGCAGTTCATGGTATGACCCCCAAAGAATGTTTTACAAGTAAGAAGCCTGATGTTTCACACTTGAAAGTATTTGGCTGCATTGCGTATGTTCATGTGCCAGATGAATTGCGGAAGAAACTGGATCCAAAGGCTGAAAAGTGTATCTTTATTGGATACTCTTTAGAGCAAAAAGGGTATCGCTGTTACAACCCTGTCACATGTAAGTTCAGAGTGAGCAGGGATGTCATCTTTGATGAAATGAGCAGTTGGTATGCATCTAGTGGTGATGCATTGGATGTTGATGATGATCATGACACTCACGTGCAGGCTGAAAGGCAAGAATCACGGACTCTTAGTGGACCAGAGACATCATCTGGTAGTCCTTGGTCTGGGAGACTAAGGAGTACCTCTACATCTTCGAGTGCATCTAGTAGCACTACAGGTAAAGACAAAGGAAAGAATAAAGTGTCAGAAGGCATTGATGCAGTTCTTGAAGGAGACTCCAGTGGCTCAGAGAGCTTGGATGATGAGCTTGGCATTCCTTCAGTGAGGACTCCAGGTGTGCAGAGAGCACGTGTTAATGCAAAGACTCCATTGAGTGATCCAGTGGTACACAAGTCTAGCAGGGTGAGATACCCTGTTAAAAGATTTGGTTTTGAGGGTTATGCAACTCACCATTATGCTTATATGGTGAAACTAGTTGAGGATGTTGAGCCCACATGTTTTGAGGAGGCTGTTGGTCATGTTCATTGGGATGCAGCAATGGATGAGGAGATGGCTACATTAGAGGCCAATAAGACTTGGGATCTAGTATCATTGCCAAAGGGAAAGAAAGCTATTGGATGTAAGTGGGTTTATAAGATTAAGCACAATGCAGATTGTTCCATTAGCAGGTACAAAGCTAGGCTGGTTGCAAAAGGCTATGCCCAAACATATGGCATAGATTATGATGAAACCTTCAGTCCAGTTGCTAGGATGGCAACTATCAGATGTGTGATTGCTTTGGCAGCAGCCAAAGGTTGGAGGTTGCAGCAAATGGATGTAAAGAATTCCTTCTTGCATGGTGATTTGCAGGAAGAAGTGTATATGGATCAGCCAGCAGGTTATGAAGATTTAGAGCATCCCACGTATGTGTGCAGGTTGAAGAAGGCACTCTATGGGCTCAAGCAAGCACCAAGAGCATGGTCTGACAAGATCAGAGAGTATCTTGTCAATATTGGCTTTTATGTTTCTGATGCTGATCACTCACTTTATGTGAGAAAGGGAGATGCAGGTTTGGTCATCATAGTCATCTATGTGGATGACTTGATTATTACAGGTGATAGTGATAGTGGGATTGCTCAAGTCAAGGGCTATTTGAAGATGAAGTTTGAGATGAAGGATTTAGGTGAGCTAAGGTACTTCCTTGGCATTGAGGTGATCAGATGTGATGATGGTATATGGCTGTTCCAAAGACAGTATGGCTTGGATATGTTGTCCAAGTATGGTATGACTGCATGCAAACCACTTTCAGTCCCGTTGGAGCAGAATGTAAAGCTGAGTGCTAATGTTGGGGATGAGATAGAAGACCCTACTATGTTCAGGAGGATAGTGGGGAGTTTGATCTACATGACCATTACAAGGCCAGACTTGAGCTATGCTGTTGGTCTTGTGAGTCAGTTTATGCAAGTACCTAGAAAGCCACATTTGGATGCAGTGAGACGCATATTGAGATATGTGAAGTCCACATTACATTATGGGCTTTTCTATGAGACAGGTACAGACGTACAGGTGTTTGGATACACAGATGCAGATTGGGCTGGTAGTATGTCTGATAGACGATCTACCAGCGGATACATGTTCTCTCTTGGTAGTTCAGCAGTTGCTTGGAGCAGCAAAAAGCAATCTACAGTTGCTTTGTCGAGTACAGAGGCTGAGTATAGAGGTGCTGCTGTTGCAGCATGTGAGGTAGTATGGCTGCAAAAGTTACTGGTTGATTTGGATGTGCAGGTGGAAGGTCCAGTTGTCATTTATTGTGACAACATGAGCAGTATACAATTGGCTAGGAACCCTGTGTTCCATGCCAGGACAAAACATATTGAGGTACACTACCACTTTGTGAGAGAGAAGGTACTAGCAGGTGAGATTGACTTGGTGTATGTTAGCACACAGGATCAGATAGCTGATATCTTCACGAAGGCATTGGGTACAGAGAAGCTTCAAAAGTTTCGAAGCTTACTTGGAGTTGTAGAGATGCAGTTGAGCTTGAGGGGGAGTGTTGAGATGGCAAGCTCAACACATGTGGACATGGATGATGGACCGCCTGGTTAGATGGGTCCACACGTCTACACTTATCACGTCGGTGGTCATTATGACTCTGACATGGCCACTGACTCATTACTTATTATATTCAGGTTGTTACACCTATTTACAGCTAGCATAGTTATAGCGCCAATCGACTAGTGTAGTCGGTTATGCATTGTTTGACTTAGTAGGCCACTTTCCTTTTATGTTGTATCTTATCTATACTTTGCGTACATTGTAAAGTGTGTGGAAGAAGAAGAAGAAATCAGCAAGAAAATGTTTTGGCCTCCATCTCTCTTCTTGTCTCTTGAGTGAGCTTCTCCTTGTGCATTCTGTGTGTATTTGGCGCAGCATCTTGAGCAATCCCCTCCACCACGCGATTCTTGACAAGGACAGTATCTTGTCACTATTGGCTTTCAGATTTCCAAGGCAGATTTCTCACTTTATGTGAGAAAAACAGAGAAAGGTATTATGCTACTTGCAATTTATGTTGATGATTTGATTATGACAGGTGACAGTGATGAAGATATCCTTCATGTGAAAACGCTATTGAAGCAAAAGTTTGAGATGAAGGATTTGGGAGAGCTGCGTTATTTCTTGGGCATTGAGGTGATTAGATCACCAAGTGGGATACAGCTCTTGCAGAGGCAGTATGGATTGGACATGCTGTCCAAATATGGAATGACAGGCTGTAAGCCTATTTCAGTTTCTTTGGAGCAAAATGTGAAGCTGAGCACAGATGCAGGTGAGCTTCTAGAAGACCCTACTATGTACAGACGCATAGTAGGAAGTTTGATTTATATGACTATTACCAAGCTAGATTTGAGCTATGTTGTTGGATTGGTAAGTCAGTTTATGCAGGCTCCAAGGAAACCACATTTGGATGCGGCTAGACGCATACTCAGGTATGTGAAGTCCACATTGCAATATGGACTATTCTATGAGACTGGGGTTCAGATACAGTTGCATGGATACACTGATGCTGATTGGGCTGGTAGTATTTCTGATAGAAGATCTACCAGTGGATATGTGTTCTCTTTTGGGAGTGCTGCAATCACTTGGAGCAGTAAGAAACAGCCTACAGTTGCCTTGTCGAGCACAGAGGCTGAGTACAAGGGTGCAGCAATGGCTGCATGTGAGGTAGCTTGGTTGCATTAGCTACTTTATGATATGCATCAGTCTACAGATGGGCCAGTTGTCATTTATTGTGACAACATGAGTAGTATACACTTGGCAAATAACCCAGTCTATCATGCTAGAACAAAGCACATTGAGGTACATTATCACTATGTGCGAGAGAGGGTTTTACTAGGTCTTATTGATCTAGTTTATGTTAGCACAGAGGATTAGGTAGCTGACATATTCACGAAGGCATTGGGCGCAGAGAAGCTGTGCAAGTTCAGAGACCTGCTTGGTGTGCAGGAATTGGGATTGAGCTTGAGGGGGAGTGTTGAGATATCGAGCTTCACTCGTGATATGCCAGGGTGACCGTTTTGTATTTATGTCACCGACTTGTCAGTTGTAGACGCGGTTGGTACACCGCCCATGAATAATAGCCACATGATAGCTATCCTTATCTACTCTAGTTTGTGGCTCAGTTAGTATGCCACCTTAGTTAGTTGAGTTTGGTTTGAGACCCATATCTAGGGTTCTTCTATTTCTTTGTACGAGAGTTCTTTTGGCTTACACAACTAAGAAGAGAAAAACGTTTTCAGCCTCCATCTCTATGTGTCTTTCCCCATTGTGCAAGCGAGAAAGCTTCAAGCGAGACTCCTTCCTTCTCTCCCACAATCTTGACAATACATCGGGCAGGTATTTCCTTTTCCCATCCTGCATAGACAAGGGAATTTTTCCAATCTGCACAATAGGATGTGCAGTATCATCACCAGTCTCCACAAATCCTGATTTTTCCATTTTCCTTGCATCCTCCATCCATTCTACATGACCTATCATGTGGTTTGATGCACCTGAGTCAACATACCATACATCATTGCTTTCTTCTGCACTTGTCACAGAATTGTTCATGTGCTGCACCATGAACAAATGCTCATTTCTGTCATCACCATGTCTGCTAGAAGATGCATAATTCCCTTGTTGCAGTTTTCCATTCATGATGTCATTCTGCTTTTTATAGCAGTATTTAGCCATATGACCCATTTTACCACAATAGTAGCATTCAACATTACTGTTTGCATTTTGGCCTCTTTGCCATCCACCACGACCTCTTTGGCTCCCCCTGCCTCTAGAGTTACCACATCCTCCTCCATAGGACTGGTTTTCTTGAGTTTGCTGCATATTCTGATTTCTACCACGGCCTCCAAATCGGCCTCCTCTACCTTTGCCTCTACCTCTTCCAGTATTTGAGTAGAAGACAGCTTCTTTTGAAGTTCCTCCTGAAGAAGATGCACCACCATTTCTCTGCTCCTCAGAAATTAGAAGAGCAATCAACTCCTCAAAATCAGGAAATCTTTCACGAACTGAAATGAATGTCCGAAACTGTGCATAATCCTTTCCTAGACCATTCAAGGTCACGGAAACTAAGTCATCATCTTCCACTGGCGAGCCAATGGAAGCAAGTGCATCTGCAATCTTCTTCACCTTCATGTGGTAGTCGTTGATGCTCATACTTTCTCTTTGCACATTATGCAACTCTTGCTTGAGTTGCATTTTCCTGGCTTGCGTATTTGTGCTATACATTTTTGACAAAGTATCCCATGCCTCCTTTGGCGTACTTGCATCCTGAATATGCACAATCATAGAGTCTGAAATACTGATAGACAGCCAGTACATAACTTTCCTGGCTCTCTCATGCCATGCTTTGAATGCATGCATTTGCTGTTGATTGGGAACATCAGGAAGAACTGGTTTTTCTTCATTTCCTGCAACAAATTCTCAATATCCTTTTCCCATAAGGAAATTCGTCATTCTAAACTTCCATGCTTGAAAGTTGTTCTTGTCAAGCTTTTCAGTTACAATCTGTGAAAGAGAATCAAACGCCATTACAAAATCCTGCAAAAAATTCTGTCACTGCAGAAAACACTGCTTTACCCTCACAAAGGCAAATCTGCAAAACTGGCGAGAGTGGTATTTGACCACACAGTCACTTCCTAGTGACGATTTTGCATGAACAGGCAACATGGATGATTCTGTAACTCCCAATGTCTCTGCGCACAAGCATACGATGCAATTTCTACAGTAACTTTTCACCGACCTGTAGAACACTGGCTGCACAGCATAAAACTGGGACTTTTTCTGAGTGCGCGCAGAAAACTTCCGCCTCCAAAACAGGCCCTGAAATGGCCTCAAATAAAAAAAACAGGGTCTCATGAATCACAACGAGTTGTATGGACCTATCCGTCCACTTGCTATGCAAACTGTGCATATTGTAGCTAGCACAAAGCTTAGATTCCAAGGCATTATTAGAAGCATATTGGGGCCTAGACGTCTTGCTGAAATCAATGCATCTGTAAACCCATTCATCCTTCCCCTCATAAAATACAACTTAAGTCTAGACGTGTTCATCTTTGTACTCTACTAAGGCAACATGGCATTTCCAAGCTTCTTTGGGCGCAATGGACAAAATGCATTGGATTTTTTCGACAACCTCAAGATGGCCTTCCTTGTCTCTGGGAGGGATGATGAAGCATTAAAGTTGAGGGCTTTTCCTTTGGTGCTCAAGGAAGAAGCTAGAATGTGGTTCCAAACTCTAAATCCGGCCCAAAGAGCTAAATGGGAAGGATTGAAGGCAGCTTTCTTGCAGAGATTTCAACAAACTAACTCAGCTAAAGAGTTATGGCAACGGCTTTTGGCCCTCCATCAAAGTGATCCTTATGGTTATGCAACTTATGAGGAAGGGTTTTTGAAGCTTTGGGGGCAGTGGTCAGACTCACTGAACCCTGGAGAGAGAGCTCCAAACTGCCTTCAAAAGGATCGATTTATTTCAGGTTTGTATCCCTTGCTCAGGGAGAAGGTAAAGATGAAATTTCCAAACACTTTTGAAGATGCTTTGAGAATCACTAGGGAAAAGAATCGAAAGATTCTGTACCAAGCCCAAGCTAGCCAAGCAGGTTTGGGAAACAACATCACAACTATGGAGGCCTCTCAAGTTTCCCCAAATGTATCTAATGCACCAGGCCTTGTTAGAGGTCAAGAAGACATGATCCAACAAATAAACAATCTTACTAATCAACTAGAGGGTTTGAGAGTGAATCTTGTGCAAGGTGCAAGAAGACCTATCGAGGGGAATGGTGGGAATCGACCACAAATGCGGCGACAAGCAAGGGAGATGTTGTGTTACAATTGTGGAGAAAATGGACATGGCATGTACAATTGTCCTCACCCTAGAAGATATGATCACCCTGCCAGAGGTCCTCGACAACAAGTAAGCCCTCCTCGTGCTAGGACTCAAGAGCAAGAGCAATCACGACCTACAATTTTACAACCACCTTATGTTCAAGCTGAAACCCCTGTTGTTCAACCAAATGTTAATGTCATAAAAATAGAGGAGGTGGTCAGGGATAGAAGGCTCCAAGAAGAAATAGCAAGAGGTAAGATGAAGGTAGATGTAGTAGAGACCATGCCTATCAAGCGGGTACGTGTCCAGACTGAGGCAAGCAAGGAAGCAACCAATGAGGCAAGTACATCATGGGCACTTGGAGATGAAGGGAAGAAGAGAAAGACTCAAACTAGGTCTAAAATTGATATCTCTGACTTCCCTTTGGGTTCTCAGACACAACCTTATGATCTGGTAGCAGACGTGAGCTCTCAAGGGCCAAAAATTACTTGGCCACAACTACTTCATGCCTCTCCAAAGCTACGACGACAATGGTTAAAAATGGTAAGCACAAGGGCAAGGCAAGGTAAAATGGTTAGTGCAATCAAGGCATATGGACTCAAAGATATAGTGCCTATAGTGGAGGCTCAAATTAAAGGTCAACGGATTCGAAAAACATACATCGATAGTGGAGCAGAGGTTTGTGTCATGACAGAAAAACTTATGCATCAATTAGGTTTAGAAGTAATGGAATCCTCAACCTTCAGGGCAAAGATGGCCAACAATGATGCGGTCACATGTGTGGGTGTAGTGAAAGCTTTGAGAGTTTCTGTTTTTGGAATCACTGCAGCAGTGGATGTTTATGTGATGCTAGTAAAGGGGGAAGGATATCCCCTCATCCTAGGGAGACCTTGGCTTATGGGCATCGGAGCTAGGCAAGATTGGGCAACAGGAGATCTGGAGTTGAGGCCACGTAAGGTGGGTGGCCACGATCAAAAGGTGGTTTACAACTTGAAGAGTGGGCGTCAAGAAAACCTTGAACTAGAAATGTCTGCCGATGAGTGGAGCTCAAGTGGATGTTCCCATCAATAGAAGAGGAAGAGAGTTCAAGTGGAGAGAGTGATAGCACTCTCAAAGTTATGGGCGTCACCTTAAAAGAACCTACCTTATCAGAAGACAACCCAAGAATCCAAGGAGAAGATGTGTGGGATGCTAGCCTAGAGAAGATGATATCCAAGGATATAAAGGATGAAGAAAGGGAGGGTTATGTGAATGTTCTCAAGAAGCATGCATCATTGTTTATTTCTGATTATACTCACATTACAGGTGTCACTGCAGTGAAGCATCACATCCAACTCAAAGAAGGAAGCAAACCTATAGTACAAAGATTGAGAAGACTGGGAGTTGTGCAACAGGATGCACTGTTGATATAGGTGAAGAGACTCTTGAATGCAGGATTCATATACCCAGTGGAAGATTCAGAATGGGTCTCCCCAGTAGTAGTGAGGCCAAAGAAAAATGGTAAGTGGCGAGTATGCATAGATTACAAGCCACTAAATGCTGCAACAAAGAGGGACCACTTCCCTCTCCCATTTCAGGATGAAATCTTGAATGAAGTAGCGGGACATGAGCGGTATACGGTGTGTGATGGCTACTCTGGCTACTTCCAGATTAGCATTGTAGAGGAGGATCAAAAGAAGACCACTTTCATCACACCATGGGGCTGTTTTGCCTTTCGGGTCATGCCCTTTGGTCTCACAAATGCCCCAGCAACCTTTCAACGATTCATGAATATGGTTTTCCAACCTTACTTTGGTAAGTCCATAAGGGTTTTCATAGATGACTTTTGTATTTACAGCTCAAGAAACATACATCTACGCAAGGTTGATGAAGGATTTACTCGCTTAGCTAGGTTGGGTGGACAACTAAATAAGGATAAATGTCACATTGGGGAAAGCAAGGTTACACTACTAGGGCATGTAGTGTCAATTGAAGGAATTGAGGTAGATCCAAATAAGGTAGAAACATTGCTAGCACTACCTTCCCCAACCTCCATCAAACAATTGGTCTCCTTCTTACAAAAGCTAAGATATTTGGGTAGATTTATACGCTTACTCTCTCAAGCCATATACCCCCTGCAGCAACTGACACGCCAAGAAACACTTGTATGGAGTGAACAGAGTGAAGGAAATTTTAAGGAGATAAAGAAAATGTTGGGGTCACTTCCTATAATCCTCCAGCCTTGTTGGGAAGAAACATTCTTTGTAAACCCTAGTGTGGGAGAAGAGGCCATTGGTGCTGCTCTCCTACAAAAAGATCCAAAAACATCCTTCATGAGGCCTATGTATTTTGCTAGCCGTCTCATGAAAGCCTTAGAGAAGGCTTACACCTCCATGGAACAACTAGTGTTGGCCCTCATGTTTGCAGTAACCAAATTTCGGCCATATTTACTTCCAAAGAGGTTTGTGATCATCACTGTGGAGGATATGTTTCCCTATGCACTACAACATATGGAAATCTCTGACAAAATAGCAAAGTGGGTGGTCCGACTTCAAGAGTTTGACTATACAGTGCAGGTTGAAAAAACAACTCGGGCATGCTTGGCTGATATTTTGACAAATAGGTGCTATGAGAAAAAACTCGTGGTGAAAAGAAAGAACCTTTCACCACCCCCATCCATAAAAACTCTTGTAGATGCTTATAGCCTCTACTTTGATAGTGCATACAAAAGAACTAAGGATAAGGCAGCCGCAGGCATTGTTGTTTTCTCTCCTTTAGGAGAGAAAATCTATTGTGAAGGAATCATCTTGGAAGGTGTCCACCCTAAGAATGAGGCAGAATATCAAGCTTTAATTCATGGTCTTTATTGGTGTCTTAGTAATTCAATCGAGAGATTGAATGCTTTTGGAGACTCCATGCTATTGGTAAGGCAGATGCAAGGTACATGGACATGCAAAAATATAAACCTCTCTAGTAAAATGAGAGAGGCCAAATCTCTTATGAGAAGATTTAGGGAGGCACAAGTACATCATGTGCCAAGAGACCAGAACAAAGATGCCGACCATCTAGCATCATCAAAGCTGAATGATTCAATGGTGGGAGTAGTGGCTATCAAACCCCCACTTCGACAAGGCAAGGAAGAATTAGAAGATATTCTACATCTCTTAGAACAAGGAGAAGTTCCCAAACACCTGACTAAGGGAGAAAGACAGTGGCTAGCTCGGAAGGCTACAAGATATCGCATAGTAAATGATAGTTTGTATTGTCTTGGTAAGGATGGTGTGCTTAGGAAAGTGCCGTCAAAATGGAAAATTGAAGAAATCTTAAAAGCTTGCCATGATGATGTGTGTGGAGGCCACTTTGCACACGATATCACAAGTAGAAAGGTTCTACAAGCCGGCTTTACTTGGCCCAGTCTACACCGAGATGTCAAATATTGGTGTCAAACATGTGAAGAATGTCAGAAATCAGGACCATGACGGCTCATAGCAGAACCCCAAACCCCAATCAAGGTCTATGGACCCTTTGAGAAGTGGGGAATTGATGCCATAGGGCCTCTACCAGGCACTCCATCAGGAAAAGAGTATATTATCATGGGGGTAGATTACATGACTAGATGGGCCGAGGCTATGCCAACTAGAAGAATCACTGCTAAGGAAGTGAGTTAATTCATATTTGACCACATTTGTTGTAGGTTTGGTACCCCTCTTGAAATACTATCAGATAGAGGACCAGGGTTTAGAGCTAATGTGGTGGGTGAACTCATGCAAAAGCTAAATATTCAACGATGACACTCTACCCCTTACTACCCTCAATGCAATGGATTGGTCGAAAAGGTAAATGGAATGATTTGCAAAATCATCAGCAAACAGGTACATTCAAGGCCCCGGGATTGGGACAAGCACCTTAGTGGAGCTCAATGGGCTTACAGAACCTCCTTCAAAACCATGTTAGGGTTCACACCTTTTCATCTAGTTTATGGACAAGAGGCTCTTTTGCCTATTGAGGTAAAATTAGCTAGCCTTCGAGTATTAGGTGGCACAGTAGGCTCTCAAAAGGAGAAGTTACATCAAAGATTACTGGACCTAGAAAGGCTACAATTGGATCGTGAAGAAGCCATCAACCACTACTCCCAGGAAGCTGAGAAGCGTAGAGAGAATTTCAACAAGAAGCTAACAGATAAAAATATCAAGGAGGGATCTTTAGTGCTTCGATATCACAATCGCTTTGATAAAAGAAAGGATGGCAAGTTTCTCTACCGGTGGGAGGGACCGTTTTGGGTCACAAAAAAATTCAACAATGACTCCTACAAACTTCAAGACATTGAGGGAAAAGTTCACAAGACTAGTGTAAATGGATGGCGCTTAAAACCCTATCACATCAGGGTGGGGTTAGCTCAAGATACCAAAGAGTGTCTAGAGGCATAAATACCTCTAGCCAGGTTGGGGGGGGCTATATGATCCGAGAAAATCACAAAAAATATTTGTCTAACATTTTGTCGATTTTTTGTACATTTGGAGCTTTGAAATAAAGAAGAGGGTGGGAACAACCTCTTGGGAAATCCAAGACATCACTGGATGAAAATATTTCATGGATCGGTTTACCAAGGGGGGGTGACGAGTAAAGATCAATGGAGGAAGGTGAAGGAAAAATGTATAATGTGAAAAGGAAAGATATGAAATGGATTTGGAGCCATCCAAAGGGCATGTGAGGCTCATAATGTCATGACTTTGGAGCCTTATGACAATTCAACCAAATGGGACCCTTCTTGAAAGCATTAGTGGAAGAAAAATCAGGCACATGATTTTGTAAGATTTTTTAAAAATACTTCCACTCCGATCCAAAAAAAATTTTCAACATAAAAGTTGTAGCACGTGAGCTGAAGTTTTGGCTGGTATTTTTTTATAATTTTTTGGAGCTACGAGTTGGGAGATATGGCCAAAATGGTGGATGCCAACTTTTTCCAACTGCAGTGGAGACCACCTCCCAATTTAATACACATCCATACTTTCTTCCCCACACTTAACACTTCCATAAAACATCATTCATTGGACCCCAACACTTTACCCTCTCTTATCCTCTCTCTCAAGCTAATAAACCATTAGAATTCCCCTCCTAAATCACCCTCAAATCATCCTTAGTTGTAGTAGTAATGTATGAACTCTCATTACTCTCTCTCTATTATTGCTAGATATGATCTTATTTTATGAAGATTCTCTATATTTTTTTATAGGAGAGCTCTTGGAATCAAGCTATGGGGGGGAGAATGGAGACAACTCACCTATGATGGAGCTTGATTAAGTACAAATTGGTCAACAAAACATCTAGATGGAGCTTCCATATTGGTGGAACCGCCTTAATGCAGCTTTGGTGGTGTTAATTCCTATTACATCTTAACCTCCTCCCTAAACACCCTTAAGGCCTATATAAAGAGGCCTTCTCCTTTGTAATTTGTAAGAAGAGAGAGAGCAAAGATGCCTCCTTCAGCCCTATTGAGCCTTCCCCATTCACCTTCATGAGCTTATGGAATTCCTTCTCTTACTATAGATTATGTGTGCTCTACAATGTAATAAGCCCAGGATATTGGTGTCCATATTGTGTATATTGGTTATGTCCTAAGGTTTCTCCATCTCTTAAGTTTATTGATTCATCTATTTTTTCGTAGTTCTCTCATTCTCACTCACTCTCTCTCTCTTCCTCTCTTAGTTTTCATCTCTTCTCCCTTACAATCTCCTCTCCCTCTTGCATAGCGTCCTAGTCCGCTCTTCCATGACTAGGTGGTGCCCTTATCTCATTCACTTTGTGGCAGAAGGGAGTTTGGCATAGTATAGAGGCTGCCATACCGAATTTCCTTTGTCAGATATCACCTTTGGAGAGAAAGTAACTCCTCTTTTCTTGCTTGGGACTCTGAATGAGTCATGGGATGTTTTCCGTACTGCTCTTTGTGCCTCTAGTGCTACTCTAAAATTGGCGGATGTTGAGAGTGCTCTTCTTTAGGAAGAGGTGAATCGTAAAAACTTGGATGCCTCTCGTGGTAGTCATGCTTTGACAGTTAGAGGCAGGAATGACAGGAATGATCGTGGTAATAACCGTGGTCATGACTCGCAGAAGGGTCGGTCTAAATCTTGTGGCAAGTCGCGTAGTAAGCCGCGTGGGCACAATGCAAATGTCACTTGTCATCATTGTGGGAAAAAGGGCCATATTAGACCACAGTGTCATGAGTTGCGCAATGAGAAGTGCAAGGATAAGGGGAAAGATCAAGTGCATGAGAAGTCCTCTGATCGCAGCATAGTACCTACAAAGTCCAGCGTCAAGATTGAGGAAATTAATGTCACACAAACTGAGGAGTCCGATGGTGGTGATGAGTTTATACTTGCAGCTAGTTCTTCTGATGCTTCACACTTGACTGAGACACTTAGTATGTATGCACAGTGCTGGTTATTGGATTCAGGTGCGTCCTTCCATGTGACACCTTACCGTGAGTGGTTTCACTCTTACCGTACTGTATCTGGATCAGTCAGACTTGGAGATGACAGGTCTCTTGATATTGTGGGCTGTGGAGATATTCAGTTGCAGTATTCCACTGGCAGTTCCTTTTTGCTCAGGGATGTACGTCATGTACCTGCTCTTACACGCAGTCTTATGTCTGCAGGACAGCTGGATGATGCAGGATTTCATGTATGTTTTGGGGATTTTGCCTGGAAAATTACCAAAGGCAGACTTGTGCTTGCTAGAGGTGCCAAGGCTGGCAACCTCTATCCTCTTGTTGTATCTGGGTCTTCTGTAGACCATGTTTTGGCAGTGGGCTCTATCCCACATGTATCCCTTTGGCATACCCGTTTGGGGCATATGTCTTTAAAGGGAATGAAAATGTTATCTAGTTTGCAGTATCTTCCGCCTTTGGATTATGCATGTTTTGACTTGTGTGATCATTGTCTTTATGGTAAGTAGAATAGGTCTACGCATAAGAAATTGGGTAGGCCACGCATGAGTGAGCCCTTGGCATTGGTGCATTCCGATGTTTGTGGGCCTATGCCTTGCATGTCTATGGGTGGCGCGAAGTACTTCGTTACCCTCATTGATGATTTTTCTAGGAAAGTGTGGGCTTATCCCATAATGTAAAAGTCTGATGTCTTGGCAATTTTTCAGAGATGGCTTACTCTTATTGAGAACCAGACTGGGTATAGACTGAAATGCCTTAGGACAGACAATGGGGGAGCATATGTCTCACGTGCTTTTGAGAAGTTTTGTGATGACAAAGGTATTAAGCGTCTGTTGACTGCCCCTTACACCCCACCCCAGAATGGTTTGGCTGAGCGCATGAAGAAGACTATTCAAGAGCGTGTGCGCTCTATGCTTAGCCATGCAGGCCTACCCCAGAGTTTTTGGGCTGAGGCAGTTAGTACGGCAGTGCATATAAAAAACTGATCGCCTTCCAGTGGATTGGATTTCTAGGTTGCAGAGGAAGTTTGGGCTGGTAAGCCACCCTCTTATGCACATCTCCGTGTCTTTGGATGTGAGGCATTTTGTCATGTGCCCAAGGACAAGAGGAGTAAATTGGATCCAAAGAGCATTAAATGCATATTCCTTGGCTATGGTGAGTCAGGAGAGATGGGCTATCGCCTATGGGATCCGTAGGCGCGAAAAATAGTACGCAGCCATGATGTCGTCTTCCATGAAGACAAGATGCACAGGCAGCGTGAGAAGGTGGTTGAGATCCACAGAGTGATCTTTCAGGAGGAGCCTAGAGCTCCAGCACAGCCAGTAGTACAGCCTGCAGCAGTTCCTCCACAGGGCCAGGGTATTGGACAGGCAGTTAGACATGCAGCAGAGCCTGCGGTGAGACGGTCTGCTAGAGACAGACATCCACCTAACAGATTTCAGCCCTCTATGCATTATGTTTTGATTACAGATGCAGGAGAGCCTTTCACTTATGATGAGGCTATGCGTAGGGGTGACAGTCACTCTTGGGAGAGGGCTATGCAGTCTGAGATAGACTCCCTGCATAAGAATGAGACTTGGGATTTGGTTGCCTTGCCTAAGGGCAAGAAGGCTTTGCCATGCAAGTGGGTGTACAAGCTGAAAAGCACCCCTGGACACCCCAAGCCGGCATACAAGGCTAGATTGGTAGCAAAGGGTTTTAAGCAGGAACATGGTGTGGACTTTGATGAGGTCTTCTCTCCTGTGGTTAAGATGACCACCCTACGCTTAGTCTTGGCTTTGGTTGCACAGCTTGACTTAGATCTATATCAGATGGATGTCAAGACGGCTTTTCTACATGGGGACTTGCATGATGAGATCTATATGGATCAGCCTAAGGGCTTTGCAGAACCTGGCAGGGAGCACCTAGTGTGCAAGTTGAAGAAGAGCTTGTATGGCTTTAAGCAGGCACCTAGGGCATGGTATCATAAGTTTGATGCCTTTATGCAGTCACAAGGCTATAGCAGGAGTGCTATGGATCCGTGTCTTTACATGAAGAAAGCCTGTGATGGCAGTTTGCTTATCTTGGTACTCTATGTTGATGATATGCTGATAGCAGGGAAAGCTCATGATGAGCTAGATGCTCTTAAATCTCAACTAAAGAAGAGCTTTGAGATGAAGGATTTGGGACAGGCCTCGCATATACTTGGGATGCGCATTAAGCACGATAGGCATCAGGGGCTTTTGTATCTCTCACAGCGGGAGTACATTCATAAAGTCCTTGAGCGCTTCTGCATGCAGGACATAAAGCCTATTGGCTTTCCTTTACCTTCTTATATGAAGGTATCACAGGCCGATTGTCTGCAGACAGATGAGCAGAGGGCCAAGATGGTCAAGATCCCTTATGCTTCAGCCATGGGCAGTTTGATGTATGCCATGATAGCCACTCGTCCAGATATTGCACATGCAGTTGGTGTTATGGCACGCTATATGGCTACACCTAGCAGCACACATTGGGATGCCGTGAAGGGTATCATGAGGTACTTGAAGGGCACAGTAGATATGTGTATTTGTTATGGCAGCCAGGATACAGGGATCGTGGGGTACACTAACTCCAATTATGCAGGACATGCAGATAGTAGGAAGTCCACTTCTGGCTATGTATTCACCTATGCTGGAGGGGCTATCTCTTGGATGTCTAGAGTTTAGAAGTGTACGGCTTTGTCTACCACTGAGGCCGAGTATGTTGCAGCCACTGAGGCTTGCAAGGAGGCCATATGGTTAGGCTGTCTAGTTGCTGACCTTGGGAATGATGCTACACCTACACTGCATTCGGATTCTATGAGTGCCATTCAATTGGCTAAGAATCCGGTCTTCCATGCGAAGATGAAACACATTGAGGTGAGGTATCACTTCATACATGGTGTCGTGGAGGACAAGTCTGTTGACCTTGTCAAGATCTCCACTGACGAGAATCCTGCAGATCTACTCACGAAGAGCCTCACTACTGAGCGCTTTGCCTTCCTCACGAGGTTGATTGGCGTTGGATGAGATGTCGCCTTTCCTCATCCCTTGTACCTATGTACATTTGTACTATCTTTTCTTTTTTCTTTTCTCTCTCACCAGGGCAGATTTGCCTTTAAGTGGTAGGTTGTTGGGGGTAAAGGCGCCTCCGCCGTGCCGCCCGGTGTATTACTACACTGACAGTACCCACCACTGCACATTGCAAGTGCCGGGCGCCCGTCACGTCACTTTATTCTTTATTCTTTTAGTGACAGTTTGAATAAAGGAAGGCCCAGTCACACATTGTGACTGTTGGAGTTCCCATTTCTTGTCTCTCTCTTTTCTTGCTCTTGCTCTCCCACCATAGCTCGCGTGCAAGCTTCGATCCTTCTCACCTTTCAGGTAGGAACAGAAGGACCTAAGATAGATCTTCTGTGATAGGCATAAAAAAATGTAGAATCAAATGGATTATGTTTGGAAAGATAAGCTAAGAGATCCACCCTCAGTTGGGTAGTGCTCTGTATATAGGTAGGGGCTGTGTTTTGTCTTTGATTCAGGATTACAGAATCAATCATGGTATACCAGGAATTATCAGGGCAAGTAGTCACTTTGGAGGAGTAACGCTGAGACATGTCATCTATTCGCAACTCCAAATGGTGGACATACAAAACATCTTGTAAAACCACGTCTCTCACATACCAAGCCATATCCACTTCATCTGGAATCAACAAGTCTCCTTGTAGATTCCATGGTGTCATCAGCAGTCTGTAAGGCTGAAAGTTTGACATCTAAGAGAGTTTGGAACTCTTGCACTTCTTTGGACATCCTCGCCTTCTCCTCTGAGAGGGTAGTAACCTTTGATTGAGCCTCTGTTAGAGCTAAATCTTCAAAGAAAAAGACTAAATTTTTGACTGATTTTTGTTGTTTTTGAGGTCTGAATGATTGATTTTTGGTGGACTTACAGTGATGTATGATTGTTAATGGAAGTATTTGAGAGTGTTTTGGATGATATTGATTATATTTTGGAAGTTCATGATGATTCTCAGTGAAGACATGAGGTTCTGTGATGTTTTGATAGGTTCTGATTGGTTCTGTATACCTTTTGTATAGCTTCTATTTTGTTCTGATTGTCTTCTGTATGAAGCATGGATTGATGATTGATGAAGATTGAGATCTTGTGAAAGCTTATTGAATAGTTTTTTAGAGTTTTTAATGGTTTGAGTATGAGTTATGAGGTTTTGATAACCTTCTGTAGATCTTCTGTAGAGCTTTTGTCTCTGTTCTGTCTCTATTCTGGTACTGTACTGTGACTGTTCTGTAAACCTTCTGTAGGTGTTCTGTAGAATGTATGTGTGACTTTGGGAAAGTTTTCTAACCTTTGGAAAGGATGAATCCAAGTTCAAAAGAGCTAAAACAAGTGGAAGAAATAGCTGTTGAAGACTAAAGAGAAGACTAAGTGACAGTGACAGTAGTGAGCTGTGAAAAGACACTGTAGTGGCTCTGGTGACTCTTCATATCAGATATACCTCTTGGGAGGTGCATCCACGACCTAAGAAGGATTATTGAGGGTTATTATGAGAGCATTGTAGTGAGGATATGATGTACTATTGATGGAGAGAGAGAGAGAGAGAGAGAGAGTTAGAGATAGTCAAATCTATCAAAACAGTGTAATTGTATATGAGAGATTGAGAGAGAGAACTATGAAGATATTGAAGATGGATAGTATGTGATTGATTTCCATTCAAATATGGTGTATTCCTTTGTTTTCTTTGTTCTATTTATGGATTTTGTGAAGATGTTGGAGAATATGGTTGATTCTATCAAATCCGTGGGAGATATCTACTATGATGTTGCGTGAAGAATTGTTGTTTTCTTTGTTTTGATGATCAAAAGAATGAAATAAAAGCTTTTTGATTTTACAAGATAGATTTTCTTGCAAGAGAATTTCCTTTTCCTTGGTGCTCCTCTTGGGGCTCCATGTTTTTGGTGCGCAGCCGGGGAAACTTGCCATCAACAAGCACCAGAAGAGGCTGAAAATGAAGAAAATGGCATTGCCAAGAAGAGAAGAATTCAATGGATGTTTGTAAAGTTCCTTCTTCCTCTGAAGAGTTGGAATTTCTCATAATCAAAGCCACTCTCCACAAGAAGTTCATCCCACAATGGCGGAAACACATCACCATCATGATACATGCTCTATGTGGTGGGCTATTTCCTCTTCCTATTGAAGCAGCAGAAACTTGCCTCTTGGTGGCAAACTATTTGGGAACAAACTAAAGAGCAGAAAAAAAGAGAATGACCATCCATGGAAGATTTGGCATTCATTGAGAAGTTTCCAGACATCATCAAGTGGGAGATTGTGAAGAAGCTTCAGGATTCTTGGTCTGTAGAGGTTCACGAAGACAAGAAGGAAAAAAGTTAGAATTTGTTCATGGATGCTCAACAGCAAGATACATGGGATGCTTGGTACACTGATAATCTTCTGTTTGTTCAATTAGCAACCCACTGGAAGTTGGTAGATAGAGTATTTTTCACAACATACACTGTTGAAACCCTCAAAAGATGGCATTATTATAATGACGCAACAACAATCCTAAGAAGAATGAGTTTTGATACTTTTAGAACAGAATATCTTCCCCTCTGTAGTAGTTTGAAATATGAATTCAGAGATGTTGAAAAGAAGGAAGTAAATGAGATGTTGGCCAGAGAATCTATCAGAGACTGAAGCCCTCTCTGATACTATCCTATTGAGTCCACAACAACTGGTTGAAGCCCAGCCCCCTAATGAATGACGCAATAAAGAGGCAAGCATTAGAATGAGTCCAGAAGTATGTGAGGAGAGAGAAGGAAAAAATCAAAGCTGAGAACGAGCTCACAGTAGAAGCTTCCTTTGACGCCCTAAAAACACTCTTTACAGAAATCCCCATGGTGACTCAAGGTCTCCTTCTTAATCAGATTCGTCCCGAAAATATTGATGATAGGCTAGCAAATGTAGTCCCATTGCCAGTTTTTAAGGGAGAGTACAATGAAGACCCTGATCTTCATGTAGCAGAGTTTATGGTAGCATGTGTGGCTAACAATGCCAGAACCTCTGAGCATTGGTTAGCAATATTCCCCGCCACTTTCACGGGCACTGTGTTTCAGTGGTATGAGAGACAAGTAGGAGGAACTTTTGGCACATGGGATGACCTAAAGTTGGCCTTCCTCACTAAATTCAGGCATGAAGGTTTTGAAGAGTGGATGCGAGAGGAGTTCATGAACTTAAGTCGTCCTCTAGAGAAAGAGTAGAAGCTTATGTCTCGCGAATGGAATCCATCCTGAAGAGATGGACTAACCATCATTTGGATGAAGGTATCCAGAAAGGAGTGTTTCTTAGGGGCCTACAACAAGAAGTTTGCAAGTTCGTGGAATTGAGAAGACCAGTCAATCTGCAAGGTGTAGTGAAAGGTGCAAGATTGTATGACGAAGTTGAAGCAAGGCTGTCAATGACTCCAGGAAGAGGAGTCTTACCTCCTCCTATGCCTGGAATGGTATACTCATAAAATGTGGTCCTAGGGACAGTTCCCTACCCCTATCCCTAGATGTAAACAGTGCCACAGTATAGTGCACCTAATCCAATGTGGTCACCACAGACGACAGTGCCTCAGATGATGGTTTAACCATAACAACAGTGGCCTCAAACAGTTCCTCCAATGGCAACTCAACAACAGTGGAAACCTACCAATTGGAATCAACAACCCCAAGTCTCAACAGGAGCTCTTAATCAAAACTAGAACAGAGGACCTTCTGGATCTACCCAACCAGTGTGTCTAGTAATTACAAAAGCTTCCCAAAACCCTACAACAAGCACTGTAGGAGGTGAAAATCTGAAGGACTACTTATCCAACTCAGTTGCAAGTATCAAGAAAGAGCTTCTGGATGTGATTACAGAGCAGTTACAGATGTTGAAGGTGAATCATGCCAATATATCCACTTCTGCCACCAGGAGCTACAAGAGATGTGATGCGGTCAAATACTTGGTGTGGAAAGTGTCATCAAGCGGGACATTTAGCCACTGAATGTACCCGAAAACTAACCATTCCTGGAGCCTTGTGTTCTTACTATTTGCGAAAGAACCATACAGAGGATATTTGGTCTCTAAAAGAGATGCATGAATGAAGATAGAAGGATGAAAATGCAAGATTCAACTTGCTGGAATCTAAAATGACAACACAAGATATTGGACCCAAGCCTAGAGAGTTTGGTCCTAATTTCGGTCCAAGGAAGTTTCCCTCTCAAAGTTATAGAGGACGACAGTCTGGTGGTGGTCAGAGATTTGAGGTGGAGTATTACAGATGCGGAGAAAAGTGACACATTTCACCAAATTGTCCAAATCCCAGAAGGTCAGTGGATTATAAGCCCTTATGCAGTCGATGCAAAGGAGAAGGCCACATTGCAAAGGACTATCCCAGTCCAGCCCCTGTAAAGGCCAATGTCACTAATAGCCAACAGAAGGTACAAGAACCTGCTTCCCATTTGGTCGAGTTGGAAGTTTCCGCTGTGACGCGCACCAAGAAGAAGGAACCAATGGTTCAGAATGGAAATGACTCTCCTGCCAAGACTATGAAGTTTAACCTACCTACAAAGGGACAAAGCAGTACAGAACAGAACAGTATAGTACAGAGCACTACAGTGCCACAGAAGGCTGTAGAGACAGTCCTAGAGACAGGATCAGAGACCCAAGAGATAGATGATACAGAAGCACTTCTGGAAACAAAAGAAGTGTCGATGCATCAATTGTCAGCAGAAAAAGGAAAGATGAAAATGAGTGTAGCCCCATTCCCCAGCCGGTTGGAGAAGCCTATGGATCCTATTAAAGATTATGACTTGGTCAAAGACCTAGATACTTTTAAACCAAACTTAACATTCCGGTAGTTGCTGATACCGTCTCCCAGCTCTGCTTGAATATCTTGACACAAAGGCATGGATTAAGGATCACTCCTTCAACAGCGATCAAGACCAATAAGGCCTCGGAGCCTGTAAAGGAAGTAGATGTGGCTAATGCCTTTTTAGATCCTGGAACCCCAGAGATTAGTGTATGGATAGAAGAATGCTTCATTTCACATGCATTGATTGATGGAGGCTCATCAGTAAACATAATGACGGATGTCACCATGAAGGACTTAGGGTTGCAAGAAATTCAACCTACACAGTGGCTTATCAGATTGGTAGACCAAAGTAGAGTCAAACCGTTGGGCATCCTCCCATATATAAAAACAACCCTTGCAGGGAGAGACTATTGGCTAACATATTTGGTGGTCAAACCAAATTCTTCTGGGACCTCATACCCTCTGCTGTTGGGAAGACCTTGGCTTTTTGAAGTAAGAGCCAGGACAGACTGGTTCAAAGGAACCTTAACCCTAGGCCGAGGACCCAATAAAGCGGTGTTAAAGCTGTATGGATCGCGAAAAGGAAATGGATCCACATCCATTGAAGTCATAATTGACTCCTCTAACGAGGTAACAGATGGTACATCAGGAGATGAAGAGGCTGTTAAGCAAATCTTTCCTAAGAAAATAGAGGCACAGTCCCTAACAGTGGGCACTGTAAGCCAACTACCAAGGGAAGTAAAATCCTTGACCATGGGTGAATATCTCCTACCTCAATTAGAATTAACTTATGAAATCACTTCTGACAGTGAAATAGAAGCATGGATGTACTGTTCTCCCTGTTACATGATAGTCACGCAGAGACAGTGCAGAGTCAGTACAGTTATAGATAGTACAATACTGTTCTCCCTATTACATGACAGTCGCGCAGAGATAGTACAGAGACAGTACAGTTACAGAGCAGAGATAATATAGAGGTAGAGCAGATACAGAGCGGCACATAACAGAGACAGAGTGGATACAGAGACAGTTACAGAGACAATAACAGATACAGAGCCACAGCGAGAGGTAGAAGCAGAGTCAAAATTGGTGACAGAAGCAGAAGCAGATACAGAGGGAGACGATCTATTCTTCTCCTGCAGAGGCGGAGGCAGAGCCTCCAAAAGATGAGAATGAAACTGATGAGGAAGAAAATAAAGTAGGCTATGGAAGTGCAGATGAAGAATTTCCTCTGATAGAGGATAATCTGGTTGACGTCCCTACAGAGACCTCCAAGGCTGAATATCTCAAGGTACTGGATGGAATGACCATGGTTCCATTTGGGTTGGTCAATGGACGCCAAAGTATGGAGAATCTTTATAAGCAATGGATTGAAGGCATAAAAATTAAGTTCACCAATGGCTCCTGTCACCCTGACTGTTCAGTCCAAAGAGAAGATGATGATGATGCCCCTTGCCAACAAAAGCCCAAGCCCTCAAAGTCACAGCCTCTAGTAGGTCCATGCTATGTGACATTCCTGGACGCATTCTCTGAAGATGAAGCCTTGAGTCTGAAGAGGTCACCACTCAAACAAAAGCAAATAAGGCTCTAATACCGTTTCAGCAAATTAAAAAGACGAATGAGTCATATGTTCAGAAGGAGGACACTAGTTTTAGTGGGACATCAGACGAGGATATGACTCTCTTGAAGGAGTCAGACCTCTACACAATCAAAAGCAATCCATGGGACATTTATCTGCGAAGTGGAAGGTGAAAGATAAGTAATGTTCTTGGATGCTGAGGGTACTGAACGTCACTTGAAAGTGGGTCTCAATCTTCCAAAAGAGGAATTAGTGGTCCTTCGCGACCTACTCAAAGAGAACTTAGATGTGTTCACTTGGTCCTATAAAGACCTAAAGGGGATTGATCCCATAGTATGTCAACATCACATTGACCTAGAGCCTGATGCCAAACCTGTAAGGCAAAGACAAAGACAGATGAATCCTAATTACTCTGCTTTGGTGAAGGCCAAATTATTGAAACTCCTTGAAGCAGAGTTTATCTATCCTGTGGCTAACAGTGAATGGGTTTCGCCCATTGTGGTAGTACCTAAGAAGAACGGGAAACTTCGAATATGTGTTGACTTTCGAAAGCTCAATTCGAAGACAAAAAAGGATCACTTCCCTATGCCTTCTATAGATCAACTTTTGGACACAGTGGCAGGCCATGAGCTGTATTCCCTCTTGGACGGATTCAGCGGATATAACCAAGTCCAAATCGCAGAAGAGGACCAATCTAAAACAACCTTCACTACAGAATGGGGGACGTATGCCTACAGAGTGATGCCATTTGGGCTTTGTAATGCTCCTGCCACCTTCCAATGAGTAATGATGGCGGCTTCTAAAACCATTTGCATGATTTCACTGAGGTGTACCTTGATGACTTCTGTGTCTATAGTTTGATCCGTGAGCACTGGGGACACCTAGAGCAATGTTTTGAAATATGCCGAGAGTATGGGATTTCTCTCAACCCTAACAAATGTGTCTTTGGTGTCTCCTCAAGAGTTGTGTTGGGCCATATTGTCTCTGCATAAGGAATTGCAATAGACCCGGCAAAGATTGAAAAGATTGCCACCTTAACAGCACCGATAAACCTCAAATAATTGAGAGGATTTCTTGGCCATGTGGGCTATTACAGAAGATTTATTGCACATTTTGCAACTAAGGCAGCCCCTCTACACAAGCTCCTAAGGAAAGAAGCTGATTTCCTTTGGACGGATGACTGTGAAGAAGCCTTTAATACTCTAAAACAATGCCTAATACAGGCACCTATTTTACAGCCTCCTGATTGGACGAAGGAGTTCCATGTGCACACAGATGCATCAGTTGAAGGGCTAGGTGCTATCCTATGCCAAAAGGGACCCTCCAAATTAGATCAACTAATATATTATGCAAGCCGAAAGGTCATTGATAGGGAACGGAACTACACAATGACAGAGCTTGAGTGCTTGGCAATGGTGTTTACCCTAGAGAAATTTTGCCACTACCTACTGTCTACCCACTTTAAATTTTATGTTGATCATGAGGCCCTGTCCTTCCTGAGGAATAACGCAGACGTGAAAAGACGAATGATGAGATGGCTCCTTCTACTCCACGAGTTTGACTTTGAGGTAATTACCAAACCTGGTCGTTCCCATGTTATGGCTGATCATCTATCGCATATGCCACAAACTGCAGACAAGGAGCAGGATGATCAAGACCTCCCTGATGCTTCCCTATTCCTGGTAGAAACTGTAACCCCCTAGTATGCAGACATTGCCAATCTATTGGCAACCCAACAGTACCCTCCTGGCATTTCTAGTCGGGAAAGGAAGAAGCTTATGTTAGAATCAGCCCCCTACACCCTGTTAGGTGGAGCACTGTACAAGAAAGTCAAAGATGAAGTGCTCAAAAGATGTGTTGCAGGAGATGAGATTGGGATTGTTTTGAAGGCTTGCCATGATGAGCCATGTGGAGGCCACTTTGCAGGAGAAGCTACGGCCAAGAAAGCTCTACCTGGCAGGTTACTGGTGGCCGACCCTCCACAAGGATGCATATGATTACTGTAAAAGATGTAATGCTTGTCAGAGAATGGGAAAACCCACCAAAACAAGTGCCATGCCACTGCAACCCATTCTTCCCCTAAAGCCGTTCGAGAAGTGGAGGATTGATTTTGTGGGTCCCATTGACCTGCCCACCACACGGAAGCAGAACAGATACATCTTGGTATGTACGGATTATGTCACGAAGTGGTGTGAAGTTAAAGCCCTAAAGTGGGACGATGGTAACAGCGTGACCCTGTTCATGTACGAGAATATCATCACCCATTTTGGCAAGCCCTTAGAGGAGCTGGTAAGTGACAGAGGTACTCATTTCATTAATAAAGTCATGGAAGAGTTGACAGAGCTGTATAAGATCCGCCATCGCAAGTCCACTCCTTATTACCCCAGAGCCAACGGCCAAGTCGAAGTCACCAATCGTATCCTCTACTCGATCCTAACAAGGACGATTGTTGCACATCGTCATGATTGGGATGATCGACTTACAGAGGCCCTCTGGGCATACAGAACCTCCCATAAAGCAGCAATAGGACAGACCCCTTTTCAGTTGGTGTATGGTACAGAAGTTATTTTCCTTGTTGAACTGGAATTGCCCTCTTTGCCAGTGGCTATCAAAGAGCATTTGGGGGACGATGATTCACTGCAACACCGTCTCCTGCACTTGGAATGTTTGGACGAAACTCGTAGGATGGCTCTACAATGCATGGAAGCCACGCAAGCTCGACATAAGGCTTACCATGACAGCTTCATCAAGCACAAGGAGTTCAAAGAAAGTGATTTGGTCCTAGCCTATGATTCACGATTTGGCAAGTTTCTTGGCAAGCTCCAACAGCGGTGGATGGGCCCATATAAGGTACTTGCTGTCAACCCTAATGGCTCTGTCCAAGTGCAGACTGTTGATGCCTCTGATGATCCCTTCCTGATCAATGGATATCGCTTGAAGAAGTACTTCCCTCCTTGGGGATCTTAACAATCACAGTCACCTGATCCTTTCCCCCGTTGGCATGGCACTGTAACTCTTATGATGCTACTTTTGATAGCTGTTCTTCAGCCCCTCCTGATGAGGTGGACGTAACCCTCTGTCCCCTCAGCCCCACCTTCCAGCCCTGATCTCTTATCCTCTATTTTCCACCAGCGGCGGCAGTAGCGAGGTTGGTTTTGACAAATGGTATTTCTACCATTCCCTTGCTTAATTAGACAAAAGAAAAAAATATACATATCGGTCATGGGAGAAAAGGACTTTGGTCCCTGTCATGCCGACCTATCCTTCGAGAAAAGGTGGAGACACCCTCGGGAATAGGAGAAAAAACAACAACAACAACAAAAACAAGAACAAAGAAAAAAAAAACTGTTATGGGAGAAAAGGAAGAAATTCCATGTCATAGCAGGCCTCGTTTCAAGACAAGGTGGTCAACACCCTTGGGCGGGAAGCTGGCTGTGGAAAAGGTGGCAATACCCAGCAGTCCAGAAAGTGGATTCATCAATTGACATCCCTAGGATCCAGTTCCGAAGCTGCCTCCCTTGGTACGCTGTGTCCTATGCCTTTCTACAGAGTGTTTGACAGTCCTCTAGCAGACACCATGTCCTATGTAACACAACATTCGATCTGATGGATACCTCCCTGGGTACGCCTTTTCACCAACTGACGACGTGATCTTCATCAACCAACAATCGAGTGACGCGAGCTTTCATCCTAACCGAATGGGGAAGTGAGTATGGTTGCCCTCTGTAACTATCAATAGAGAGTGAGACAGAGGGTGGGCCGAGTGACTAGTTTTTTCCCTTCAAATCAAATGAGAGGTGAGAAGTGTGAATGAAGTGTTGCACGCACGGGATGGGCCTCTCAATGCACAAAGCACGATCTGTTTCTGTGCACTGCACCATAAAGCTCCTTGGCCTTCCTTCTCGCACTGTATGCCGGCACAGGGTGGGATGCACAGTTGCACCATCAAATGTGCACAAGGCATACAACCTTTGCACAAGTGACTGTGAGGATTACATCAATGGGTTTCAGGCAAGGGCTGCCCTCTGTATCTTTTAGCAGAGCGTGAGACAGAGGGTGGGCTGAGTGTGACTGGAGTTTCTTCGATCAATGACTGAGAGGTGAGGATTGAGGGACGTTCTGATTTTTGGAGCAAGGTACATTCTGTTTTTCCTATGCACCCACGGGGTGGGTCTCTGCCATCAACACAAGACATGTCACCCTGTTCTATACACTGCACTGTAAGGCTCCCTTGCCTTTCTCCTTGCACCTATGCCATGCACCTATGCCAGACGGGTTGGACACATGAATGCACCATCAATTATGCACCCCGGCATACTCCCTCTGCACCATCCCCCTTGTCAATTCCTAAACCGGGTGTGAGATATGGGTTTCAATCATTATTCATCGAGTGATGTCGTAATGGGGCGAGTGACTGTTCTCTCATCCCATCTGAATGATGTAAGATGAATGACTCTCCTTCGTTAGTGACACCGACTCGACGAGATTCATCCACCAGCTACCTCCCTGGGTGCTGTCGCGTGGTCCCTGCCACGAAGGACGTGTGCTGTGAAGATACCTTGGTACCTCTTGCAGCCAACAACGACAGTGGACGTGTCATCGATAGTCAACCTTGATTCTCGACAACATGGGCCAAGTTTTTCTAACCCTACATCTTGTTTTGTCAGACGGTCATGGTTTAAGTGTGGGGACGTTAGCGGTTGGTTTGTTGTGTGGTATTAGGTCCATGATGCTCGGTCAACTCTATCCGTTAAGGTTTTAAGTGTGGGGACGCGTCCTTGCGTGTCTACATTGCATACCGCCCTGCATATGCCTCACTGTGATCATGCATGTATGCCACGACTTTCTGTTACACTCTTGGGGTCCCTTCCCCACCCACTCGTCCACTGTCACCCCTCCCTTGGGGATGTTCCTCCTCCATTTTTCTTTTTCCCTTAATTTGCTGTGTTTCCATGTGAATGTACCTTACATTCCCCCAAATTCCAATCTACACTTATAGCCATGTTCCTCCCTTTGAATTGTCCAATTTTCCTTTTTCCCTACCCGTGTTCTGATGCAAGGTTTTTGAGTTATTAATTTTTAAGGGGTTTTGTGCAAATTAGACCGTTTCCCATGTAAACGTGTCTTGCTTGCTTCGGAACGGTGATTTGACGTCATAGCCCTGACATCCACTTTCTCCTTGACATTTTTCCTGTTTACTCCATGTCCTTCCGATGCATGGTTTGTCCAATATTAATTTTTGTGGTTTTTCTGGACCTTTTCATGCGTCTTTTTGATATTTTTCCATGTGAACCTGCCTTGCATCGGAATTCCAGTTTGACTTGATAGTCGTGTCCATCGTGCCTTTCCCTATATTTTTTCTTTTTTCTTCCCCTTATTCCGACTTCTGGATTTATTATTATTAATTTTTAAAAGTGTTTTTGAGTGTCTTTTTGGTATTTTTGCATGTGAATGCCTGCGAACCCTATTGGAATTGTGTTTTAACATGCCAGGCCTGTGCCACCCCGTCTTCCGCACATTTGTCATTTTTACGCCCCCTGTTTTGGTGAACCGATCTTCTGTTATTAATCTTCGATCGTATATGTGTGTGTCCTTTTTACGTTTTTCCCATGTGAACGCATCCTCTCGCGGTCGAAACTATGTTTTGACATGATCCGGTTGTTGGGTACGTTCTTCTGCACATTTTTCCTTCTTTCCACCCTGCCTTCTGGTGAGCGGATTTCCCAAAAGTAATCCACGTATGTGTTTTAGGGGCTGTTTTTTGTGTTTTTTGCATGTGCACGCCCTTTATTCCCCCGAAACCCATGTTGCCCTTTTCCCCTATCTTCCCCTACCGTCAAGTATATTTTATGTTTTTACGCCATTTCGTTTCGACAATTGGATTGTGAGATATTAATTTTTCTTTATTTTCACGTGTTTCACGCGACTCGTCTCGCACGTGACCACCCGCATTTGCTGTTTTACACATCTTGCCACGCCCGGTCGCGTATGCGCACCCCGTGCCAATGTCCTGGCGCCGTTTCGATCCCGCCACTGCAAATTTTTTTACCCCGCCCCGCACATGCGCGTGGGACGGGGGGCATGCCTTTCTTTTAATTCCTTTATGTATTCTTTTAATACACAAAAACCTCTTTCTTATTTTTCCAAAAAAAAATCCTTTTTAAAAAATTAATTTCACCCCCCTTCCGTGTCCGTTCAAACCACACCCCCCCCCCTTCCCTCTTCTCTCTCTCCTCTCTATCTCTCCCTTCTTGTTCTTCTTTTTCTCTCTCCTCCCCCTCTCTCTCTCCCCGTAACTTCCTCCTTCTTCTACTCCTTCCTCCTTCCTCCATCCTCCTCTTCTGCTCTCTCCCACTCCCTCTTCTCCTTCTCCCCCTTCATCTTCTACCTTCCTCCTCCCTCCATCCTCCTCTTCTGCTCTCTCCCGCTCCCTCTTCTCCTTCTCCCCTTTCATCTTCTACCCTCCTCCTCCTTCCATCCTCCTCCTTCTCTCTCTCTCTCTCTCCCCGACTTCTTCCCTTCTCTCTTCCTTCCTCCTCCTTCCATCCTCCTCCTTCTCTCTCTCTCTCTCTCCCCGACTTCTTCCCTTCTCTCTTCCTTCCTCCTTCCTCACCCCCACCTACCCCTGTCACTCCTCCTCCACCTCCTCCTTCTTCTCTCTCTCCCCTTTTGCTTCTCCTTCTTCTACCCTTCCTTCTCCTCCTCGTTCTTCTCCTCCTTATTCTCCTCCTGCTTCTCCTCCTCCTCCTCCCCCTTTCCCACCCGCCCGCTAGCCTTCTCCCCCTACCAACTTAGTGTCGTCCGCTCCACTGCTCGTCGCACTAGGGCCGCCGTCTTCGCCGCTAGAGCCTTGACTCCCGCCACCTGGGTCCAGAAGCCCGCCGCCAGGTGTCGTCCGCTCCACTGCTCGTCGCACTAGGGCTGCCGTCTTTGCCACCAGAGCCTTGACGGCCGGCGCCTGGGTCAATGGTCGCTGCCAGGGCCGCTGTCTTCACCGCCAGGGACGCCGTCTTCGCCACTAGGGCTGCCGTCTTCGTCGTCAGCACCAGCGCCGCCGCTGTCGCCTCCCCGCCGCTCGCCACCTGGTCGCCGCCAGCTCCGCCACGCCGCTGCCCTGCCGCTACCCTCCTCCTCCTCCCTGTACCTCCAGGTCCCCCACTAACTCCCCTTAACTTACTTAACTCCATTTAGCTTATTTAGCTTTACTTAGTTTACTTAACCCTGATTAAGTTTACTAACCCTAATCTAGTTAGTCTAACCCCCCTAGGTTAGTCTAACCTTACCTAAGTTAAACTAACCCTAGGTTACTTAACCCAACCTAAACTAACCCCTAGGTTAGTCTAACCCAACCTAGGTCAAACTAACCCCACCCTAGTTAGTCTAACCCCCCCTAGGTTAGTCTAACCCAACCTAGGTCAACAAACTAACCCCACCCTAGTTAGTCTAACTCCCCCTAGGTTAGTCTAACCCAACCTAGGTCAAACTAACCCCACCCTAGTTAGTCTAACCCTCCCTAGGTTAGTCTAACCCAACCTAGGTCAAACTAACCCTAATGTAGTCAGGTTAACCCACTCCCTAATCAACTAACCCCCCTAGTTAGTTTAACTTAACTATAGTTAGTTTACTAACCCTAATTTAGTTAGACTAACCCTAACCCTAGGTTCCCCTAACCCTATTTAGGTTAATTAACCCCCTAGTTAACTAACCCCCCTCAGGTTAGTCCCCACCTTCATCTAACTAAACCCTAGGTTACTTAGTCTACCCTAGGTTAGTTAGCATCTGACTTAGTTTACTTACTTGATTTTGCCTAACCCAGACTAAACTAGTTCCATTTGACTAACCTGACCTAACCTAGCTTGACTTATATGACTTACCCTGACTTCCATGCCTTAGCTGACTTAATTTGACCTTACTTACCAAACTAAGTTGATTTTCCTGATTTAACTGATTTAATTAATTCATAAATTAATTTCCACTAAGAAAATTTTCACAAAAATTTCTAAAAATTCTCTTCACTTTCTGCAAATTTTTTGAAATTTGTAAGCTAGAAATTTTAACCCTTAAAATTACATACAATTCCATATTTGCCAATTTATTCTAAAATTACCTTAAAATGCACAAAAATTCATTTTAAATTAGACAAAATACAAAAATAAAATTTTGAAAATTTCTAAAAAATTCCACCCACCCCCTGACCTTTTTTCATTCATTTTTTTCTTTAAAATATTTTTATACCCGGTACCCCTAATTAAAACAATTTATTAAGACAAAAAGGACCAACACACAAAACTTTACCATAAAAATCCCCATCTTATTTTCATACCCTAAATTATGGATATTTCCTAACTGGTTGAATTTTTCTTTTTCCTTCATCACCTATTTATATTTCATTATTATTTCTTTTGATTAAAAACTAAAAACAACAAAACCAACAACCAACTACCTACAATTTATTAAAAAACAAATCCAACAAAACACACATAACTCCAATAACCACACATACTAACATAAATTAACCAAACCACATTTTAAAACCATCCCAAACACAAATAAAATTCCAAATAAATAAAATATAACATTAAGTCAAACAACTAATAAATCCTAATACAATTAAAACAATCTAATCATCAAAATCGACACATCCGTTAAGGTGTTGTCTTTGTTGTTCAGTCAGTGGTCTTTCCTTTTCTTTTACTGGATTCACTCCTTTTGGGGGACTCTTCCGTGTGCATTCAGGCCATTGCATATACACCCCTTCCAGGTATTTATTTTATGTGATTTTTTTATTTTTATTTTTCCCTTAATCACAAATTAATTGTTAAAATGAAACATTTATTCACCTACATTTTCCACGTGCATTCGCGCTAAACACACACTTTCATAATAATAAAAATCGACCATCCGTTCACTTTGCACGCGCTACGTGCGCTTAAGAGGCACTTTAATTTATAATAACAATGAACCAGCCGTCACAAGAGTATGCGCTGGCAAAAAAGCGCTCCACATCACTCTTAATTTTTAATTAAGAAATTTGCATTTAGAGACCCAGTCTGGGCATCGAAGTCCAGGTTGCGCTAAAGCACCGTTTCAACTTAATAATTTGTAATTAACATTTTAAGAAGGAACCGCTGTTTTCTTATTAAGGTTTATCACTTAATAAAAATGTCACCCATTGTTAATAATTTATTCCAATGAACCTTTCATTAAATTAATTCCCTCTCACTGCACTTATTTTCCCTTTTTAATGAACTCGCTTCGTGGGATGGGCGCATAAAAGTCTATTAGTTGACACTGATGGTCAAGTTATGGTTCATTCTTGATGTCCATTTTTTTGGTAGTCTGATTTGTCCATGTGTTATGATTATGGGTACCATGTGTAGTTTTTTTCTTTATTGCCTAATCCGAGGATTTGGGTGCTTGCATATTGCATCGCATGAAGCTTTCGGTCGTATATGTGTAGCGGTCATGCCAAAATTTTTCTAGGCTGTGTATTGTCTAGGGTGGTACTTGGATTAGTTACGTCTATATTTGTATGTGTGTCCTTGTTTTGGATTGTTTCCTTTTTTATCGCCTTTTGGTTGTTTTGCACGCATTCTTTGTGACTGTCTTTGTTGTGGTGTGTGTGTTTACCATCCGAATGGCGCCTCACACTCCTCCCCCTATCCAGTATGTCCCACTAGTCAGTAGGGATTACTCTTTCCTACTCACTTTTGAGCCTCTCACGAAGGTAGGACTCGCAACTTTCGTGGCTGCCTCCTTTCCATTGCTTCCAGAGGATCCATCGATCTGTGATGAGTTTCTGGCCTCCTATAGCAAGAAGTCGGGACTGGTCCAGGGTACTTCCATGACTTTGACACCTCGAGGCCTAGGGAAGGCTCTGTCTCTTCCCTACAAAGGTGAACCCTTTGTTACCACTCGCCAGCTTTTCTCTAACGAAGAGATTTTGAAGCTGTTACAAAAACAGACCAGGAAAATTTTGGATATTAAGAAGGTGATCAACTCTTTAGGAGTTTCTTTTTCCATGATCACTGATCCTGTGTAGAAGTTGGTTTGTCAATTTCTCCAAGACAGGTTTATGCCTGCAAAAACGCCATCCCATTACTTGTCCAAAGAGCTCTTTTATGGAGCCCCAAGAGGAACACCAAGGAAAAGGGAATTCTCTTGCAAGAAAATATATCTTGTAATATCGACAAGCTTTTATTTCATTCTTTTGATCAACAAAACAAAGAAAACAACAATTCTTCACGCAGCATCATAACAACAATTCTTCATGCAGCATCATAGTAGATATCTCCCACGGATTTGATAGAATCAACCATATTCTCCAATATCTTCACAAAATCCATCAATAGAACAAATAAAAAAAAGGAATACACCATCTTTGAATGGAAATCAATCACATATTATCCATCTTCAATATCTTCATAGTTCTCTCTCTCAATCTCTCATATACAATTACACTGTTTTGATATATTTGACTATCTCTGACTCTCTCTCTCTCTCTCTCTCTCCATCAATAGTACATCATATCCTCACTACAATGCTCTCATAATAACCCCCAATAATCCTTCTTCGGTTGTGGATGAACCTCCCAAGTGGTATGTCTAATATGAAGAGTCACCAGAGCCACTACAGTGTCTTTTCACAGCTCACTACTCTCACTGTCACTTAGTCTTCTCTTCAGTCTTCAACAACTGTTTCTTCCACTTATTTCAGCTCTTTTGAACTTAAATTCATCATTTCCAAAGGTTAGAAAACTTTCCCAAAGTCACACATACATTCTACAAAACACCTACAGAAGGTTTACAGAACAATCACTGTACAGTACCAGAATAGAGACAGAAGCTCTAGAAAAGATTACAGAAGGTCATCAAAACCTCATAACTCATACTCAAACCATTCCAAACTCTAAAAAACTATTCAATAATCTTTCACAATATCTCAATCTTCATCAATCATCAATCCATGCTTCATACAGAAGACAATCAGAACAAAACAGAAGCTATACAGAACCAATCAGAACCTATCAGAACATCACAAAACCTCATATCTTCACTGAGAATCATCATGAACTTCCAAAACATAATCAATATCATCTAAAACACTCTCAAATACTTCCATTAACAATCATACATCACTCTAAATCCACCAAAAATCAATCATTCAAACCTCAAAAACAACAAAAATCAATCAAAATTTCAGTCTTCTTCCACTCTCAACACCCTTTAAAAGTGAATCCCAAGTATGCATGCCCTTTAACTCCATTGGCTCTCCATCAAAAGTAAATTGATACTCAGTTCTTGTCACTCAAGCAAGTAAGGTATTAAATGTCAACATTGTGGGAGAGAAGGAAGGAGTCTCACTTGAAGCTTTCTTGCTTGCACAATGGGGGAATACACACAAGGGTGGAGGCTGAAAACAGTTTTCCTCTTCTTAGTTGTGTAAGCCAAAAGAACTCAAGTACAAAGAAATAGAAGAACCCTATATATGGGTCTCAAACCAAACTCAACTAACTAAGGTGGCATACTAACTGAGCCACGAACTAGAGTAGATAAGGATAGCTATCATGTAGCTATTATTCATGGGCAGTGTACCAACTGCATCTGCAACTGACAAGTCGGTGACATAAATACACAACGGTCACCTTGGCGTATCACGAGTGGAGCTCGATATCTTAACACTCCCCCTCGAGCTCAATCCCAATTCTTGCACACCAAGTAGGTCTCTGAACATGTGCAGCTTCTCTGCACCCAATGCCTTCGTGAATATGTCAACTACATGATCCTTTGTTTTATCGGGTGGCGGTAAGTCAACAATGACTCTAACTTTGGAAAAGTCAGTAGCAATGCCGTTCCTTGACACTACGTGCCCTAAGATGCATCCGTGTTTTACCCAGAACTAGCACTTTAAGGGGTTCAACGAGAGGTGGTACAGCCTACATCTTTCAAAGACAGCTCTCAATTTCTCCAAGTGTTTGGCCCAGCTAGAGTGTAAACATAAGTTGTCTACGAACACTTTCAGTTCATGCCTAAGCATGTCCTCAAAGATAGTGCACATTAGGCATTGGAAAGCTATAGGTGCGTTCATTAGCCCAAAAGGCATGACAATGTAGGTGAACACGCCCCATTCTGTGGCAAAGGCAGTCTTGTGCCTGTCATCGAGGTGCACTTGCACTTGATTGTAGCCTAAGAAACCATCCAGAAAACTATAGGCTTCCTTTCTTGCTACCCTCTCAAGCATGTGCTTGGTGTAAGGTAAATGATAGTTATCCCTCTTCGTAGCGGCATTCACTTTTTTGTAGTTCACGCACACTCGGATTTTTCCATTTTTTTTAATGATAATCACTATAGGTGATTCCCAGTCCGTGTGCTTGATCTCATATATGAAACCTGCCCTCATGAGTTTATCAATCTCCTCTTTTACTGCATGGGTGTGCTTGGGATTCATGGGGTAAGGTCATTGTTTTGTTGGCACTGCATCTGGGACCATTGGGATGTTATGAGTCACGACCCTAGGGCCGACTCCCTTAAGTTCGGTCATCCAATGTCCAGGCAAATACGTCAATGTACTCTTACAGGAGCGCAACAAGTTTGGTCTCTTCATCCTCCACCAAGTCATCTGCAATGAACACCGGTCTTGGTTTTTCACCTTCCCTAGGCCAAGTTAACCTCTTTGACTTTGGTGGGTCCCTCGATCGGTTCACTAGTCTGACCTTGTCTTTTTGCACATAACAGAATCACCACTCTGTCACCCTTTTTAAATTTTGTAAAGCGTTTGGGCAGATCCTGTGGTTTCTTCTGCCTTTCTGCTTTTCTGATTCCCTTGCTTGCTTTCTGGCCTCCTCTTTTAGCCTCCTATGCCTGAGGTGGACTGGCAAGTCTCCCTTAGTGTGTTTGACCTTAGAGGGTTGCAGTATCTCGGGATCACTTTCAGTGCTAACTTTCGACTCTGAGTTAAACTCGCATCCTTCACTTGAGGAAGGTGCTTCCCTAGGGGGTCGTAGTTCCGTAGGTGCATCTGTCTTGAGCACTGGGATTACCCATGGTTGTGCCACTTCGGCTTGCGCATAATCCATAGCTCCTATGCGTTCTAGCCAGGATCTATCACACTCCATTAGCATGACTCCTTTTTCATTTCGACTGATCCCTTCTTTCCTAGGCCTCAAGTCTACCCTGATTTGTTTTATCACTTTTCCCTCTGTGTCGTACTCTATTATGTCTATCTCTTCTTCACTCTCTTCTCCTGTAGAGTGACAGTCCTCATACTCCTCATCATCCGGGTCTTGTCCTTCTGACTGCTCACATCACCCTCTAAGCTTCCCTCTTCAATCTCCTTGTTGTCAGTAACTAAAGCCCAGTTATATAACAAGTTCAGGTCGTGGACCTTGGTCCATTTCCATTCTGGTTTAGCTAAAAGGTCACGTAGAGGTTTTAAGTTAGTAGCCAAATTGCCGTCCAATTTATTGGTCAGATACTCTACAATTTCCTAAAGCTCTAATTTGTTGTTGGGGATGTGGGACGAGGCCGGTTTGCCCGGGTTGAGTGAGCTTCCTGCCATCATGCAAAGTGGCACAACTGGCTCCTCAGTTGGCATGGTTGTGGCTTTAGAAGCATGCTGATGTGGTCATTCCTCATCTGAGAATGGTAGGTCAATGGTTGCCAAAACGTGCATCCAATCCCTCTCATCCTCAGGCCAAGGAATATATCTAGTGAGTGTTCCATAGGGCTTGGTCGTTTGAGTATCTCCTTTTAGCATAGCCGAGATGGTAGCTAGGTCAATAGGTGTCGTTGTCCAAGTGTCCATCTCTACCCTCACTACACTAGTTCTGTTCCCTAGGAAAATCAATCCATCGCCCCAATCCTCTATGACTCGTGCATTCCTCATCCAAGGTCGGCCTAATAGTATGTCGTAATCCACTCCCTTCATGACAATGAAGTTCACCGAAAATTGCACACCGGCAATCTTTACCAGCCAATTCTTTAAGACCCCAAATGGTCTTACCCTCATTCCATTTGCTAGTGTGACATTGAACCTAGCGATCTCCATAGGAGGGTTTCCCCATGCCTTTAGGACTGCATGGTTTAGCACACTAACACCGGTGCCTGTGTCTACAATTCCTTTTCGAGTCATGTCTCCTAAAGCTAGGACGGGAAAAATTGCGTGCATTTGAGTGCCTTCCCAAAAAGCATTGATGTGCAAAGACTTAAGGTTTGAGTGTAGAGTTAGACTTGGGATCCGTGTAACTGCATCATGATCTTGCGGATCAGCACCTGCAAGTCCTGCGTGTCCCTCGATCAAGTCTTTTAACTCCCACCACAAGGAGTGATTTTGCCTAAGCAGATTCTCCAAGCTTAGAGTTAGTGGAGTGGACAGCAAGGTTGTGAGGAGGTTACTGGATCCTTGCCTTCCTCTCAGGCTAGCAGTTCTAGGCCATGCGTTTTGTCTGCCCTGGCAAGTTTCCCCCGGTCTTGTTGCTGAGTTGCTCCTAGTGGTGCAAGTATGCTCCTAGCCTATGGTTTTGAGGGTGAGACTGGTGTGCTAACACTGGAGAAATCGTCCATAGGGTCTTCCAATATGGGTTCAGCATCCTCGAGGTGCTTTTGGGCATCCTTAACCCACTCCTTGACCTTGGCTATAGCCTCGAGTTGCCGTTTGGGGTGGGGATATTCCCCTACCTTGGCACTCCCTAGCTCTACTTTCTTAGGAGCCGAGGTCTTTATCTCTACGTCTCTGACCTTCTTTCCCGTTACTAGCGTGGTCGTTTCATCAGTTTTAAGGGTTATCTTTACATTGGTTCTCTTTTTCCGTCTCCTCCGCCTTTTCTTCCCCATTGAGGTTGCATCAAGGTTACTTGGCCTTGGCAAGGAGATGCCTGCTTGTTTCGTTTGAGCTCACGTCATAGCATGTAGTGGGATGGGCGTATCCTATTCCACACTCTGCACATCAGAGATCCTTTTTGTCCTTGTTAGCTTGTTCTCGTTGTGGGCAGCATGATGAAATGTGGCCTGGGTGGCCGCAAGTCAGCATGTGACTGGATCCTGGTTGGGCCCTCCAAAGCCTCTACCTCGTCCTCTTCCTAAAGCCATCACCAACACTAGCTGATAGTCCATCAGGACTGGGTTTCCCTCCTCGCCGTAGGATATGTACGGGTTGACATATGTCTTTTCCTCATTAGGCTCTTCCACAAAGTGAATAGGAGCATCGCTAGATGGGTGAGTCACAAAAGGTCCTGGTGGCCTGGGTATACCAGTTGGGTTCATCTCCATCCTAGGCATGGCAGGTCTTGAGTCAGTTGGTACTGGAAGAGCTAACTGGGCTCCCCTGCCAGAGAAATTAGGTGGCATGTTACCTAATTATGGAGGGTTATACTGCTGCGTGTATGGGAATCTACTCGACATTCTGCAATGCACTGCATCATGCCCGAATCTACCCAATTTGAGCACGGCCAAGATCTAGGATCTTGGCACTCAACTGGGAGGTGATTGCCACCGCAGTATACACATTGTACATGCAATCTCACAAGCTTTCTAACGAGCTCTTGCAACCGTGCAATCTCCATTCTCATCTCTGCAATCCCTTGGTCGTGGTCTACACTCTTTCCCTTATCCTACACACTAGCAGTTGCTTTTTCCCCCAAGGTGGTTGATCTCTCAGGGTCCCTCTTGCTTGCACTATCTCGGTTGGTAGTCCTCATGCTAAATCCCTGAGTTGATCATCTACGCATATTGCCTCGTCGAAGACTTGAGCTAGCATGTCTCGTTGTAAGGTGGAGTTATTGGCCAAAGCCTTGTAGAGCTCCTCACTCCGAATCCCATTCATGAACACTGTAGACATTGCCCTCTCGGTAGGTCGCTCGTTGGCAGGAATTCTCTTGTAGAGGCTGCGCACCTGAGTGATGTAATCCCTAACGTCCTCCTTCTCCCTTTGACTGATATTCATCAACCTAACAATGAGGTTATCTGAATACCCCACCTTCGAAAACCTCTTGATAAGGAGGCCCTTAAGGCGAGCAAAGTTTGTACGTTCTGCGTCATCCAGACTAGAATACCAGGTCCTCCCCTTGTCTCCTAAGCACAGGCTGAAGGCTTGAGCTCACTGCGCAGGGTCAGTAAGACCCTTCCCCTCACATACTTGCTCGAACTGCTCCATGAAGCTATACGGGTCACTGCTAGGTTCGTATCGAGCTAGTTGTTTTGCTACTATGGGGATTCTAGCCTGCCCTTTAGCCCCTTGTGTGACTCCCAATCTTGATAGTAGTGTGGTGGCTAGGGCAATAGCACTCTGTTCCATAGACGTATTGTCCATGAGTCGCTTTGTCACTAGTTCACTCAATGTCATGTCAGCCTCTGCTGCTCGTTCCCTCTCTACGTTCAGTCTGGACTTGGCTGCCCCAGCCAGGTCTAGTACTCGTCTAGCCTCGTACATATCCACGTCTTGCTGCAGCCTTCTAGCCCTTTCTCATGATTGTAGGCAATTATGCCTTCCAGCGCTCTCTTGATAGTGACGAAGGAAATTCGGTATGGTAGCCTCTATACTATGCCAAACTCCCTTCTACCACAAAGTGAATGAGATAAGGGCACCACCTAGTCATGGAAGAGCGGACTAGGATGCTATGCAAGAGGGAGAGGAGATTGTAAGGGAGAAGAGATGAAAACTAAGAGAGGGAGAGAGAGAGTGTGAGTGAGAATGAGAGAACTACGAAAAAATAGATGAATCAATAAACTTAAGAGATGGAGAAACCTCAGGACATAACCAATATACACAATATGGACACTAATATCCTGGGCTTATTACATTGTAGAGCACACATAAGCTATAGTAAGAGAAGGAATTCCATAAGCTCATGAAGGTGAATGGGGAAGGCTCAATAGGGCTGAAGGAGGCCTCTTTGCTCTCTCTCTTCTTACAAATTACAAAGGAGAAGGCCTCTTTATATAGGCCTTGAGGGTGTTTAGGGAGGAGGTTAAGATGTAATAGGAATTAACACCACTAAAGCTGCATTAAGGCGGTTCCACCAATATGGAAGCTCCATCTAGATGTTTTGTTGACCAATTTGTACTCAATCAAGCTCCATCATAGGTGAGTTGTGTCCATTCTCCCCCCCATAGCTTGAGTCCAAGAGCTCTCCTATAAAAAAATATAGAGAATCTTCATAAAATAAGATCATATCTAGCAATAATAGAGAGAGAGTGTTGAGAGTTCATACATTACTACTACAACTAAGGATGATTTGAGGGTGATTTAGGAGGGGAATTCTAATGGTTTATTAGCTTGAGAGAGAGAATAAGAGAGGGGAAAGGGTTGGGGTCTAATGAATGATGTTTTATGGAAGTGTTAAGTGTGGGGAAGAAAGTATGGATGTGTATTAAATTGGGAGGTGGTCTCCACTGCAGTTGGAAAAAGTTGGCATCCACCATTTTGGCAATATCTCCCGACTCGTAGCTCCAAAAAATTATAAAAAAATACCAACCAAAACTTCAGCTCACGCGCTACAACTTTCATGTTGAAATTTTTTTTTGGATCGGAGTGGAAGTATTTTTAAAAAATCTTACAAAATCATGTGCCTGATTTTTCTCCCACTAATGCTTTCAAGAAGGGTCCCATTTGGTTGAATTGTCATAAGGCTCCAAAGTCATGACATTATGAGCCTCACATGCCCTTTGGATGGCTCCAAATCCATTTCATATATTTCATTTTCACATTATACATTTTTCCTTCACCTTCCTCCATTGATCTTTACTCTTCACCCCCCCTTGGTAAACCGGTCCATGAAATATTTTCATCCAGAGATGTCTTGGATTTCCCAAGAGGTTGTTCCCATCCTCTTCTTTATTTCAAAGCTCCAAATGTACAAAAAATCAACAAAATATTAGACAAATATTTTTTGTAATTTTCTCGGATCATATACCCCCCCCCAACCTGGCTAGAGGTATTTATGCCTCTAGATACTCTTTGGTATCTTGAGCTAACCCCACCCTGATGTGATAGGGTTTTAAGCGCCATCCATTTACATTGGTCTTGTGAACTTTTCCCTCAATGTCTTGAAGTTTGTAGGAGCCATTGTTGAATTTTTTTGTGACCCAAAACGGTCCCTCCCACCGGTAGAGAAACTTGCCATCCTTTCTTTTATCAAAGCGATTGTCATATCGAAGCACTAAAGACCCCTCCTTGATGTTTTTATCTGTTAGCTTCTTGTTAAAATTTTCTCTGCGCTTCTCAGCTTCCTGGGAGTAGTGGTTGATGGCTTCTTCAGGATCCAATTGTAGCCTCTCTAGGTGCAGTAATCTTTGATGTAACTTCTCCTTCTGAGAGCCTACTGTGCCACCTAATACTCGAAGGCTAGCTAATTTTACCTCAATAGGCAAAAGAGCCTCTTGTCCATAAACTAGATGAAAAGGTGTGAACCCTAACATGGTTTTGAAGGAGGTTCTGTAAGCCCATAGAGCTCCACTAAGGTGCTTGTCCCAATCCCGGGGCCTTGAATGTACCTGTTTGCTGATGATTTTACAAATCATTCCATTTACCTTTTCGACCAATCCATTGCATTGAGGGTAGTAAGGGGTAGAGTGTCGTCGTTGAATATTTAGCTTTTGCATAAGTTCACCCACCACATTCGCTCTAAATCCTGGTCCTCTATCTGATAGTATTTCAAGAGGGGTACCAAACCTACAACAAATGTGGTCAAAGATGAATTTACTCACTTCCTTAGCAGTGATTCTTCTAGTTGGCATAGCCTCGGCCCATCTAGTCATGTAATCTACCCCCATGATAATATACTCTTTTCCTGATGGAGTGCGTGGTAGAGGCCCTATGGCATCAATTCCCCACTTCTCAAAGGGTCCATAGACCTTGATTGGGGTTTGGGGTTCTGCTATGAGCCATCGTGGTCCTGATTTATGACATTCTTCACATGTTTGACACCAATATTTGACATGTCGGTGTAGACTAGGCCAAGTAAAGCCGGCTTGTAGAACCTTTCTACTTGTGATGTCGTGTGCAAAGTGGCCTCCACACACATCATCATGGCAAGCTTTTAAGATTTCTTCAATTTCCCGTTTTGACGGCACTTTCCTAAGCACACCATCCTTACCAAGACAATACAAACTGTCATTTACTATGCGATATCTTGTAGCCTTCCGAGCTAGCCACTGTCTTTCTCCCTTAGTCAGGTGTTTGGGAGCTTCTCCTTGTTCTAAGAGATGTAGAATATCTTCTAATTCTTCCTTGCCTTGTCGAAGTGGGGGTTTGATAGCCACTTCTTCCACCATTGACTCATTCAGCTTTGATGATGCTAGATGGTCGGCATCTTTGTTCTGGTCTCTTGGCACATGATGTACTTGTGCCTCCCTAAATCTTCTCATAAGAGATTTGGACTCTCTCATTTTACTAGAGGGGTTTATATTTTTGCATGCCCATGTACCTTGCATCTGCCTTAACAATAGCATGGAGTCTCCAAAAGCATTCAATCTCTCGATTGAATTACTAAGACACCAACAAAGACCATGAATTAAAGCTTGATATTCTGCCTCATTGTTAGAGTGGACACCTTCCAAGATGATTCCTTCACAATAGATTTTCTGTCCTAAAGGAGAGAAAACAACAATGACTGCGGCTGCCTTATCCTTAGTTCTCTTGTATGCACCATCAAAGTAGAGGCTATAAGCATCTACAAGAGTTTTTATGGATGGGGGTGGTGGAAGGTTCTTTCTTTTCACCACGAGTTTTTTCTCATAGCACCTATTTGTCAAAATATCAGCCAAGCATGCCCGAGTTGTTTTTTCAACCTGCACTGTATAGTCAAACTCTTGAAGTCGGACCACCCACTTTGCTATTTTGTCAGAGATTTCCATATGTTGTAGTGCATAGGGAAACATATCCTCCACAGTGATGATCACAAACCTCTTTGGAAGTAAATATGGCCGAAATTTGGTTACTGCAAACATGAGGGCCAACACTAGTTGTTCCATGGAGGTGTAAGCCTTCTCTGAGGGTTTCATGAGGCGGCTGGCAAAATACACAGGCCTCATGAAGGATGTTTTTGGATCTTTTTGTAGGAGAGCAGCACCAATGGCCTCTTCTCCCACGCTAGGGTTTACAAAGAATGTTTCTTCCCAACAAGGCTAGAGGATTATAGGAAGTGACCCCAACATTTTCTTTATCTCCTTAAAATGTCCTTCACTCTGTTCACTCCATGTCAGTTGTTGCAGGGGGTATATGGCCTGAGATAGTAAGTGTATAAATCTACCCAAATATCTTAGCTTTTGTAAGAAGGAGACTAGTTGTTTGATGGAGGTTGGGGAAGGTAATGCTAGCAATGTTTCTACCTTATTTGGATCTACCTCAATTCCTTCAATTGACACTACATGCCCTAGTAGTGTAACCTTGCTTTCCCCAATGTGACATTTATCCTTATTTAGTTGTCCACCCAACCTAGCTAAGCGAGTAAATCCTTCATCAACCTTGCATAGATGTATGTTCCTTGAGCTGTAAATACAAAAGTCATCTATGAAAACCCTTATGGACTTACCAAAGGTTGGAAAACCATATTCATGAATTGTTGAAAGGTTGCTGGGGCATTTGTGAGACCAAAGGGCATGAACCGAAAGGCAAAATAGCCCCATGGTGTGATGAAAGTGGTCTTCTTTTGATCCTTCTCTGCAATGCGAATCCGGAAGTAGCCAGAGTAGCCATCACACACCGTATACCGCTCATGTCCCGCTACTTCATTCAAGATTTCATCCTGAAATAGGAGAGGGAAGTGGTCCCTCTTTGTTGCAGCATTTAGTGGCTTGTAATCTATGCATACTCGCCACTTACCATTTTTCTTTGACCTCACTACTACTGGGGAGACCCATTCTGAATCTTCCACTGGGTATATGAATCCTGCATTCAAGAGTCTCTTCACCTCCATCAACAGTGCATCCTGTTGCACAACTCCCAGTCTTCTCAATCTTTGTACTATAGGTTTGCTTCCTTCTTTGAGTTGGATGTGATGCTTCACTGCAGTGACACCTGTAATGTGAGTATAATCAGAAATAAACAATGATGCATGCTTCTTGAGAACATTCACATAACCCTCACTTTCTTCATCCTTTATATCCTTGGATATCATCTTCTCTAGGCTAGCATCCCACACATCTTCTCCTTGGATTCTTGGGTTGTCTTCTGATAAGGTAGGTTCTTTTAAGGTGACGCCCATAACTTCGAGAGTGCTATCACTCTCTCCACTTGAACTCTCTTCCTCTTCTACTGATGAGGAATATCCACTTGAGCTCCACTCATCGACAGACATTTCTAGTTCAAGGTTCTCTTGACGCCCACTCTTCAAGTTGTAAACCACCTTTTGATCGTGGCCACCCACCTTACGTGGCCTCAACTCCAGATCTCCTGTTCCCCAATCTTGCCTAGCTCCAATGCCCATAAGCCAAGGTCTCCCTAGGATGAGGGGATATCCTTCCCCCTTTACTGGTCGATTCCCACCATTCCCCTCGATAGGTCTTCTTGCACCTTGCACAAGATTCACTCTCAAACCCTCTAGTTGATTAGTAAGATTGTTTATTTGTTGGATCATGTCTTCTTGACCTCTAACAAGGCCTGGTGCATTAGATACATTTGGGGAAACTTGAGAGGCTTCCATAGTTGTGATGTTATTTCCCAAATCTGCTTGGCTAGCTTGGGCTTGGTACAGAATCTTTTGATTCTTTTCCCTAGTGATTCTCAAAGCATCTTCAAAAGTGTTTGGAAATTTCACATTTACCTTCTCCCTGAGCAAGGGATACAAACCTGAAATAAATCGATCCTTTTGAAGGCAATTTGGAGCTCTCTCTCCAGGGTTCAGTGAGTCTGACCACTGCCCCTAAAGCTTCAAAAACCCTTCCTCATAAGTTACATAACCATAAGGATCACTTTGATGGAGGGCCAAAAGCCGTTGCCATAACTCTTCAGCTGAGTTAGTTTGTTGAAATCTCTGCAAGAAAGCTGCCTTCAATCCTTCCCATTCAGCTCTTTGGGCCGGATTTAGAGTTTGGAACCACATTCTAGCTTCTTCCTTGAGCACCAAAGGAAAAGCCCTCAACTTTAATGCTTCATCATCCCTCCCAGAGACAAGGAAGGCCATCTCCAAGTTGACCAAAAAATCCAATGCATTTTCTCCATTGCGCCCAAAGAAGCTTAGAAATGCCATGTTGCCTTAGTAGAGTACAAAGATGAGCACGCCTAGACTTAAGTTGTATTTTATGAGGGGAAGGATGAATGGGTTTACAGATGCATTGATTTCAGCAAGACGTCTAGGCCCCAATATGCTTCTAATAATGCCTTGGAATCTAAGCTTTGTGCTAGCTACAATATGCACAGTTTGCATAGCAAGTGGACAGATAGGTCCATACAACTCGTTGTGATTCATGAGAAACTATCATAATAGGATAAAGACATGTACATTGAAGGATGCATTGTAGTCTAGCATTGGGAAGATTATAGGTTCTGGTGATACAAGAATCTCCCTTAATCTTTCAGCCCCAAAGTACATGACAAGGCACTGCTGGAAGAAAATCTTCCTACTGATGCATACATTAACTTGGATGTTTTGTACAGAGTGGAAGGTGTAGAAATTCAGGCCATTATTATTATTCATGAGTAGAAACTACTTAAGGGAGTAGAGGAAACGCACTTTCTTGAATTATGAAGGATTTTTCCCAAAATGTTTCTTTTGGGATCCCACCAACTTTGCTATATGGAGAATTTGCTCACCAATGATTGTTCTTGCCTTGGTGTGTCCATCCTGGGCGACATATATTTCATAAGGTGTGATGGCCACCTTTTCAACCACACCTAACCTTCGAGCTAACAACAGTTGAAGGTAGTCTTCATACTTTGCACTTCTACAAAACTCCACACCGTTCATGCATAGTTGTCCTCCTTTGATGTGGATTAGGCCAGAGAGAGAGAGGGATTTGATGATTTGGAGAGAAGGACCTCTCGGAAGGGCTTTCACTTTGTTTGCAAAACACTCACCACAATTATGAGAACCTAGCAATTGATGGCAACATACTTTTTCCCCTTGTGAGATAATGGAATTTCTAAAGTGAACACCTTTTACCCGCATGCGTGCCGTCATCCGATAGGCATACTTTCTTTCTTGGGCTTCCTTGGGAGACCATTGTGGGAGTCGTGGACTTCGATCAGCTTCAAAAAGAGTTGGTGAAGGCGTTGGAGAAGAGCCACTTGGAGTACTTGTTGTAGAGGATGCACCACCATGTGTTGTATCGTCCCGCATGGATGAGAATGTCCTCAGCGGGGGCACCAATTTATGACGAAGGAAATTCGGTATGGCAGCCTCTATACTATGCCAAACTCCCTTCTGCCACAAAGTGAATGAGATAAGGGCACCACCTAGTCATGGAAGAGCGGACTAGGACGCTATGCAAGAGGGAGAGGAGATTATAAGGGAGAAGAGATGAAAACTAAGAGAGGGAGAGTAAGTGAGAATGAGAGAACTACGAAAAAATAGATGAATCAATAAACTTAAGAGATGGAGAAACCTTAGGACATAACCAATATACACAATATGGACACCAATATCCTGGGCTTATTACATTGTAGAGCACACATAAGCTATAGTAAGAGAAGGAATTCCATAAGCTCATGAAGGTGAATGGGGAAGGCTCAATAGGGCTGAAGGAGGCCTCTTTGCTCTCTCTCTTCTTACAAATTACAAAGGAGAAGGCCTCTTTATATAGGCCTTGAGAGTGTTTAGGGAGGAGGTTAAGATGTAATAGGAATTAACACCACCAAAGCTGCATTAAGGCGGTTCCACCAATATGGAAGCTCCATCTAGATGTTTTGTTGACCAATTTGTACTCAATCAAGCTCCATCATAGGTGAGTTGTCTCCATTCTCTCCCACATAGCTTGAGTCCAAGAGCTCTCCTATAAAAAAATATAGAGAATCTTCATAAAATAAGATCATATCTAGCAATAATAGAGAGAGAGTAATGAGAGTTCATACATTACTACTACAACTAAGGATGATTTGAGGGTGATTTAGGAGGGAAATTCTAATGGTTTATTAGCTTGAGAGAGAGGATAAGAGAGGGAAAAGGGTTGGGGTCTAATGAATGATATTTTATGGAAGTGTTAAGTGTGGGGAAGAAAGTATGGATGTGTATTAAATTGGGAGGTGGTTGTTGAGATATCGAGCTCCACTCGTGATACGCCAGGGTGACCGTTTTGTATTTATGTCACCGACTTGTCAGTTGCAGACGCGGTTGGTACACCGCCCCTGAATAATAGCCACATGATAGCTATCCTTATCTACTCTAGTGCGTGGCTCAGTTAGTATGCCACCTTAGTTAGTTGAGTTTGGTTTTGAGACCCATATCTAGGGTTCTTCTATTTCTTTGTACTTGAGTTCTTTTGGCTTACACAACTAAGAAGAGAAAAACGTTTTCAGCCTCCATCTCTGTGTGTCTTCCCCCATTGTGCAAGCGAGAAAGCTTCAAGCGAGACTCCTTCCTTCTCTCCCAAAATCTTGACATGGTATCAGAGCCTTGTTTGTGGTAAGGAGCTCAAGAAAGCAAGCCAAGCTCGCGGTGTTCTGGTTGAGACGCCCTTCGCGGTGAAGTAAGAGGGCAGTATATACTATGGGTAAGGGCTTTAGCCCTCGGCGACCTTGTTTTTTTTTATTTGAGGCCATTTCGGGGCCTGTTTTGGAGGCGGAAGTTTTCTGCACGCACTCAGAAAAAGGCCCAGTTTTATGCTGTGCAGCCAGTGTTCTACAGGTCGGTGAAAAGTTACTGTAGAAATTGCATCGTATGCTTGTGCGCAGAGACATTGGGAGTTACAAAATCATCCCTGTTTCCTGTTAATGCAAAATCGTCACTAGGAAGTGACTGTGTGGTCAAATACCACTTTCACCAGTTTTGCAGATTTTCCCTTGTGAGGGTGAAACTGTGGTTTTTGCAGTGACAGAATTTTTTGCACTCTTCTGTAATGGCATCTGATTCTCTTTCACAGATTGTCACTGAAAATCTTGACAAGAACAACTTCCAAGCATGGAAGTTTAGAATGACGAATTTCCTTATGGGAAAAGGATATTCGGAATTTGTTGAAGGAAATGAAGAAGAACCAGTTCTTCCTGATGTTCCCAATCAACAGCAAATGCAGGCATTCAAAGCATGGCATGAGAGAGCCAGGAAAGTCATGTACTGGTTGTCTATCAGTATTTCAGACTCTATGATTGTGCATATTCAGGATGCAAGTACGCCAAAGGAGGCATGGGATACTTTGTCAAAAATGTATAGCACAAATACGCAAGCCATGAAAATGCAACTCAAGCAAGAGTTGCATAATGTGCAAAGAGAAAGTATGAGCATCAACGACTACCACATGAAGGTGAAGAAGATTGCAGATGCACTTGCTTCCATTGGGTCGCCAGTGGAAGATGATGATTTAGTTTCCGTGACCTTGAATGGTCTAGGAAAGGATTATGCACAGTTTCGGACATCCATTTCAGTTCGTGAAAGATTTCCTGATTTTGAGGAGTTGATTGCTCTTCTAATTTCTGAGGAGCAGAGAAATGGTGGTGCATCTTCTTCAGGAGGAACTTCAAAAGAAGTTGTCTTCTACTCAAATGCTGGAAGAGGTAGAGGCAGAGGTAGAGGAGGCCGATTTGGAGGCCGTGGTAGAAATCAGAATATGCAACAAACTCAAGAAAACCAGTCCTATGGAGGAGGACGTGGTAACTCTAGAGGCAGGGGGAGCCAAAGAGATCGTGGTGGATGGCAAAGAGGCCAAAATGCAAACAGTAATGTTGAATGCTACTACTGTGGTAAAATGGGTCATATGGCTAAAGACTGCTATAAAAAGCAGAATGATATCATGAATGGAAAACTGCAACAAGAGAATTATGCAACTTCTAGCAGACAGGGTGATGACAGAAATGAGCATTTGTTCATGGTGCAGCACATGAACAATTCTGTGACAAGTGCAGAAGAAAGCAATGATGTATGGTATGTTGACTCAGGTGCATCAAACCACATGACAGGTCATGCAGAATGGATGAAGGATGCAAGGAAAATGGAAAAACCAGGATTTGTGGAGACTGGTGATGATAGTGCACATCCTATTGTGCAGATTGGCAAAATTCCATTGTCTATGCAGGATGGGAAAAAGAAATACCTGTCCGATGTATTTCATGTCCCGAATATCACCAAGAATCTGGTTTCTGTCGGTCAAATGGTTGAGCAGGGCTTGCAGGTCAGATTTAATCCTCATGAATGCTTTGTTGAGGATATGAAAAATAAAGGTCGCTTGATAGCAAAAGGAAAGAAGAAGGGCAGAATGTTTACACTGGATGCAGACATGTCTGAATTGAGTGCAGCAATGTTTGCACATGGGACCGGTGTAGTTGCAGATATTGATATCTGGCATAAACGCATTGGTCATGTTAATGTACAGCGACTTAAATCAATGCAGGCCCAAAATATTGTTGCAGGTTTGCCAAAATTCAAGGTTGCAGAAATGCATAAGGTATGTGAAGCCTGTCAGTTTGGAAAACAGGCAAGGAAACCATTTCCTAGACATGTTCAAGAGAGTAAGAAGCCATTGGAATTAATCCACTCTGATGTGTGGACAACTAAAGCTGCATCTCTTGGAGGCTGTCATTATTTTGTCACGTTTATTGATGACTATAGCAGAAAACTTTGGGTGTATTTTATGAAAAAGAAAAGTGAAGTTTTTGGGCATTTCAAAACCCTTAAAGCTATGGCTGAAAAAGAAACAGATCTGCAAATAAAATGCCTAAGGTCAGATGGAGGGGGAGAGTACCTCTCAAATGAGTTTGCAAAGTTCTTGCAGGAGCATGTCATAAAGCAGCAATATTCATGCAGTTATACCCCACAACAAAATGGAATTGCAGAAAGGAAAAGTAGGCATATTGGAGAGGTATCTCGTGCCATGCTCAATGAAAAAGACTTGCCAGATTTTTATTGGGCTGAAGCAGTTGCTACAGCAGTCTATATAATGAACAGGACTCCCACTGCAGCAATACATGGGATGACTCCAGAGGAGAGGTATACTGGTAGGAAACCAGATATTTCTCATTTGAAAATTTTTTGTTGCATTGCCTATGTACATGTGCCAGATGAATTGAGATCCAAGTTGGATCCAAAAGCTGAGAAGTGCATCTTTATTGGTTACTCTCTCCAGCAAAAAGGGTATAGATGCTATAACCCTTCTACTCGTAAGTTTACAGTGAGCAGAGATGTTGTTTTTGATGAGATGAGTAGCTGGTATAAACCAATAAACGTGATTGATGATGTAGATGCACAAAATGGTAATGCTGCACAAAATTCACAGCAGCTGTCACAAAATATTAGTGGACCTGGAGCGTCCTCTAGTATTGGTTCACATTCTTCGCCATGGACAGGCAGATTGAGATCAAGAGAATCTTCTCAAAGTAATGCAGATAGTGGTATGCATGTATCACAAAAAGGAAAAGAGAAGATTGATCAGCCCATGTTTGATGTGAATGCAGGTCACTCTTATGTGGATGGTGAATCCAGTGGCTCAGAACAGAGCATTGATGATGAGTTGGGTATTCCTTCTATTGTTACACCTGGAGTAAGGAAGACCAGGGATGTTTTGAGAGTACCTGAGAGTGAACCTACTTTGCGCAGGTCTACGAGAGCTAGGTATCCTGTGGATAGGCTGAAATATGATGGATTTACAGCCACTCACTATGCATATATGGTCAAAGTGATACAGGAACCAGAACCCACATCTTTTGAGCAAGCCATGGGAAAAGAAAAATTGGAGAAAGCCATGGATGAAGAAATGGATGCCTTGGAAGCAAATGCTACATGGGAGTTAGTACCTTTGCCTAAAGGTAAGAATGCAATTGGCTGTAAGTGGGTTTATAAGGTGAAGCACAATGCAGATGGTTCTGTGAACAGATACAAGGCAAGATTAGTAGTCAAGGGATATGCACAAACATATGGCATTGAATATGAAGAAACATTCAGTCCGGTTGCAAGGATGGCAACCGTAAGAGCAGTCATTGCTATGGCTGCATCAAAGGGATGGTCTTTACATCAGATGGATGTAAAGAATGCCTTCTTGCATGGTGATTTGCAAGAAGAGGTATATATGGAGCAGCCACCAGGTTATGTGCATGCTGTTCATCCTGAGTTTGTTTGCAGGTTGAAGAAAGCCTTGTATGGATTGAAGCAAGCACCTAGAGCATGGTCTGACAAGATAGGACAATATCTTGTCACTATTGGTTTTCAGATTTCCAAGGCAGATTTCTCACTTTATGTGAGAAAAACAGAGAAAGGTATTATGCTACTTGTCATTTATGTTGATGATTTGATTATGACAGGTGATAGTGATGAAGATATCCTTCATGTGAAAATGCTATTGAAGCAGAAGTTTGAGATGAAGGATTTGGGAGAGCTGCGTTATTTCTTGGGCATTGAGGTGATTAGATCACCAAGTGGGATTCAGCTCTTGCAGAGGCAGTATGGATTGGACATGCTGTCCAAATATGGGATGACAGGCTGTAAGCCTATTTCAGTTCCTTTGGAGCAGAATGTGAAGCTGAGCACAGATGCAGGTGAGCTTCTAGAAGACCCTACTATGTACAGACGCATAGTAGGAAGTTTGATTTATATGACTATTACCAGGCCAGATTTGAGCTATGTTGTTGGATTGGTAAGTCAGTTTATGCAGGCTCCAAGGAAACCACATTTGGATGCGGCTAGACGCATACTCAGGTATGTGAAGTCCACATTGCAGTATGGACTATTTTATGAGACTGGGGTTCAGATACAGTTGCATGGATACACTGATGCTGATTGGGCTGGTAGTATTTCTGATAGAAGATCTACCAGTGGATATGTGTTCTCTTTTGGGAGTGCTGCAGTCACTTGGAGCAGTAAGAAACAGCCTACAGTTGCCTTGTCGAGCACAGAGGCTGAGTACAGGGGTGCAGCAATGGCTGCATGTGAGGTAGCTTGGTTGCATAAGCTACTTTATGATATGCATCAGTCTACAGATGGGCCAGTTGTCATTTATTGTGACAACATGAGTAGTATACACTTGGCAAATAACCCAGTCTATCATGCTAGAACAAAGCACATTGAGGTACATTATCACTATGTGCGAGAGAGGGTTTTACTAGGTCTTATTGATCTAGTTTATGTCAGCATAGAGGATCAGGTAGCTGACATATTCACGAAGGCATTGGGCACAGAGAAGCTGCGCAAGTTCAGAGACCTGCTTGGTGTGCAGGAATTGGGATTGAGCTCGAGGGGGAGTGTTGAGATATCGAGCTCCACTCGTGATACGCCAGGGTGACCGTTTTGTATTTATGTCACCGACTTGTCAGTTGCAGACGCGGTTGGTACACCGCCCCTGAATAATAGCCACATGATAGCTATCCTTATTTACTCTAGTGCGTGGCTCAGTTAGTATGCCACCTTAGTTAGTTGAGTTTGGTTTTGAGACCCATATCTAGGGTTCTTCTATTTCTTTGTACTTGAGTTCTTTTAGCTTACACAACTAAGAAGAGAAAAACGTTTTCAGCCTCCATCTATGTGTGTCTTCCCCCATTGTGCAAGCGAGAAAGCTTCAAGCGAGACTCCTTCCTTCTCTCCCAAAATCTTGACAGTGGTCTCCACTGCAGTTGGAAAAAGTTGGCATCCACCATTTTGGCCATATCTCTCGACTCGTAGCTCCAAAAAATTATAAAAAAATACCAGCCAAAACTTCAGCTCACGCGCTACAACTTTCATGTTGAAATTTTTTTTTGGATCGGAATGTAAGTATTTTTAAAAAATCTTACAAAATCATGTGCCTGATTTTTCTTCCACTAATGCTTTCAAGAAGGGTCCCATTTGGTTGAATTGTCATAAGGCTCCAAAGTCATGACATTATGAGCCTCACATACCCTTTGGATGGCTCCAAATCCATTTCATATCTTTTCTTTTCACATTATATATTTTTCCTTCACCTTCCTCCATTGATCTTTACTCTTCACCCCGGGGCCCTTGGTAAACCGGTCCATGAAATATTTTCATCGAGTGATGTCTTGGATTTCCCAAGAGATTGTTCCCACCCTCTTCTTTATTTCAAAGCTCCAAATGTACAAAAAATCAACAAAATGTTAGAAAAATATTTTTTGTGATTTTCTCGGATCAATAGCTCTTCTCTCTTCTTCTAGATTAGCTACCACTTCCTCTACAGGTCTGCCCTGGATCACGGTCCTGGCGAGTAGATCGTAGTCGTGGACCAGTTCCTGGACCGAGGTTGGAAATTCTCCTAAGTCTAATTGGTCTTCCCCTTGTTCGCCTCTGGATCCTGACATTGTTTTTGCTTCCAGCTCCACGAGGTTGTAAATGAATCCAATCAACTCCGGTAGCTTCTACTCCTCTACCTTGTTGCTTCCCGTGTCTTCGTGTCTTATCCAGGTACTACTAGTAGGGTAGCTAGGCACCTGTCTAAGTCTTGGGGTCTTCTCCTACTAGTGGTTTCCTTAATGTTATTAGATATCTAGATGTGTTTCTTGTTATTCAAAAGTAGCTGCGATCCTTACTCACACGTTGTGCTTAGTGCTTTCGTGGTGCTTGGTGTGAAAACAGGCTTTTCTCTTTTCTTGTTGTGTAGACTTAGTGGAGCACAAGAGTGAAGTGCCGGTGCAGACATCGTTTAATGCAAACTCCACCTTGTTTCTACCCACGTTCCCAGCCTAATTTGAGTTCTCAACTTAGTTCCCGGCTATTCTACAGTCTTTCGCACCCTAAGTTTGATTGGTCTCTGAGGTTCTAATGGTCAAACTGGGTCTTGGGGGTGTTCATGGTTGCGTCTTGGGTCGGGTCTGCGGCAAGGCCAGCAAAAGGTCCTTATCTTCTCCTTTTGGCAGGATGATTCGATTCTGGAAATCGGACAGAGCTGATCTGACTCTAGGAGTCGGACGGTCCGATTTTTACAATCGGACCGGTCTGGTCCGACTCTAATAGTCGGACCGGATTGGTCCGATTCTGGGATTCCATCCGACCCTGTTGGTCCGATTTCAAGAAATCGGACCAGGAGGGTGGTCGTACTTTCAAAGTGGTCCGAGGCTCCAATGGTCCGACTCTAATGGGCAGTCCGAGTGCCACGTGGCACATCCGATCAGGGTGTCTGATTCTTGCAATTAGAAGGTCTGGCCCCGACTCTCTTAGTCGGATGGTCCGATTCTGGGAATCGGACGGTTCGACCCCAGGACTTGGGTGGTCCGATTCTGGAAATCAAACCACTGCGAGTTGGTCCGTGACTGCGTCGGCGACAGGCGTGATTCTGATGCGTTTAAATCCTTCTCAATGTCTGTTGCACACAATCACTACAGAATTCCCATATTTGATTAGAGCACTATTGGAAAACACTAGACTCACCTGGAGCAGTACGAATCGATGGCGCCTAGAATTGGGATAGCGTTTCCTCGTCCTGTGAACCAGAAGCTCTCTCTTTCTCTCTCACACAAGGCTAACCAAAGAAATGAGGTTTGTGTTGAGATGACAAGCTCAACACATGTGGACATGGATGATGGACCGCCTAGTTAGATGGGTCCACACGTCTACACTTAGCACGTCGGTGGTCATTATGACTCTCACATGGCCACTGACTCATTACTTATTATATTCAGGTTGTTACACCTATTTACAGCTGGCATAGTTATAGCGCCAGTCGACTAGTGTAGTCGGTTATGCATTGTTTAACTTAGTAGGCCACTTTCCTTTTATGTTGTATCTTATCTATACTTTGTGTACATTGAAAAAGAGTGTGGAAGAAGAAGAAGAAATGAGTAAGAAAACGTTTTGGCCTCCATCTCTCTTATTGTCTCTTGAGTGAGCTTCTCCTTGTGCATTCTGTGTGTGTTCGGCGCAGCATCTTGAGCAACCCCCTCCACCACGCGATTCTTGACATGGTATCAGAGCCGCACCACTGAGAGAGGCTGATTTCGAAGGTTGAAGCAAAGGAGAAGAAGCAAGGTTCGAGCAAGCAAGCTACGGGTAAGAATCTCTCCCATTCTTCCACTCCTTCTCTTGGATAGTGCCTGTGGAGGCACCGGAAGCAGGGCAGAGCAAAAATCTCAGATTGCAGTGAGATTTGGTGTGCGCGAAGAGCGCTGTGTATTCTGCAGATTAACCCTTTAGGGCTTTCCCGCAGTTATTTTGGGCATTTGAGGCCGTTTCAGGGCCCGTTTTAGAGCCGCAAGTTGCGGACAGCAGTTTCAGGGTACGTTGTGACTTCAGTTGTATCGACCAACAGTAGGTGAGCAGGTTTCAGATTTCAAATCTGTAAGATTAAAGGTGTTTACAGTGAGTAAACACGAGGTTTATCTACAAACAGGTTGCAGATTGCATGTATTGTTGAGCAGACAGTGAAAAAGGCTGTCTAGTGTATTGCTGTGCACTACAGGTCGAGGATTGCAGAAGATTTGCTTGCTGTTTAGTATTATTCTTGTGATAATGGCTGAGAATAGTGGAAGCCCCATCATTGAGAAGCTCGACAAGAACAACTACCCTTCATGGAAGTTCCGTGTCACGAACTTTCTTATTGGAAAAGGTCTCTACGAGTTCGTTTCAGGTGAAGAAAAGGAGCCAGAGGTGAGTGATCCTCCAACTGCAGAAGAGATAAAGGCATGGAAGGAATGGAATGCAAAGTTATGTATTGGTTGTCTGCAGTAATTGACAATAATATGCTGGGACACATTAGAAATGCAGAGAATGCATATGCAGCTTGGACCATACTTGAAAGTATGTTTTCTGTAAATACAAAGGCACGGAAAATTCAACTCAAGCGAGAGTTGAATACATTAAAGAAAGGGAAGATGTCTATAAATGAGTATGCACTGAAGGTAAGAAGCATTGCGGATGCATTGGCAGCGATTGATGCAATGCCCGATGATGATGATTTGGTGTCGTCTACCTTGGGTGGACTTAACAATGAAAAGGCTTGGAAGTCTTTTGTAACTTCTGTATATGTCAGAAAGCCATTTCCAGATTTCGATGAGTTGGTCTCCCTTATGATCACTGAAGAGATCAACATGCAGAGTGAGACATCTGAAAGAAGCGGTGAACAGGTCCAAGCTTTCTACTCCAGTTTAGGAAGGGGACGTGGCAGGTTCTCTTCAAGAGGCCGTGGTACAGGACATGGTAGTGACAACCAGCAAAACAGATTGAATCAGCAATTTAGCGATATGCAGGTTTCAAGAGGTCGTGGTAACTTTAGAGGCAGGGGGAGCTTTAGAGGAAGAGGTGGATGGCAGAACAGAGGTTCTAACAACTCTGGTATTGTGTGCCACTTCTGTGGCAAAACTGGTCATATTGCAGCCCAATGTTATGCCAAGAAAGATGATATTCAGAGTGGTAAGTTGCAGCAAGGAAACTATGCATCGTCTTCATGATAGAATGAAGACAAAAATGAACGTCTGTTTGTTATGCAGCATATGCTGAATGCTGTTACAGGAAAGGGAACACATGAATATGTTTGGTATGTAGATTCAGGTGCATCCAATCATATGACCAGCCATGCAGAATGGTTTGGAGAGATGCAAGATTTGCAGAATGCAGGTTATGTGCAGACGGGTGATGACTCATGCCACCCAATTTCACACATTGGAAAAGTTCCCTTGTCCTTGCATGATGGTAAGACAAAGAGTCTTTCAGATGTATTACATGGGCCATCTATTACAAAGAATTTGGTGTCAGTCGGTCAAATGGTAGAGCAAGGGCTACAAGTCAGATTTAATGCAAAGGGCTGCTTTGTAGAAGATTTCAATGACAAGTGCAGGTTGGTAGCAAAGGGAAGTAGAGTTGGACGTATGTTCACTCTAGATGCTGAAATTCCTACTATGGATGCTGCTATGTATGCCAAAGGAAAAGGTGTTGTTGCAGACATTGAAATTTGGCACAAACGCATTGGACATGCAAATGTACAAAGGCTGAAACTAATGCAGTCCAAAGGGTTGGTTACAGGTTTGCCTACATTTAGAGTTGCAGAATTTCAAAAGGTATGTGAAGCATGTCAGTTTGGTGAGCAGTCAAGGCAACCCTTTTCACATGATAGAGATGTAAGCAGAAATATTCTTGATGTTGTACATATAGACATTTGGGGGCCTACACAAAATGTATCTCTTGGAGGCAGTTCATACTTTGTCACATTCATTGATGATTGTTCTAGAAAGCTGTGGGTATATTTTATGAAAGAAAAGAGTGAAGCGTTTGAGCACTTTAGAACTTTCAAGGCTGCAGTTGAAAGAGAAATAGGCTTGAAAGTAAAGTGCCTGAGGTCAGATGGAGGGGGAGAGTACCTCTCAAATGAGTTCAGAGATTTTCTGAAGTCTCATGGGATAAAGAGACAGTTCACATGCAGGTATACCCCACAGCAAAATGGGGTTGCAGAAAGGAAAAACGAGCATATTGCAGAAGTTGCATGCGCCTTGATGGCTGAAAAGAATATGCCTAAGCATTTTTGGTCTGAGACTGTTCATACTGTTGTTTATATTATGAACAGAACTCCCACAGCTGCAGTTCATGGTATGACCCCCGAAGAATGTTTTATAGGTAAGAAGCCTGATGTTTCACACTTGAAAGTATTTGGTTGCATTGCGTATGTTCATGTACCAGATGAGTTGCCGAAGAAACTGGATCCAAAGGCTGAAAAGTGTATCTTTATTGGATACTCTTTAGAGCAGAAAGGGTATCGCTGTTACAACCCTGTCACATGTAAGTTCGGAGTGAGCAGCGATGTCATCTTTGATGAAATGAGCAGTTGGTATGCATCTAGTGGTGATGCATTGGATGTTGATGATGATCATGACACTCATGTGCAGGCTGAAAGGCAAGAATCACAGACTCTTAGTGGACCAGATACATCATCTGGTAGTCCTTGGTCTGGGAGACTAAGGAGTACTTCTACATCTTCAGGTGCATCTAGTAGCACTACAGGTAAAGACAAAGGAAAGAATAAAGTGTCAGAAGGCATTGATCCAGTTCTTGATGGAGACTCCAATGGCTCAGAGAGCTTAGATGATGAGCTTGGCATTCCTTCAGTGAGGACTCCAGGTGTGCAGAGAGCATGTGCTGATGCAAAGACTCCATTGAGTGATCCAGTGGTACGCAAGTCTAGCAGGGTGAGATACCTTGTCAAAAGATTTGGTTTTGAAGGTTATGCGGCTCACCATTATGCTTATATGGTGAAACTAGTTGAGGATGTTGAGCCCACATGTTTTGAGGAGGCTGTTGGTCATGCTCATTGGGATGTAGCAATGGATGAGGAGATGGCTGCATTAGAGGCTAATAAGACTTTGGATCTAGTATCATTGCCGAAGGGAAAGAAAGCTATTGGATGCAAGTGGGTTTATAAGATTAAGCACAATGCAGATGGTTCTATTAGCAGGTACAAAGCTAGGCTGGTTGCAAAAGGCTATGCTTAGACATATGGCATAGATTATGATGAAACCTTCAGTCCAGTTGCTAGGATGGCAACTGTCAGATGTGTGATTGCTTTGGTAGCAGCCAAAGGTTGGAGGTTGCAGCAAATGGATGTAAAGAATGCCTTCTTGCATGGTGATTTGTAGGAAGAAGTGTATATGGATCAGCCACCAGGTTATGAAGATTTAAAGCATCCCACGTATGTGTGCAGATTGAAGAAGGCACTCTATGGGCTCAAGCAAGCACCTAGAGCATAGTCTGACAAGATTAGAGAGTATCTTGTCAATATTGGTTTTTATGTTTCTGATGCTGATCACTCACTTTATGTGAGAAAAGGAGATGCAGGTTTGGTCATCATAGTCATCTATGTGGATGACTTGATTATTACAGGTGATAGTGATAGTGGGATTGCTGAAGTCAAGGGTTGTTTGAAGATGAAGTTTGAGATGAAAGATCTAGGTGAGCTAAGGTACTTCCTTGGCATTGAGGTGGTCAGATGTGATGATGGTATATGGCTGTCCCAAAGACAGTATGGCTTGGATATGTTGTCCAAGTATGGTATGACAGCATGCAAACCACTTTCAGTCCCGTTGGAGCAGAATGTAAAGCTGAGTGCTGATGTTGGGGATGAGATAGAAGACCCTACTATGTTCAGGAGGATAGTGGGGAGTTTGATTTACATGACTATTACAAGGCCAGACTTGAGCTACGTTGTTGGTCTTGTAAGTCAGCTTATGCAAGTACCTAGAAAGCCACATTTGGATGTAGTGAGACGCATATTGAGATATGTGAAGTCCACATTACATTATGGACTTTTCTATGAGGCAGGTACAGATGTACAGGTGTTTGGATACACAGATGCAGATTGGGCTGGTAGTATGTCTGATAGAAGATCTACCAGCGGATACATGTTCTCTCTTGGTAGTGCAGCAGTTGCATGGAGCAGCAAAAAGCAATCTACAGTTGCTTTGTCCAGTACAGAGGCTGAGTATAGAGGTGCTGTTGTTGCAGCATGTGAGGTAGTATGGATGGAAAAGCTATTGGCTGATCTGGATGTCCAGGTGGAAGGTCCAGTTGTCATTTATTGTGACAACATGAGCAGTATACAGTTGGCTAGGAACCATGTGTTCCATGCCAGGACAAAACATATTGAGGTACACTACCACTTTGTGAGAGAGAAGGTACTAGCAGGTGAGATTGACTTGGTGTATGTCAGCACACAGGATCAGATAGCTGACATCTTCACGAAGGTATTGGGTACAGAGAAGCTTCAAAAGTTTCGAAGCTTACTTGGAGTTGCAGAGATGTAGTTGAGCTTGAGGGGGAGTGTTGAGATGACAAGCTCAACACATGTGGACATGGATGATGGACCGCTTGGTTAGATGGGTCCACACGTCTACACTTAGCACGTCAGTGGTCATTATGACTCTCACATGGCCACTGACTCATTACTTATTATATTCAGGTTGTTACACCTATTTACAGCTGGCATAGTTATAGCGCCAGTCGACAAGTGTAGTCGGTTATGCATTGTTTGACTTAGTAGGCCACTTTCCTTTTATATTGTATCTTATCTATACTTTGTGTACATTGAAAAAGAGTGTGGAAGAAGAAGAAGAAATCAGCAAGAAAACGTTTTGGCCTCCATCTCTCTTCTTGTCTCTTGAGTGAGCTTCTCCTTGTGCATTCTGTGTGTGTTCGGCGCAGCATCTTGAGCAACCCCCTCCACCACGCGATTCTTGACAGTTTGTCCTGGCCTCCCAAGCCTCTAAGGTCCTTTCCCAGCACTGCAAAACCTTACAGCCAGTTCCCTGTCCCTGTTTCACCTAGAAACTTGAATCTGGTCCCCTGTTTCCCTGTTTCTAGCAGTGGGCCAAAACCTCTGTTTTCTCTTTTCTTACCCTAATCTAACCTTAATCTAATGCATCCAACATGCAAAACAGAAATGCAGAATAGTAGTCCTAATCTAATGCTTCCAACAAACCCAAATACTTACTTGTTTCATGGATTAAACCCTCCTAAATCTCCTAATTATCTCGAGCATCGGTTCAGGCTGCAAACCCTACTTCCCTGCTCGATCTGATGCGCGCGGCGCTCAAGGCTCGATTGTGTCTGTCGCGGCAACGGAACCGAAATGGAGAGGAGCTTCAAGCTCTACCCCGAGACCTACGGACCACTTATTGCTCAAGTGTTTCGAACCGAGCGGCCATGGCTACCTCTCACATAGTCGACACGCAATGCCTACCTTATGGGTGTACTGAGCTTACCTTGATGCTCGATCGAGTACCCTCCTCTTTTTTGCACGTCAGTAGCTCCACGATCCTTGAGGCAAGCTCAAGAAACCTCAATCCCTCTCCCATGAGCTTCATCCTCCATAGCCATGCGCGAGACAAGAGAAGAGAAGAGAGGAGAAGAAGATGAAGAGAGATGATGGAGAGCTTCTTCTCCAAGATCCCTCACTCTCACACAATCACTCCCTCACTCCCTCATACTCTCTCAATCCCTCTCTCAAGCACAAGCAAGAAGGTAAGAAACAAGAGAAGAAGAAGAAGAAGCTTTGGCCACACACAAGAATGAGCTTTCCATTCACTTTTCAACTTTATATACATGCCCTATTTTTCATGGGTGGTCATCCCCCTTTTTTACATGGCCGGCCATTAGCCTAGGCCCATTTCTCATTTTCCACCGTTCTAGTCTTATCCTATCCCCAACTAATGCATACAATTTGCATAAAAGTGAGCCTGCCGCTCTCTTACAAGGTTTTGGAAGTGTTTTCGCACTTAATGGTGCACTTTTTATTCTTCTACTCTCCTTGGGTGACTTTAAGACTTCTTGAGGGTCATGCCCGTGCATTTAATTTTTTCCAGGGTCTAGTTGCCAGTTAAGGCGCCTTTTCCTTCTTTTATTTTTTTCCATTCCCCGCTCCTCTCTGCTGCGACGCCTTTTCCTTCTTTTATTTTTTTCCATTTTCCGCTCCTCTTTGCTGTGGTAAACAGGCATCACTTTGATACCATGTCAAGGATCGCGTGGTCGAGGGACTTGCTTGAGTTTTTGTGCACACACTATATACACAAGAGGAAGGTCACTCAAGAACAGAAGAAGAGAGATGGAGGCCAAAACTTTTTCATGTTGATTTCTTCTTCTTCTTCCACACACTATACAATGTACACAAAGTATAGATAAGATACAACATAAAAGAAAGTGGCCTACTAAGTCAAATAGTGCATAAGTAGGTAGATGCAAAAAACTAAATATAATAATTGATAAGTCAGTGGCCATGTGAGTATCATAATGACCACCAATGTGCTAAGTGTAGACATGTAAACCCGCCTAGCTAGGTGGTCAATCATCGATATCCACACCTGTTGAGCTTACCATCTTAAGAGACACGTGAAAATTAGTGCAGAGGACATCCCTAAATCTGATGATGAGAAGGTTGAAATAACTAAGATTCCATATGATTCAGTTGTTGGTAGTTTGATTTATGTTATGGTTGCTACACTTCTTAACATTGCCTTTGCAATGGGAGTGGTTAGCAGCTACATGGAAAACCTTGGCAAGAAGCATTGGCAAGCAATGAAAGGTGTTATGAGATACCTCAAATGCACAAAGGATTTGTGCATCTACTTTGGTAAGTAGAAGGCATATGTCTTTGGCTTTACAGATGTAGACTCTACTAGACGTGAAAACTGCAAGAAGTCCACCTCCCTTGGGTTATGTATTTACCTTCACAGGGGGCATCGATCTCTTAGATATCCAAGTTGCATAAGTGTATTGCACTATCTACTATAGAGGTAGAGTATGTGGCTGCCACACTAAGGCATGTAAAGAGGTCTTATGGTTGTCACGTCTGATTGCTGAGCTCGGTATTAGTGAGGTTCCTGTCCTCCACTGCGATGGTTAGAGTGCTATCATGTTAGCACAAAACTTTGTCTTTCATGCAAAAACAAAGCACATATAGGTGAAGTATCATTTCATCAGGGAGGTACTTGATATCAAGAGCATTTGGCTAGTCAAGGTACACACTGATGATAATCTTCTCACAAAGAGTCTTCCAATAGAGTTGCATGCCCATTGCTGCTAATAAATGATGGGGATTGGATAAGTATAGTCTCTTCAGCTTTGTACATACTTAGACTTAGCTGATTCTTTTTCATCTACCTTTGGGCACATTGCCTTTAGGGGGGAGATTGTTGGGAATATAGGGCAATGTACCTGACCACTGGGCCTGCCCGCCCGACATTGTACTTTATGTACTACATACCTATCTAGAAAACCAAAATAGGTACACTTGTACCCACACACTATGTCATTCTCTCTCTCTCTCTCTCTCTCTCTCTCTCTCTCTCTCTCTCTCATAGCATCCACCATTGAAGCTCCGTTCTCTCCTTGATCCGCACACTTCATGAAGGAGAGCCAATGGAGTTAGAGAACACTATACTTGGGATTCACTTTTAAAGGGCACCACAATTCTCCTAGAGAGATAATTTGGAGCCTTGACTAGGACGAGCATATGGAACTTTGGGTGCATTGAAGAGACAATGTGCACTAATAAAATCATGTCTCTTTGATACATTGGTTACATCCAGGCTCCTGTATCAGCCAAGAATTCGGGTCTCAAGTACAAGGAGACAACCACTCACATGTTTTGATGGACTAGAGATGCAGTCTTATGATTAACTAGAGCATATGGAGTGATTGGTGGTCATCATGATATCAAATATAATACAAGCAAATATCTCAACTGCACATGAGAACATTAATGTAGAGATGGGGATAGCATCTATGGTGGTCAAGTTCTTCTCTAAGTAGGTACTTTTTTATATAGATAATGGGAGCTCTGTTATCATGGATACCCATGACTGGCATTGGGTTCATGTAGACAATTCATAAATAGAGGGGAATAGAAATTGCTTGTAATGCTTAGATGGGCACATGGATGAGTTTGCATGATCTGTAGCCCTTCTATTATTATAGCCTAGGTTGCCTATATTCAATTAGCTAGTCAGAGCTGAAACATGTGATCAAAGTAGACATATTGAGACTTGATATAAAGAGGATGAATTAGACCCTTTATCCCACATGGAACAAGGATGTCACACTATTATAATAATTTCCTTCAACTCTCTAAGAATGTTTTCATCACCTAGCCGAGCTATATGGATATTGAGCTACATGCATATTGTGAATATATATTGGAAAGATCCATACTTCAAGGCATTATCTAAATATTGATACATATAGATGGGAGGGTAAAAAAATAAAGGACTACATCTACCAACTTTGTGATACTAGAGAGATGGAAACATAGAAGCATTACATCTGTTGGTGTACAATATATTATGATCTTTAAGGTAGATACTACTGTTTCTTTCAAGAGTTTTTTGACTCTCTATGACATGTGATATGTAGTTTGAGGATCATATATCTAGATTCTTCCTAAATTGCTCATAATGCTTGGATGGGCACATGGATGAGTTTGCATGATCTATAGATTGACAAATTAGCCCTCCTATGATTACAACCTAGATTTTCCTATATTCAATTAATTAGTCAGCTGAAACATGTAATCAAAGTAGACATATTGAGACTTGATGCAAAGAGGATGAATTAGACCCTTTGACAATTGGATCATTTCCCTGCACATCCAAATCACCTAATAACTTTTGCAGCCATACCACCTCACATGATGCAATAGCAATACCTCTATACTCAGTATCTATACTCAATAAAGCAACTATAGATTTCTTTTTGCTACTCCATATACATATTGCACTATTAAGGGAAAACATGAATCCACTGGTAGATCTTCTATCTAACATGCTACCAACCCAATTTGCATGTGTGTATCCAAATACTTGTATATCCTTACCTGCCTCATAAAAAAGTCCATAATGTAAAGTGCACTTCACATACCTCAATATGCATCTAACTACATCTAGGCATCTACAAAAATTGACTGACAAGGATAACAACATAGCTCAAGTCAGCCTTGTGATAGTCATGTAAATCAGACTCCCTACTATCTTTCTGAACATACTAGGTCTTCTATCTCATCCCCAATGTCAAAACTTAAATTCACATTTTGCTCCAATGGCACTGAAAGAGGCTTACATGCTATCATACCATACTTGGATAACATATCCAAGCCATATATTTCCTTTGGGATAGCCATATACCATCATCACATTTGATCACCTCAATATCAAGAAAGTATCTCAGCTCACCCAAATCATTTATCTCAAAATTTTTCTTCAAAAAATCCTTAACTTCAACAATCCCATTGTCACTATCACTTGTAATAATCAAGTCATCCACATAGATAACTATAATGACCAAATCTGTATCTCCCTTTCTCACATAAATTGAGTGATTAGCATTAGAAATATAAAAGCCAATATTGACAAGATACTCTTTGATCTTGTCAAACCATACTCTAGGTGCTTGCTTGAACCCATAGAGTGTCTTCTTTAACATGCATACATATGTGTGATGCTCTAAATCCTCATAACCTATTGGCTACTTCATATATACTTTTTCTTACAACTCACCATGCAAGAAGGCATTCTTGACATCCATTTGCTGCAAACTCCAACCTTTGGTTACTGCCAAAACAATCACACATCTAACAGTTGCCATCCTAGTAAATGGACTGAATGTCTCTTTATAATCTATGCCATATATTTGAGAGTATCCTTTTGCAACCAGCCTAGCCTTATACCTGCTAATCAAACCATCTACATTATGCTTGATTTTGTAAACCCACTTACAACCAATAGCTTTCTTGCCCTTAGACAAGGGTACCAAATCCCAAGTCTTATTGACTTCCAATGTAGCCATGTCCTCATCCATTGCTACATCCCAATGAGCATAACCAAAAGCATACTAAAAAAAAGTGGGCTCAACATCCTTAAATAACTTCACCATATAAGCATAATGGTGAGTAGCATAACCTTCAAAACCAAATCTTTTAATAGGGTATTTGACCATGCTAGATCTGTGTACCACTAGATCACTCAGTGGAGCCTTTACATTACTATGTGATCTTTGTATACTTGGTATCCTAACTGAAGAAATACCAAGCTCATCATTCAAACTCTCTAAACCACTAGAATCTCCATCAAATCCCAAACGACTAGTAGATGCATCATTACCATCTAACACTTTCTTCTTCCTTTGTATTTACATGTGTTGAAAGATATGACAAATGATGTATGCTCTAGGAAGAGATGCTCAATGAGGAGAGTGGAACAACCCAAAGACTACATAAGCATGTACTTGGTTCTTATTTCAATGCAATGCTATTGTACTTTGTACTTTCAATATGTGCCCTACTCAAGATTTTGTTTATGAGTCCAAGCACTTAATCTTAAAACCTAATTCACTTGAGTAATAGTCATTGTCTCTTATCTATGTCATTATGGTTCATGTCTATATATTCTATCATCCATAGCTAAACTATGCTCAAGATCTGTGTTTCTAACAACTTGCAACACATATAGATCCACTTGAAGATATGGGTCTACACTACCTTAGTCTCCCAGACCAAAGGTTAACTGTAGGTGTTGAGAGCAGAATTTAGGTGACGGGAAGTGCTTAAAAATAGCTAAAAATTATGAATATCAAGGGAAAAATATTCACCGTCAAAGGCGATGGCTCGATCTAGGACGATTTTAAGCACCAAAGTACTTTAAAGGCGCCCGAGCGACACTTGTGGATTTTTCATAATTTTCTAGACAGTCGTGCAGGTTGACACGAGCTACTGGCCAATGCGGGATGCTAAGTCGGACGCCCAGGATTTTTCAGAGCTCAATTCCGAGTCCGGACGGGAAAATGGCCAAGAAACCGGTCAAGATGCGAAGGGGTGGACAAAATTTGGCCAAAATGGGCAAGTGACCCTTGGGAGCCCAAAATTTAAATGTAGCATGACATTTCACATGAAATGAAGAGCATGAAATCGTGGAGAAGGCGTGAGCAGGAGGGCGCCGATTTTTGCGCCCTCTTGTTGATCATGCCTCTCCCAGCCTGCAAACAACCCCCCCCCCCCCCCCCCCCCATGATCATGGGTATTGACTCCCCTCTGTATGCTGACTCTATCTCCACCCTTCGCTCACGCAATGATGCCCTCTTTGAAGATCTCTGATTTCAATCTTTCTCTCTCTCTCTTCTAAAGGCAAGTTCATGTGGGAAGAAGAAGGAAGAAGAAAGAATGATGGAGGCTTGTCCGGCATGGATCGGATTGCTCCACGGGCTGGAAATGGTGATTTGTGATGGTGCTGGACATGAAGTGCTGCTGATTTTCAAATTTGCAGCCATGGACACAAAACCCGAAACACGTAAATAAGCGGTAATTTAAAATTTTCAAAGGAAATTTGCGATTTCATGGCTTTTGATTGATGAAATGTTGTTCATGTGGGCTAAAAATTGTTCATGTTGCTGTTTTTCATGAGTTCTTGCTGGTCATAATCAGAAAAATAGAAAAATATGCATCTTGTGGTTCAAAATAATATGCTAAAACACGCAAAATATAGAAAATCAAGGAGGAAAATGATGTTTTTGGGCATAAAAATGGAAAAATGAATAGGAACATCAACTAAACTTTCATTTTTGCTGCAAGAAGGAACTAAGGGCCACAGCCCATAACCTATTTTGAATTTTCAGTAATTAAGTGATGCAAAAAATAAGAAAAAATAGCGAAAAATCACTAAAAATATGGGAAAAATGCATTTTGAGTGCGGAAAATTAATGATAAATAAGAGCAATGTTTGTGAATGTTTGTGGGGACTGAAGCATGAGGATTTGCCTCAGTTCAACCCCATCTTCTTGTTCTAGTGTGGTTTTTCCCACTTTTTATACATAAAAATGATGGCAAAATGCCCTATAAATCCATACAACAATGCCACATTTGATCGATGGAAGGGTAGAGTAGTTGAAATATGTCCAAATGCCATATGAGATGATGGAAAAGTTGTTGATTTTTATGCATAGGATTTAGGACGGATAATAATTATAAAATAAGAGCCTAGTAGCACGAGGGTTTCCTTGGTGCTAGGTTTGTGCAACGCTGCATAAGAACGGTAGTTGAAAACCATTGAAAGGATGTTTTCCACATGTGCACAATATTGATTTCATAAATGTTTGAGCACCTGACATCCACAATATGCATAAATCATGGAAATATTTAAAGGTATCAGAAATCCTGGATGCACAGCAATTGTTTTCATTAGGACATTGACCCACGTTGAGTGAGAGACAGGACACCCTAAGCCATAGGCTAGTTGTGGGGTCTAAGGGAAAGAGAAGTAAGGACAATGGTACATTCCTGTATATGATTAAATGATACCTTGAGTGGACTTTTGTGCGAAATGTCTATATGTTGAGCGACGCATCGAGGGGCCAATCCCCGAGGTGTAGGAGAGTCACAGAGGGTTGATGGCATTCAGCCGTAGGAGGAACCCCATGTGTATGTGATTCGAGCCTTTCGGCTATGTGCAAGGGACTCCCTCTGAGGAGTAATATTGGGTTAGGATCAGTTGGACTACAACGTATTACAAACACAATGTTTAGGAAGGCAGAGATTTTGATAGACGCTCCTGGCCGCGAGGCCGAGGGGTTGTCTTGTGCATAGTGATGAGGCCCGGCTAGTGCATGAGCCAGTGCCGGCCCGTTTTTAGGTCCATCAATGGTGCGTCTATTGGGGGATGCTTAAAAGTGGCGGTTCTCGAATCTTGGTTGTCTAGGGACCAACTAGCAGTTTATGCCAAAGGATACTGAGATTGATCCGTTATTTATTGATAAGCATCGTCTAGCAGAAATCTAAAAGCAAGAAAGAGACGAAAGAGCTAGGTGACGTGCTGAAATTTTTAGGAGATATTCCCCTAAGCGTAGCGGTGCTGAACCCTTACGAGAGAGTGGATCTAGTGGTCTTGGGGCCACAAGCAGTAAGTTAGGAAAAGGTGAAAGCTCTAGTGCTCCCCTTCCTTCTATAAGTTAGTCCACGTCAATTGCGGGAGGTGTAACCCCACCGTCCCTTATTCCTAGTGTAAATCCAATCCACGTCATGGCGCAGCCTATTGCAATTCTAGTAGGAACGACGGATTTACCGGCTCTAGGTTACCCGCTACCCATTTTTAATGGGCTAGTTGAGGAAGATGCGGAACTCCACATTAGGGAGTTTCAAAAGCTGATGTTTAACTGTCGCATTCAAGAAGAAGGACATTTAATGATGTTCTTCAATATGACTCTCAAAGGAAGAGCTGCTATATGGTATCATGGTTTAGAAGCCGGAACCATATTGAACATTGATGCATTTTATGGAGCTTTTCGAAGGGAGTTTTCCCCTGAAAGGGGTGGGAAATATTGGTTGCATGTACTTAACGTGACCCACCAAGAACCACACGAGGATATTCGTGCTTATGCGAAGAAGATAAAAGAGGTTTTCCATAAGTTGGACACCTCTATTCCTATCCCTGCAGCTGCCCAATTACAATATTTCCTACATGGTTTGGACTTTAATATCCAATTGCAATTGAGTAGTGTTCCCTTGGGGGATATAGATAATGCCATTACACGAGCACAAGAGGTGGAATCCCGACTACAAGCAGCCTATGCTTCTCGAGGCAATTCGAATATGGGTTTAGTATTGGGAAACAATATAGCAATGGCCAATGGCAGTAGTGGTCAAGGGATAGCGATGGCTAACCCTAATGGGAGAGGGAACATGATACAGAATATGCCTTTATTACCAGCTCCCCCTATCATGTCGATGCCTACGGGTAGTCAAATGGCTCCAAGTGGTGGAGGCCAGGTGGTCAATTCTAACACCATGCCTGTGGTTCAACAACCTGTGCCTAATCGAATTGTTAGGCCAATGGAACGACATGGTAATGACCAAGGGCATGATTAAGCATTATACCGACATGATGAAGCATTATAATGTCCAATGTTCTTGGCGAGGTTAAGGACATGATGAAGCATTATACCGACATGATTACGGAGCAGTATCGACAAATAGCCTGGATGTCAACTTCCTTAAAAAACAACAAAATTTGATAGGAAGTAGATATCCAGAGGAGGGTGCACCTTCAAGGTTTAGTTGCAAATGGTGTGGCGAGCAGCACTATCTAAGAAATTGCCCAAATGTTAAGTGCGACATTTGTGGAAAATCCGGCCATTTAGCACCTACTTGCTGGAGTAAGATCAGTTCCCTCCAGCGAGGTAGTCGGCAGTCAGGGCTTGTTAATCATCGTGCCCAAGGAAATGATTCCCAGTGAGAGGATGGGCCTAAACAAATACTTCAACGACCAAAGACTACAGTGGAGGAGCTACCAAGTGGTAGTGGGGTTAGTTTGATTGAGGCTGTACGCGTTAATGATACTGAAACCTCTAATTTGCGAGCTGTTCTTACAAGAGGTCAAAAGGGTAGAGAAGCCGACAAGGATAAACCTGTCGACAGAAACCCTAAACAAGGCGACAAAGGAACGCAAGTTTTGGATCCTTCCATGGAAGGGGGACCTTTGAAGACCGTAGAGAGTAAAACTAATAAGGAACCACCAAAGAAGAAGGTGAAAATTAAGAAAGAGGCAATAAAGCCGGTTCAGCGACCTAAAGAGCGGATGGTTTGGCGTGAAAAGCGAGATCTATAGAACTATCATGAATTCGATTTGGCGAGCTCTCTTTGCGAAGTCAAGCCGGGTGTGAATTTTTTACAGCTTATTAAGCTTTCCCCAGGAGTACGTAATGAATTTAGAAAGATCCTACGTACCGGGTATATCATAGAACCCTTGGGTATTGCGCGAGTTGGGCATGATTGGTTTGAGCATGCTGAGAAGCATTGCCCAAGGGTTGCAGCCTATGTCGATGGGATATTAGTAGATTATGCCATTGTCGACACAGGATCATCTGTTAACATTATGAGTTCTGAACTGATGGAAAGGTTGGGTCTTGCGATCCAGAAAGATACCTCCACAATTCTCAGAATGGCAGATTACTAAGGTCCATGTCACTGTTGCAAATGTAGAATGCCTGTTGGACTTTAAAGTGATCTGTTTTGCAGGCCGGCCAAGTTATCAAGTATTACTTGGACGACCTTGGATCTTGCAAGCGGACTGCCAAGTAGATATACCCGCTAGTCGGCTGATATTCGGCAGAAGTGCCCAGCGTGTGGTGGCTGATGCTTATCCTGAGTCCCCGCAGAGTGAGAGAGATCCTCTATCTTCTACAGAATTGGAGACATTAGAAGATTTATCTGCCAGTGAGACATCATCAAGTGATGAGTCCAAAGAAGGATCCACCACGGAAGACATCTATCAAATCACTTTGAATGAGCCAATAGAGGGCCAAGAGCGTATAAGAGATGCAGATGTTATCGAGCTAGACCTTGGTACGCCTGATGATTTGCGGCCAATCAAATTAGGTTCTATGCTCAGCTCAGCAGAAAGGGAGGACTATGTGGCCTTGATCCAAGAATTTCGTGATATCTTTGCCTCGAGTTATGATGAGTTGAGAGGCATCCCTCCTAGTCTTGCGGTGCATACAATTCCGTTGAAAAAGGGCAGTCATCCTATATGGCAGAAAGTAAGGCGTATGCCTTTTGAATTGAGGGACGGTCTGTTTGAAGAGTTATAGAAGCTTCGGAAAGCAGGTTTGATTTTTCCTATGCAACACACGGAATGGTGTTCGCCAGTTGTGATTAGAAAGAAAAATAATAATCAAATCCGATTATGTGTAGACTTTAGGGAGCTGAATAAGCAAACAGTTAAGGACTACTACTCGTTGCCATTTATTGACCAGATTTTGGATCAATTAGCGGGTAGGGAGATATATTCGTTTATGGATTGCTTTGCAGGATATAACCAAATGGCAATTGCAGAAGAGGATAAGTTGAAAACAACTTTTATCACTGTATTTGGTACTTTTGCGTACCATGTGATGGCCTTTGGTTTATGCAATGCACCTGGTTCATGGCAACGAACAGCAGATAAGACATTCGGTGACATATCCCCTGAAGAGTTGAAGGTGTTTATTAATGACTTAGGGGCCGCCACCGTGAGAGGAAGGCAGTTGATCATTCTAAGAAAATGCTTTGAGCGCTGTAGAAAATTTTGCATCGCCCTAAACCCACGGAAGTGTGTTTTTGGGGTACCTTATGGGCTATTGCTGGGTCATGTGGTCAGTTTAGTAGGGATTGCGACAGACCCCGAGAAGGTTAAAGTTATAGTTGCCATGGGTCCACCACGCACTCCGAAAGAGGTTCATAGCTTTCTGTCTTCGGTTGGTTACTACCGTAGATTCATCAACGCCTTAGCAGAAAGAATGTTGCCGCTTACAAATTTATTGTCCTTTAGCTGTTCGTTTGTATGGGGTGACCCTTGTAAGGTAGCATTCGAGGATGTGAAACAAGAGCTAGCAAGAGCGCCCGTTTTAAAAGCACCTAAAAGAGGTGAGGTGTTCTATATATTTTCAGCAGCCACCATGTATAGTATCAACTGCTGTTTAGCCCAAATTTGGGAAGAGAAGTGGTGCTACCCGATTGCTTTTGCTAGTCGGAAGCTGGGGATATCCGAAATCAATTATACCTACATGGAGAAGCTATGTCTAGCGATGGTCTTTGGGACCAAGAAATTCAGGCATTATATTCTCTATGAGAAAGTCGTGCTTTATACGAAGGCGGAGGGACTTCGATTACTGATGAATAAGCTACAGCCGCCTGATCGTTTAGCAAAGTGGTTGACCACTTTGCAGGAATTTGATTATGAAATCAGGAGTAAGCCACCAAGGTTGCAAGGCATTGTAGAATGTCTTGTAGACTTTGGGGAGCTGAAAGAAGCTATGGCTGAAGGTAGTGACATGGAGTTGTTATTTAAAATAGATACGGCATCTATTCCCTCCTGGTATGCTGCAATAATGCATTATTTATCAACAAGAGAGGCAGGATCCGAATTATCTAAAGCTGAGAGAAGGAAAATTAAGCAGCAAGCGTTAAAGTTTGCTTTGATCGCAGGTACATTATATCGGCAAGGGGTTGATGATATCTATCGCCGGTGTGTGATGCCTGACGAGGTGCCATTCATTTTGGAAGAGTGCCATGATTCTGCTTGTGGAGGCCATTTTGCTGGACGGCTTACAGCACAAAAGGCTTTAAGAGCAGGTTATTGGTGGCCTGCCATCTTCCAGGATGTGTTTGCGTATGTTAAGAGATGTGATATTTGTCAATGACATGATAGTCAAGAGAATAGGAAACGACCACTCACCCCTATTATGGCGATACTTCCATTTGAGAAGTGGGGAATAGACTTTGCGGGTCCTATTACTCCGTCATCGACTACACAAAAGAGGTATATCATTGTAGCAACTGACTACTTCACAAAGTGGTCAGAAGCACGTGCAACAAGGAAAGATGATGCTAAAGAAAATGCTGGTTTCCTTTTAGAGCAGATAATATGCCGGTTTGGTCCGCCAAAAGAATTAGTGCCGGACCGCAAAACCCATTTCCTAAATAAGGTGATTAAAGGTTTGACGGAGATGTGGCAAATCAAGCATAACAAGACAACCCCATATAATCCGCAAGCCAATGGGCAAGTTGAAAGCACCAACAAGCAGCTTGTGGGCATCCTGTCCAAAATTGTGTCGGACAAGAAACGGGATTGGGATAAAAAGTTATACGTGGCAGTGTGAGCTTATAATACGACCTTCAAACGAGCCACTAGCCATACCCCGTTCAAGTTAATATATGGGGAGGAGTGTGTCTTGCCTTTAGAAATTGAGCTGCCGACTATTCGGTTTGCCATCAATCATTCTTTGAGCGATGAAGACGCACTTTTTGAGCGCTTGACGACACTGGCACATTTAGATGAGCCTAAGCGGCAAAGCTTATTGCACCAAGAAGTGGGAAAGCGCCGAATGAAGCGGCTACATAACCTCAAAGCCAAGAAATACACCTTCAAGAAAGGACAGCTTGTTCTGTATTATGATGCACGACGTGAATTATTTCCAGGCAAGCTAGAGCCCAAATGGGATGGGCCCTATAGGATCGTTAGAATAGGAAAGAATAAATCCACAGTCTTGTTAGCTAACCTTGAGGGGATAGAATTTAGAAATAAGGTTAATCTTAATAAGATTAAACCTTATTACTTCTGATTGCACTAATACTATGACTGCCTTGCAAGTCTAGGAGAGATCGATCAAGCATCTGCAAGGAAATCGTGATAGAGGTTGATGGGTCGTCTGATCCCTTATTTAGAACACACATATTTGGAACAGAGGTATCATCAGGGAAAGCTCATTTCGTGGAGCAAAGGATACAAGGTGATTGAGCAAGAAGGCGGGACATTTATTTGGGAGATCAAGGTCTTCTGCCATCACTGCCTACAAATATTGACGAGCATCCCTGTTGAATTCAATGATGATGGAGGGATGGAACCTACAGTCCACCCGTTGAATATGCTGAATTTCGATTACTATAATTACGAGTAGAGTTCCAGATGGAAGGATATGTAAACCCTTTACGGACGTACACCTTGTACTTTGATGGGGCATCCAGGGGTCCATGCAAAAAAGAAAGTGTAGGAGTTGTCATCCGAGACCCCCGACGACGCATTGTCATGAAGTTAGCTGCTTATCTCGGGGCAAATTTTACCAATAATATGGCAGAATACAAAGCCCTGATTATGGGTTTGAATATTGCAAAGAAGGGTGGTATCCGCCAGTTGTTGGTGAAAGGGGACTCTCAGTTGGTTTTAAATCAACTCAATGGGACGTACATGGTGCAAAACCCCATCCTTTGCATGTACCATCATACTGCCATAGCCCTACTAGATGAATTCGAAAGAGTGTCTTTTCAGCTGATTCCACGGAATTGGAATCAGTTTGCCAATTCTTTGGCTAATTTTGCGTATGAAGAAGACCTCTTCTTTAATTGTGGCCCTTGTCCCAATATATCTATTGATGGTGAGACAGGACCTGGTCGTTTGTGGGGTAAGCTTTCTGAACACGCCCTCTTTGGCAGACGATGGTTGATCTGGGTGATGCAGAGGGTAAGCGAGACTCATCTCCCTTTATTATCTGGGACCCATAGACTGATTAGACGACATGTGATGCGAACATCTCTTGCGATATATGCAGGAGGGATAGGTCATAATTTAATGCACCTAGTTTAGGGCTACGATCCTTTGTTCCCCTGGGAATGGTATGCTTTGATGTCTATCATGGTTGTTTCCAAGTGGATGTTCTGTATAGTATTGTTTTATTTCATTAGGCCAAGAGGGCCGATTTAGTTTTGTAGCAAAGTCAAGTTTCATTTCATTAGGCCAAGAGGGCCATTTCCCTGTCTCGTGTGGGTGCATTTAATTGGGTTTTTGTTTTAAGTTCTGTGCTAGACAGGTTTGACGGCAAGCTTGGAGGGAGCCTTTGTCGCGGCATCGATGGAACCTTCTTGTGGCCGATCCGGGTGATATCTCTCCTTTATAAGTACCTTTCTTTCCTGGTATATGTGTATTTGCACTTGTCGAGGGGGCACATTTTTGTTGAGGACCGGCAACCAAGGCATGAAGTCCTAGGTTTAGGTTAAGTATGTTTGAGGGAGGTCAGAGTAGTCATTGCCTCCTCTAAAGACATTGTCAGGCATCGAAAGGCCTGTTTTAGAAGGAAGTCCTAGTGGCCCTGTCCTGCTAGCCTGCTAGGCAACCGTTCTAGGAGTCCTTATTAGTAGTGAGGCAGTTAGAAAAGCCTGCTAGAAGATAATAATAATGATGCCAAGAAATTCTGAATATCCTAAAAGATGAATATCAATGCGAAGGTGTGTAAAAAGGGGTTCTAACCCCTATCAAAGGAAAAAGAAAAAAAAAGGAAAATATATAAGTCGTTGATCATTGCCTTGCGAAGGCCTGGTAGGTTCTTGGGGACGAATCAGACTCGGGGCCGATACCTTGTCTTCCTAGGGGTGGCTTCTTGCTGAAAAACAATGACAAAAGAAGGAAGGTTGGAGCGAAAATAAAAGTGAGCGTTAGAAAAGGATTAAGTGTTGCCTTGCGAGGGCTTGGTAGGTTCTTGGGTGCCGAGACAGGTCCTGAGGCCGATGCCCTGTTCTCCTTGGTCACTACGCTCAGCTCCCTCCTTTTTACATGCCCAAGTATGTTCATCTAATAAAAACCCTAAAAGAAGAAATATACTGAAAGAAAATATTTTTTGATCAGGCTATAGGAGTCCTCGCCTTGTAGGAGCTCCTAGTTGTGTTGTCTTTAGTTGGTAAGTAGTGCAGACTACCACTTTAGGGCAATCACTTTGATAGGTTTTTTTTAGTTTGGCTGTGTTGGAGCAGCTGGTTCGTGACTCACTTTGGATCTTCTATTAGATGATGCTAGGCCTACTCCTTGTGGATGTCATGCCTTGGTTCTGTCCAGGGGTAGGGTGAGCATTGTGCTGAGTTTTATTATATAATTGTTTTGTATCAGTTTGATGCTTCTTCGGTTGTTTATGTGCAGATATGTTCGTGGATTCGACGGGTTGAGACGCCCTATCCCGTGGTCACCAATGAGAGTGGAATTTAGATGACGGGAAGTGCTTAAAAATAGCTAAAAATTATGAATATCAAGGGAAAAATATTCACCGTCAAAGGCGGCGGCTCGATCTAGGACGATTTTAAGCACCAAAGTACTTTAAAGGCGCCCGAGCGACACTTGTGAATTTTTCATAATTTTCCAGACACTCAAGCAGGTTGACACGAGCTACTGGCCAATGCGGGATGCTAAGTCGAACGCCCAGGATTTTTCAGAGCTCAATTCCGAGTCCGGACGGGGAAATGGCCAAGAAACCGGTCAAGATGCGAAGGGGTAGATAAAATCTGGCCAAAATGGGCAAAAGACCCTTGGGAGCCCAAAATTTGAATGTAGCATGACATTTCACATGAAATGAAGAGCATGAAATCATGGAGAAGATGTGAGCAGGAGGGCGCCGATTTTTGCTCCCTCTTGTTGATCATGCCTCTCCCAGCCTGCAAACAACCCCCCCAATGATCATGGGCATTGATTCCCCTTTGTATGCTGACTCTATCGCCGCCCTTCACTCGCGCAATGATGCCCTCTTTGAAGATCTTTGATTTCAATCTTTCTCTCTCCTCCCTCTCTCTCTTCTAAAGGCAAGTTCATGTGGGAAGAAGAAGGAAGAAGAAAGAATGATGGAGGCTTGTCCGGCATGGATCGGATTGCTCCACGGGCTGGAAATGGTGATTTGTGATGGTGCTCTTTTTAGCCATCAATGTTCGTGCAAATTTTACAATATGCTTATTTTTACTTTCTGTAACTCCATTTTACTGTGGGGTATATCTGAAAGTAAACTATCTCTTTATCCCATGAGGCCTCAACAAGCCACTAAACTCATTAGAGAGGTACTCTCCCTCTCCATCTCATCTCAAGAACTTAACTTTCAAGCATGTTTGTGTTTCAACAGTTGCCTTGAAAGATTTGAAGCGCTTAAATACATCACTCTTTTCCTTCAGGAAATATGTCTATATCTTCCTTGAACAATCATCAATAAATGTGACAAAACATTTGCTACCACCAAGAGATAATTCTATGTAGGTCCCCAAACATTTCTATACACAACATCAAGTATATTTTTACTCATGTCTCTGTCATACAAAAAACATTGTCTTGCTTGCTTACCAAACTGGCATGCTTCACACACTTTATGAAATTCTACAACTCAAAGCAGGCAACCCTGTAACCAATCCTTTGGACTGCATTAATTTTAGCATTTGTGCATTTGCATATGCAATACCTTTATGCCATATTTCAATGTGTGCAACCACTCCTTTTTCTTTATCATACATAGCAGCATTCATTGTAGGAATTTCAACATCTAAAGTGATATGTGGCTAACAATACTTTCTTTATAACAAACTTGCACTTATTGTTGAAGTCTTCTACAAAACAACCTTTTGCATTAAACCAAACCTGCAACCCACTTGCTCTACCATTTGGCCAACAAACACTAAATTCTTTGTGATTGATGGCACATGTAATATATATGACAGAATCTTTGTCTAGCCATTATGCAAGGACAAGAGAACCTTTTTAATGTGTGAAATTAAATGGCATGAATCATCACTCATCTGCACATAACCTAGATTTTGTAAGTCCTACATCTCTCCAAACCATTTAATATGATTGGTCATATGATTAGACATACCTAAATTGACATACCATACATCATCATGTATTCCCTTTCTTATAATAGCATTCATCATATGCTACCTAACAAACAAACACTCATTTTTATCTTTATTTTATCGCGAATGCAATGGATAGTTTTCTTGTTGCAATTTACCATTCTGGATATCATCCTTCTTAGCATAACAATGGGCTGCAATATGACCGGTTTTTCCACAATAATGGCAAACAATACTAGAATTTTTAGAACCTCTTCTTTCATCCACCTCTTCCTCTAGAGATTCCCTGCCTCTAAAGTTTCCATGGCCTCTTGAAACCGGCATTTCACCAAATTGCTGATTGAACCTATTTTGCTGGTTATCACCAGCACGTCCCGTGCCATGTCCTCTTTAAGAGGATCTATCATGTCCCTTTCTTGAACTTGAGTAAAATTCTTGGACCTATTCACCATTTATTTCAGATGAGGCACTCTACATATTGATCTCTTTAGTAATCATGAGAGAGACCAACTCATCAAAATATGTAAATGGCTTTTGTACATATACAGAAGTGACAAATAATTTTCAAGCCTTCTCATTATTAAGGCCACCCAAAGTAGATGAAACCAAATCATCATCATTAGGTATTGCATCGATCATTGCTAAAGCATCTACAATACTCCTCACTTTTAAAACATACTCATTGACAAAAATTTTCCCTTTCTTCAAGGGATTTAACTCTTGCTTGAGTTGAATCTTTTGTGTCTTTGTATTTATTGAGAACGTGTTCTCAATAATTATCCAAGCTGCATGTGAAGTTTCTACATTCCTGATATGTCACATCATAGTATTATCAATAACTACATATAACCAATACATCACCTTCTTGTCTTTTGTATTCTATTCTTTCCACACCTTTAATTCATATGTAGTCATCCACAAAGATATTTAGCACTGGCTCCTTTTCTCCATATGAAACAAACTCATAAAGACCCTTTCTAATGAGAAAGTTTGTCATATGGAACTTCAATGAAGGATAGTTATTTATGTCTACCTTCTCAATGATGGAATTTCCATTATTCATTGCCATTATCAAAAAAATGCTACAAAATAGCAAGCAAGTTTTCTCAAAATTTTTACAACATGTACACAATAATACACCAATCAATCTTTTTCATTGATTGCTCAACAATACATATAATCTACAACCTATCTATAGAAAAAACTTATGCTTGCTTCTTGGCAAATACCTCAAAAATTACATGTTCAAAATGTGTAACATGTACACCCACTTTCGATCAATACAATTGAGATCGGAGTATACCCTGAAACTAATGTCCACAACCTTTGCAGCTCTAAAATGGAGCCCGAAATGGCATCAGATGCCCAAAAAAGTAGTGAGAAGCCCTAAAGGGGTTCATTTGCAAAATATATAGTATTTTGCTTGCACACTGAATTTCACAGTAATTTGAGATTTTTACTCTACCTTTCTTCCAGTGCCTCCACAAGTACTATCCAAGAGAAATAGTAAAAGAATGGGAGAGCTTCTTACCAGTTGCTTGCTTGCTTGAATCCTTACTCTTCTCCTTCACTTCAATCTTCAAAACAAACCTCTCTCAATGGCACTACTCTAATACCATGTCAAGAATTGTGTGGTGGGGGGACTTGCTTGAGCTGTTACGCCAAACACGCATAGTACACACAAGAGGAAGCTCACTCAATAACATAAGAAGAGAGATGGAGGACAAAACCTTTTCTTGCTGATTTTTTATTCTTTTTCCACACACAATACAATGTACACAAAGTATAGATAAGATACAGCGTAAAGGAAAGTGGCCTACTAAGTCAAGGAATGCATAACTGACTATACTAATCAACTGGCACTATAATTATGCCAATTGTCGGTAGGAGCAACAAAATTAAATATAATAGGTGATAAGTCAATGGTCATGTGAGGATAATAATGACCACTGATGTGCTAAGTGTAGACCTACAAACCCATCTAGCCAAGCAGTCCATCATCAATGTTCGCACATGTTGAATATCCTCACTTTCTAATGCAAGTTGATTGTGACCTTGTTGAATGACTTCTACAAAATCATCAACGATAGGACTTGCACCCACAATCCTGATCATGAACTTGTTGACTTGCTACATATCTTGTATAAATTGTAATGCTCCATTTTTGTTTGGAACAATAAACCAAGGATTCAAATATGGAACTGAAGATAGCTTAAATATTCGCATCTTGATCTCCTCATTCAAGTGTTCTAGTAGCTTAGGAAAATATGACCAAGGCATTGGCTTAGGATTTATGTTCCATGGAACATGCAACACTATGAAGATAACGATTGGAGCAACCACACTCGAGTCAATGCAACCAATCTCATTAGGCTAAAATGCAAAAGCTTTACCATGCTTTGTGAGCATCTGCAAAAAACAAGACCTCTTTGTCGGTAAGAGAAATCCATCACCACCAACTTTCAAATCTTCAAGCTAACTACTAAAAATTTATGGCCTACACCCTTTGGATCTCGTAAGCTTGGTTGTTTTGATACTTTTTCAATCAGCCCATCACTTTTTGGAGGTAAAATAAGACAAATTGCAGTTGCTAGAGGATAGCTCCCAACTAGTAGTGAGTGAATATGTGACTAGCACTGAGAGCTATCAAAGAATTAGTTTGTCATACATTGATACATCTCATAGGCATAACCATCATGCATAGAGTGGGCTTTACAAGTAATAGAAGAGACAATCTGCAGGCACAACATACTGAGCAATCTAATGGAAGCTCAATATATAACCAACCAAGATACATACATCACTACCAACATCATGATAGAGATAGGTTCCAGCCCAAAAGTGATGTTAGATCAGCCCACTAAGCATCAACTACATACATAAAGCATGAAAAGAGCATGTATATACCATCAAGTCCCATGGTCTCACTGTAAGCCCTTCAAGCCCAATTGCATAAGCAAAAGCTCAGTGTAATCTTCAAATGTCAAGAAGTGGCTCAATTATACTATTTAATGTTGAGATATCAAGCTCCACTCGTGATACGCCAGGGTGACCGTTGTGTATTTATGTCATCGACTTGTCAGTTGCAGACGCGGTTGGTACACTGCCCATGAATAATAGCTACATGATAGCTATCCTTATCTACTCTAGTTCGTGGCTCAGTTAGTATGCCACCTTAGTTAGTTGAGTTTGGTTTGAGACCCATATATAGGGTTCTTCTATTTCTTTGTACTTGAGTTCTTTTGTCTTACACAACTAAGAAGAGGAAAACTGTTTTCAGCCTCCAACCTTGTGTGTATTCCCCCATTGTGCAAGCAAGAAAGCTTCAAGTGAGACTCCTTCCTTCTCTCCCACAATCTTGACATGGTATCAGAGCCTTGTTCATGGTAAGGAGCTCAAGAAAGCAAGCCAAGCTCTCGGTGTTCTGGTAAGAGGAGCAGTGTTGCTTTCATTTTCTGTTTTGGGAGCAGATCTCTGCAGGTAGCACAGTCGGAAAGTGCAGGAGTGCATTGTCTCAGGTTGAGACACCCTTCGCGGTAAAGCAAGAGGGCAGTATATGCTGTGGGAAAAGGCCTTTAGCCCTTGGTGACCTTATTTTTTTTATTTGAGGCCATTTCGGGGCCTGTTTTGGAGGCAGAAGTTTTCTGCACGCACTCAAGAAAAGGCCCAGTTTTATGCTGTGCAGTCACTGTTCTACAGGTCAGTGAAAAGTTACTGTAGAAATTGCATCATATGCTTGTGTGCAGAGACATTGGGAGTTACAGAATCATCCCTGTTGCCTATTGATGCAAAATCGTCACTAGGAAGTCACTGTGTGGTCAAATACCACTTTCGCCAGTTTTGCAGATTCTCCCTTGTGAGGGTGAAGCTGTGTTTTGTGCAGTGACAGAATTTTTTGCAATGTTCTGTAATGGCATCTGATTCTCTTTCACAGATTGTCACTGAAAAGCTTGACAAGAACAACTTCCAAGCATGGAAGTTTAGAATGACGAGTTTCTTTATGGGAAAAGGATATTGGGAATTTATTGCAGGAAATGAAGAAGAACCAGTTCTTCCTGATGTTCCCAATCAACAGCAAATGCAGGCATTTAAAGCATGGAATGAGAGAGCTAGGAAAGTTATGTACTGGCTATCTATCAGCATTTCAGACTCTATGATTGTGCATATTCAAGATGCAAGTGCGCCAAAGGAGGCATGGGATACTTTGTCAAAAATGTATAGCACAAATACGCAAGCCAAGAAAATGCAGCTCAAGCAAGAGTTGCACAATGTGCAAAGAGAAAGTATGAGCATCAATGACTACCACATGAAGGTGAAGAAGATTGCAGATGCACTTGCTTCCATTCGGTCGCCAGTGGAAGATGATGATTTAGTCTCAGTGACCTTGAATGGTCTAGGAAAGGATTATACACAGTTCCGAACATCCATTTCCGTCCGTGAAAGATTTCCTGATTTTGAGGAGTTGATTGCTCTTCTAATTTCTGAGGAGCAGAGAAATGGTGGTGCATCTTCTTCAGGAGGAACTTCAAAAGAAGCTGTCTTCTACTCAAATGCTGGAAGAGGTAGAGGCAGAGGTAGAGGAGGCCGATTTGGAGGCCGTGGTAGAAATCAGAATATGCAGCAAACTCAAGAAAACCAGTCCTATGGAGGAGGACGTGGTAACTCTAGAGGCAAGGGGAGCCAAAGAGGTTGTGGTGGATGGCAAAGAGGCCAAAATGCAAACAGTAATGTTGAATGCTACTACTGTGGTAAAATGGATCATATGGCTAAAGACTGCTATAAAAAGTAGAATGACATCATGAATGGAAAACTGCAACAAGGGAATTATGCATCTTCTAGTAGATAGGGTGATGACAGAAATGAGTATTTGTTTATGGTGCATGGAGCCCCGAGAGGAACACCAAGGAAAAGGGAATTCTCTTGCAAGAAAATCTATCTTGTAACACCAACAAGCTTGTTTATCATGTTTCATATGATCACAATGAAGAAAAGAACACCAGGCACAACAAATCTTCATGTAGATCTCCCACAGTTTTGATAGTATCAACCATATTCTTCAATATCTTCACAACATCCATCAATAGAACAAAGAAAGCAAAAGAATACACCATCTTTGAATGGAAATACATCACATAGTATTCATCTTCAATATCTTCATAGTCTTCTCTCTCAATCTCTCATATACAATCACTCTGTTTGAGTAGAATTGGCTATCTCTGACTCTCTCTCTCTCTCTCCATCAATAATACATCATATCCTCACTACAATCTCTCAAAATCACTCTCAATAATCCCTATTAGGTCGTGGATACCCCTCCCAAGAGGTATGTCTGATATGAAGGGTCACCAGAGCCACTACAGTGTCCTTTCATAGCTCACTACTGTCACTTCACTCTAGTCTTCCTTTGAGTCTTCAGCAGCTACTTCTTCCACTTCCTCCCACTTCCTCCAGCTCTTTTGCACTTGTATTCACCTCTTTCCAAGGCTAGAAAACTTTTCCAAGCTACACTCTCATCCATCAGAACACATACAGAAGCATACAGAACAGTCACAGAACAGTACCAGAATAGCTACAGTACAGAACAGAACAGAGACAGAACAGTCTACAGAAGACCTATAGAAGGTTACAGAAGGTCATCAAAACCACATAACTCACTCTCAAACCATTCCAAAATCTCACAAACCATTCAATAAACTTTCACAAGATCTCAATTTTCATCAATCAATACTCTATCCCTCCTTACAGAAGGCAATCAAAACAAAACAGACTAAAACAGAACAAAACAGAACAAAACAGAAGGTATACAGAACCTATCAGAACATCACAGACCCACCAACAAACATCATGAACTTCCAAAACTCAATAATTATCATCCAAAACACTCTCAAACCACTTCCAAATCAATCAATCATCCCATAAAATCAACCATTCAGCTTTCAAAAACAACAAAAATCAGCCAAAAAACAAGTCATTTCAACTCTCAACATATCCTCACACTTAAAAAGGAAGCGTCCTCGCGACCCAGGAAAAAGGGAATACAAGTTCATTAAAAAGCTAAACTTTGATATTCAATATCTTTTCAAAAAGAATCCATCCATCACAACCCCAACTTATAACCTATTTCTAATATAAAAATACAAAGAAAGGAAAACCCTTTATACATTAACTCCTCTTATCAAACTAAAAATTTCAACAAATTTGTAAAGGATATAAAAGTTTTCTTCTTGTTCATCTGCATCTGCTTCAATTCTGCATCCATGACCCAGCACCACAAATCTCCAAAATGTAGCTCGTACACGAAATCCAATAGGAAACCACCACGTTCATTTGACATAAATGAACTCACAACACAAACACTAATACACAACACAACCATCTGAATGACTCCTTCAAAAAGAAATATTTTCATTAGAAAGCTTCCATCATACATTGGAAAGGTATCAATGAAGATGATCCCTCTTGAAAGATTGATGTTGTCGGAAACGATCCATAGATAAGGATTCATCTACAAAGTTTTTGGGAGGATTTTGAAAAAATTGGAGACAACACATCCTTTCCAACAGGACCAAGTATCTGCTAGGCAAACAGAGGGCATGAAAATACAATATGTCCAGCTGCTGGGAATCAATGCTTACATTGACATTTATGCACAACTTTGGAATAGGCTTGGAATCATTATGAGAGTGCCTATGCATATACGCCAGGTACCAAGCAAAGTGAGCAGTTAATCTCACTGAGGGATCTGCAGACTGTGAATACTGCTGGGCAAAATGAACATAGTTTTGATAAGCTTGACTGGAAGCTATCCATTCTCCTGGAATTACTAGCCAATTGATCTGCGGTCCTGTAAGGCAATCATCCGAACTCCGTCCCCTTCTTCTGGAAATCTGATTATCAAACCCGTCACAGTCACTAACCAACTGAGGTGGTTGAGATATAGAAGTGTTAGGAGAGGGTAATGGAATAAGGAAAAGTGGATGAAGGGAGGGATAGGAAAAATCATAAAAAGAAGAAAAGGTTAAAGAAGGAGTAGCAGAAATTTGTAAGGAATCACTAAGGAAGGGTGTTAACTGATAAATAGGAAATGTAGAGGGTACATTAATGGAGGGAGAAGGACAGGGCGGAGAAGGGGAAAATACCCTATCCTCCATAAAGGAACAGTAAGTGAAAATGGGAATTTGAGGGAAATTTGAAGGTTGAAAAAGAAGGGGTAAAATAATTGTGGAATTAGATTGACAAAGGGAAAGATATATAGCATAGCGGTGAGCCATTTGTTGGTAATAAAGGAGGGTAGGAATAGAAGGTCCCAAGAGAGATCGTCGATGATAGGCATCAAAGAAGGTAGCATCAAATGGATTATGCTTTGAAAGATAGGCTAAGAGATCCATCCTCAGTTGATTAGTACTCTGGGAAAAGGTAGGAGCTATGTTTTGTCTTTGATTTAGGACCACCGAATCAATCATGGGATGCCAAGAATTATCATGAAAATTACCCACTTTGGAGGAATAACTCTGGAACATGTCAGCTATGCGCAACTCCAAATGATTGACATACAAAACAGCCTGTAAGACCACATCCCCCACATACCATGCCATATCCACCTCATCTAGAATTAACAAATCTCCTCGTAGATACATGTACGACATCAACATGGTATCTGGCATGACAGAATCTTCAAAGACCATTCTGACTACCTCTGTCAACAACTCAGCAGACCAAGCCCCACCCCAGCCATCCTCTGGAAAAGGTAAATCCATCATGGAAAGCTTCATGTAGAAGACCAACTTCTGTAGGTGGTAGTGGACAAAGAAAGAATGGTCGGGTAGAACATATTTCTGAAACTGCTCAAAGGTAGACCATAACAAGTCCATTCGGGACTGCAATCTTTCCACTTTATCTTGGAATAGAGGGCACAAAGTAGCCTGTCTCCGAAGAGCAGCCAAGTCCTACTGTGAAAGAGAAGGAATCAATGGAACATTAGGGCTTGGAGGAACAGAGCGGGACTTTGCAAGCTGATCTTGCAACTGCTTGATTTGGGAGGCTTGGTTGGCCACTGTGTCATTAGCAGTCTGTAAAGCTGAAAGCTTGTCATCTAAGATAGCTTGGAATTCCTTCGCTTCTCTGGACATCCTCTCCTTCTCCTCTAAGAGGCTAGTAACCTGGGAGTGAGCCTCGAGTAACTGGGTCTTCAAAGAAGAGATCTCATCACTTTGGGTGGCAACCAGTTGGGTTTGTTGTTCCATTTGCTTAAATAAATCTGCTAGGGTATCCTTAGTAGAAGCTAACTCAGATGTTGCCTTATGCAACTGGTCCTTAGACTGCATGAGCTCTTCATAAAAAGACGCGTACAGCTGTTGAACACAGGCTGTCACTGGTAACTCAATGGAGCTTTGAATATCCTTGCAGAGGAAAGGAATGGCATCTCCTGAAACTAGATTGTTCAGGGAGGGAACGGAGATGTCCAATGAGCCTTCTCGATATGCTCTGAATAGGTTATTACAATTAAGATAGGAGTTCACTGCCAGAGATAGTAGGGATAGGTACTGAAGGAAGTACAGAAGGAGCTTTATCCGCTACCCGCTTCAAGCATTTGCGCTATATGACCAGGGGAGGCGGAGAATCATCATCCTCTATGTCAATGGGTTCTGACTCATCTGAAGGGGGAGGAGGAGGTAATGAATCTGATGGAGGAGGTGGAGGCACAATCTTCTGTAAACCTGAATAGGTCAAGAAGACAGACAAATATGATCCATATGTGACATTGGTAACATTACCTCTGGTGACTTTGACAAAATGCTGATCCATTTTAGTGAGGAGGTAAGTGCTCCAATCAATAGCAACTCCTTTCAACACCATCCTGGAAGCTGTGAAAAGCTCTTTGGACAAATAGTGGGAAGGCGTTTTGGCAGGCATAAACTTGTCCTGGAGAAACTGACAGATCGTCTTCCATACGGGATCAGTGATCATAGAAAAGGAAACTTCTGAAGAGTTTATCACCTTCTTAACATCGAGGATTTCCCTTGTCTGCTTTTGCAACAGCTTCAGAATCTCTTCATTAGAGAAAAGCTGACGAGTGGTCACAAAAGGTTCACCTTTGAAGGGTAGAGACAGAGCCTTTCCTAAGCCTCGAGATGTCAAAGTCATAGACATGCCCTGGACTAGTCCTGTCTTCTTGCTGTAAGAGGCCAGGAACTCATCACATAACGACAGATCCTCTGGAAGCAGGGGAAAAGGAGTAGCCACAAAAGCAGCAAGTCCCGCCTTCATGAGAGGCTCAAAAGTAAGTAGGGAAGAGTAATCCCTACCAACTAATGGGACGTACTGGATAGGGGGAGGAGCATGAGAAGGCGCCATTCAGATGGTTACACACACACCACAAACACAGACAATCAAGGAGAATGCCTGCAAAGCAACAGACAAAAAACCAAGGATAAGAGAATAACCAAACAAGAAAACGTGACTCGACCAACTAACCCCAAGCAAACCACATCCTAGAAAAAATTCGACATGACCTTGAGACAAATGCGACCGAAAGCTTCATGCGATGCATCAGACAAACACCCTGAACCCCGTATCAGGAAATAAAAGAAAAAAAACTACATACCGTACCCGTAACCGTAACAAAGACAGTAAACCAAAACAATACCATATCCGACACATATCAATACTACATCGGTGATAAACCAAGACTGGACCATGGAATATAACTCTAATGACTGCGCATACCCATCCCACGAAACGGTTCATTAAAAAGGGGAATTAAGTGTAGTGAAGGGGAATTAATTTAATGAAGGGTTCATTTTAATAAATTATTAAAAATGAATGAATTTTTATTAGGTGATAAACCTTAGTAAGAAAACGGCGGTTCCTTATTATAAATTTAATTACCAATTATTAGGTTAAAACGGTGCTTTTATTCGAATCCTGGACTGCGATACCCGACTGGGTCTCTAAATGCAAGTTCATTGATTACAAATTAAGGTGATGTGGAGCGCTTTTTTGCCAGCGCGTGCTCATGTGACGACTGGTTCATTTTAATTTAAAAAATTAAAGTGCCTCTTTAGCGCACGTAGCGCGTGCTAAGTGAACGGCGGGTTTATTTTAATTAAAAAATATGTGTGTTTTGAGCGCGAATGCGCATGGAAACTGTGGGTGAATAAAAGAGTTCATTTTAACAATTAATTTGTGACTAAGGGGGAAATGAAAATAAATAAAGCACATAAAATAAATACCTGGAAGCGGTGTGTATGTAATGCAGAAATGCGCACGAAAGAGTCGCCCAAAAGAAGTGAATCCAGTAAAGGAAAAGTAAAGACCACTGATGAAACAACAACGACAACACCTTAATGGATGTGTTAATTTGGTGTGAGGTGGTTTTTTAGTTTTATTTGTTTTTTTATTTTTATTTTTATGTTTATTTTGGGTTTTTTTCTTTTTTTCTTTTTCTTGTTTTCCCCTATTCCCGAGGGTGTTTCCACCTTTTCTCGAAGAATAGGTCGGCATGACAGGGACCTAAGTCCTTTTCTCCCATGACCGATATGTTTTGTTTTTTTTTTTCTTCTTCTTCTTCAAGTTAAACAAGAGAATGGTAGAAAGACCATTTGTTAGAACCAACCTCGCCACTGATGCTGGTGGAAAATAGAGGATAAGAGATCAAGGCTGGAAGGGGAGTTTGAGGGGACAGAGGGTTGCGTCCACTTCATCAGGAGTGACTGAAGAACGGCTATTAGAAGTAGCATCATAAGAAATACAGTGCCGCGCCAACGAGGGAAAGGATCAAGTGTCCGTAATTGTCAAGATCCCCAAGGAGGGAAGTACTTCTTCAGGCGATATCCATTGATCAGAAAGGGATCATCAGAGGCATCAACGGTTTGCACTTGGACAAAGCCATTAGGGTTGACGGCAAGTACCTTATAGGGGCCCATCCACCGCTGCTGGAGCTTGCCAGGAAACTTGCCAAATTGTGAATCATAGGCTAGGACCAAATCACCTTCTTTGAACTCCTTGTGCTTGATGAAGCTGTCATGGTAAGCCTTGCGTCGAGCTTGAGTGGCTTCCATGCATTGTAGAGCCATCCTACGAATTTCTGCCAAACATTCCAAGTGCAGGAGACGGCCTTGCAATGAATCATCGTCCCCCAAACGCTCTTTGATAGCCACTCTCAAATATGGTAATTCCAGTTCAACAGGAAAAACAGCTTCTGTACCATACACCAACTGGAAGGGTGTCTGTCCTGTTGCTGCTTTATGGGAGGTTCTATATGCCCAGAGGGCCTCTGTAAGTTGATCGTCCCAATCACGACAATGTGCGGCAATTGTTCTTGTCAGAATCGAGCAGAGGAGGCGATTGGTGACTTCGACTTGGCCGTTGGCTCTGGGGTAATAGGGAGTGGACTTGCGATGGCGGATCTTATACAACTCTATCAACTCTTCCATGACTTTGTTGAGGAAATGAGTACCTCTGTCACTTACCAGCTCCAAGGGACTGCCAAAACGGGTGATGATATTCTCGTACATGAATAGGGCCACGCTGTTACCATCATCCCGCTTTAAGGCTTTAGCTTCACACCACTTTGTGACATAATCCGTACATACGAGGATGTATCGGTTCTGTTTCCTTCTGGTAGGAGGATCGATTAGACCTACGAAGTCAATGCCCCACTTCTCAAACGGCTTCAAAGGAAGGATAGGTTGCACTGGCATGGAACTTGTCTTGGTGGGTTTCCCCATTCTTTGACAAGCATCACATCTTTTACAGTAATCATAGGCATCCTTGTGAATGGTAGGCCACCAATAACCTGCTAGCAGAGCCTTTCTGGCTATAGCTTCTCCTGCAAAGTGACCTCCACATGGCTCGTCATGGCAAGCCTTCAGAACAATCCCTATCTCTTCTCCTGCAACACATCTTCTGAACACTTCATCTTTGCCTTTCTTGTACAGTGCACCGCCTAACAGGGTGTAGGGGGCTGATTCTAGCATGATCTTCTTCCTTTCCCGACTAGAAATACCAGGAGGGTACTGTTGGGTTGCTAACAGATTGGCAATGTCTGCATACCAGGGGGTTACAGTTTCTACCAAGAATAGGGAAGCATCAGGGAGGTCTGGATCATCCTGCTCCTCGTCTGCAATTTGTGGGATACGCGACAGATGATCAGCCAGAACATGGGAACGACCAGGCTTAGTAATCACCTCAAAGTCGAACTCCTGGAATAAAAGGAGCCATCTCATCATTCGTCCTTTCACATGCGCTTTGTTCATCAAAAAGGACAGGGCCTCAAGATCCACATAAAATTTAAAGTGGGTAGATAGGATGTAATGGCGAAACTTTTCCAAGGCAAACACCATTGCCAAGCACTCCAGCTCTGTCATTGTATAGTTCTGTTCCCTATCAGTGACTTTTCGGCTTGCGTAATAGATTGGTTGATCCAACTTCGAGGAGCCCTTTTGGCATAGGACAGCACCTAAGCCTTCAATTGATGCATCCGTGTGTACATGGAACTCTTTCGTTTAATCAGGAGGTTGCAAAATGGGTGCCTCAATCAGACACTGCTTCAGAGTGCGGAAGGCTTTGTCACATTCTTCCGTCCAAGTAAACTCTGCATCTTTCCTCAAAAGCTTGTGCAAGGAAGTTGCCTTTGTCGCAAAATGGGCTATAAACCTTTTGTAGTAACCCACATGGCCTAGGAATCCCCTCAATTGTTTGAGGTTGGTGGGTGCTGTTAGAGCTGCAATCTTTTCGATCTTTGTAGGGTCTGTTGATATCCCTTGTGCAGAGACAATGTGGCCCAACAGAACTCCAGAAGAGACCCCAAAGATGCATTTGTCAGGGTTGAGGGAAATCCCATACTCCCGGCATCGGTCAAAGCATTGTTCTAGGTGTTCCCAGTGTTCACGAATCAAACTATAGACACAGAAATCATCTAGATATACCTCAGTAAAGTCGTGCAGATGATTTTGAAATGTGGCCATCATGACTCGCTGGAAAGTAGCAGGGGCATTGCATAGTCCAAATGGCATCACTCGGTAAGCATAGGTCCCCCATTCTGTGGTGAAGGTTTTTTTGGATTGGTCTTCTTCTACGATTTGGACTTGGTTGTATCCAGTGAATCCATCCAGAAGAGAATAAAGCTCATGTCCTGCCACTGTGTCCAACAGTTGGTCTGTGAAAGGGATAGGAAAGTGATCCTTCTTCATCTTAGAATTGAGCTTTCGGAAATCCACACATATTCGCAATTTGCCATTCTTCTTGGGTACAACCACAATGGGTGAAACCCATTCACTATTTGCCACTGGATAGATGAACTCGGCTTCCAAAAGTTTCAGCAGCTCCGCTTTCACCAATGTGGAATAATTTGGGTTCATTCACCTCTGTTGTTGCCGTATTGGCTTGGCATCAGGTTCCAAGTCAATATGATGTTGACATATTGTGGGATCAATTCCCTTTAGGTCTTTGTAGGACCATGCAAACACGTCTAAATTTTCTTTCAACAAGTTGTACAAGGTTGACAACTCCTCTTCTGGGAGGCTGCTACCCACCTTCAAGTGGCGTTCAGTGCCTTCTAAATCCACAAGGTTAACTGCCTTTCACATTCTACTTCACAGATGAAGGTCCTGCGGACTGCTTCTGGGTACAGATCCGACTCCTTCAAGGGAGTGGTGTCCTCTTCTGATGTCCCACTAGAACTAACTTCTTCTTTTGGTGGAGACTTAGGTTGCTCCTTAAGACGTTGGAATGGGATAAGAGCTGTTTTGGGTTTGGTTTCAAGAGTAATTACCTCTTGGCTTGAAGACTCCTCTTCTGATGATGACACATCCAGGAACATCACATAACAGAGACCCTGTGATGCCTGTTGGGTTAGTTGGATTGGTGCTTGTTGGCACGGTGCATCATCATCATCTTTCTTTGGCAAGGATGGGTTAGGACGGCATGAGCCATTGCTAAAAGACGGCTTGTTCTTCTTAATCCATTTCTTATAAAGGTTTTGCATATGAGAAGATCCATTTACCAGACCAAATGGTACCATCACCATTCTGTCCCATAGCATGAGCTCGTCGACTTCTGATGCTTCTGGAACTTCTTCTCCAAATGTATCCTCTTCAGGTGGGATAGACTCTTCCATTTCACTTTCATAATCTTCTTCGTCCATATCATATCCATCCTCTTCTGTCTCTATTTCTGCTTCTGTCTCTGCTTCTGCTTCTGTTCCTGCTTCTGCTTCTGCTTCTGTCTCTGTAGGCGCTCTATAACAGAAGAACAGATTCTCTGTTTCCTCGCCTGTCTCTGTCTCTGTCTCTGCTATGGCCATGTAACAGGGAGAGCAATACATCCAAGCTTCTATCTCACTGTCAGAAGTGATTTCCAAAGTCATTCCTGGTTCAGGCAGGAAGTATTCACCCATTGATAATGGCTTTGCATCTTTTGGAAGTCGGCTTACAGTATCCACTGTTAAGGAATGTGCCACTATTTTCTTGGGAAGGATCTGTTTGACAGCATCTTCGTCTGCTAATGTTCCATCCGTAGCCTCATCAGGAGAGTCAGAAGATAATCCCAAGGAGGTGGATCCATGTCTTTTTTGAGAACCATACAGTTTCAGCACCACTTTGTTGGGTCCTCTACCCAAGGTCAAGGTTCCTTTGAGCCAATCCGTCCTTGCTCAGTCTTCAAAAAGCCATGGTCTGCCCAGTAACAGGGGGTAGGATGTACCATAAGAGTTTGGCTTCACCACCAGATAGGTTAGCCAATAATCCTTTCCAGCCACTATAGTCGTCACATATGGGAGAACGCCCAAAGGCTTGATTCTACTCTGATCCACCAGTCTGATGAGCCATTGGGTTGGTTGCACACCTTGTAGGCCTAGATCCTTCATTGTAACATCCGTCATAATGTTCACTGATGAACCACCATCAATCAGTGCATTTGAAATGAAGCAGCCTTCTATCCACACGCCAGTCTCTGGAGTACCTGGATCTAGGAAAGCGTTAGCCACATCCACTTCTTTTACAGACTCTGAAGCCTTATTGGACTATGTTGCTATGGAGGGAGCAATCCTTAAACCACGTCTTCTTGTCAGTATACTTTTGAACCTTTTCCGGCAAGTGGGAGACAACATCAATAATTGTCGGAATGTAAGATTTGGTCTAAAGGTATCTAGATCTCTGACCAGATCGTATTCCTTAATAGGATCCACTGGCTTATCTAACCGGTTAGGGAATGGGGCAACACCCATTTTCATTTTCCATCTTTCTTCCAATAGAGGAATTACAGGAACTTCTTCTGCCACTTGTGGCACTTCCTCCTCTTTTGTATCCTGGACCTCTAGTCCTGTCTCTGTAACTGTCTCTATAACTCTCTGTGGCACTGTAGTGCTCTGTACGGCACTGTTAGGCTCTGTTCTGTTATGTTCTTATGGTGGAAGATTGAACTTCACTGTTCTGGCTGGAGGGTTATTTTCTTTCTGGATAGGTGGTTCCTTCTGCTTTGCACGCGTGATGGCAGTAACTTCCAATTCCACCAAATTGGAGGGAGGCTCTTGGACGGACTATCAGTAGCACTATTTTTCACTGGGGCTGGGCTTGGACAGTCTTTTGCAGTGTGGCCTTCTCCTTTGCATCGACTGCATAAGGGCTTATAATCCACTGACCTTCGAGGATTTGGACAATTTGGTGAGATGTGTCCCTTTTCTCCGCAACTGTAACATTCCACTTCTGATCTCTGACCACCGCCAAACTGTCTTCCTCTGTAACTTTGAGAGGGAAATCTTCTGGGTCCGAAATTAGGATCAAACTCTCTAGGCTTGGGTCCAATATCTTGTGTTGTCATTTTGGATTCCAGCAAGTTGAATCTTGTGTCTTCTTCCTTCCTTCTCCTATCATGCATCTCCTTTAGAGAGCAAATGTCCTCTATATGGTTCTTCCACAAACAGTAGGAACAGAAAGCCCCAGGAATAGTTGGTTTTTGTGTACATTCAGTGGCTAAATGGCCTGCTTGATGACACTTACCACACCAAGTGTTTGACCGCATCACATCTCTTCCTGCTCTTGCAACGTTGGATATGCTAGCGGTGTTCACTTTCAGCGTCTGTAGTTGCTCTGTGATCACATCCATCAACTCCTTTTTGATGTTTGCAACTGAGTTGGATAAATAATCCTTCAAGTTTTCCACTCCGGACGTACTGGCAGTAGGGTTTTGAGGAGTCTCTGTAATCACTGCATAAACGCGTTGGGCTGGTACAGAGGGATCTCTGTTCTGGTTCTGATTCAGAGCTCCTGTTTGAACTGTTGGCTGTTGGCTCCAATTGGTAGGATTCCACTGTTGCTGCTGATTTGGTAGTGAGGAAATTGGTTGGGACCATTGTTGTTGTGGTTGAACCATCATTTGAGGTATGGATTGTGGCCACTGTGGATTTAGTGCACTGTACTGTGATACTGGAGGCATCTGTTGATAGGGGTAGGGAACAGTCCCTGGAACTGCATTGGGTGGGTACATCATTCCTGGCATCAGAGGAGGTAGGACTCCTCTTCCTGTATTCATCGTTAATCTAGCTTCCACTTCATCGTATAGTCTTGCTCCTTCTGTTGCAACTTGCAGTGTAGCTAGTCTTTGCAGCTCCACAAACTTACGGACTTCTGGTTGTAATCCTTTGAGAAACACCCCCTTCTGAATGCCATCATCTAGATTATGATTAGTCCATCTCTTCAGGATGGATTCCATTCGTGAGACATAAGCTTCTACTCTTTCTCCAGAGGACTGACTTAGGTTCATAAATTCCTCTCGCATCCGCTCTTCAAAACCTTCACGCCTGAATTTAGTGAGGAAGGCCAACTTCAGGTCGTCCCATGTGCCAAAAGTTCCTGCTGCTTGTCTCTCATACCACTGAAACGCCGTGCCCTTGAAAGTGGCGGGGAATATCGCTAACCAATGCTCAGGGGTTCTGGCATTGTTAGTCACACATGCTACCATAAACTCTACTACATGAAGATCGGGGTCTTCATTGTACTCTCCCTTAAAAACTGGCAATGGGACTACATTCGCTGGTATGTCATCAATATTTCCAGGATGGATCTGGCTTGGAAGTGGACCTCCAGCAGGAGGAAGGGCTTGATGTGCCATTGGGACTTCTGTAAAGAGTTCCGCAAGGGCGTCAAAGGCGGCTTTTGCTGCGAGCTCGCTCTCGGCTCTGATTTTTTCTTTCTCTCTTCTCACGTACCTCTGGACTCGTTCTAACGCTTGCCTTTTTATTGTGTCATTCATCAGGGGGTTGGCTCCACTAGGTTGTTAGTGCTCCACAAAGGGTTAACAGAAGGCTTTAGTCTCTGGAGGACTCTCTTGCCAACATTTCTTCTACTTCTTTCTTTTCAATGTCCCTGAATTCTGCTTTCATGCCACTGCATAGGGGAAGGCCTGAAGCTTCTTCACAATCTCCCACTTGATGTTGTGTGGAAACTTTTCAATGAATGCCAAATCTTCCATGGATGGTCATTCTCTCTGTTTCTACTCTTCAGTTTGTTCCCAAACAGTTTGCCACCAAGATGCAAGTTTCTGTTGCTTCAACAAGAAGAGGAAACTGTCCCCCACATAGAGCATGCATCATGATGGTGATGTGTTTCCGCCATTGTGGGATGAACTTCTTGTAGAAAGTGTCTTTGATTATGAGAAATTCCAACTCTTCAATGGAAGAAGGAACTTTACAAACATCCATTGAATTCTTCTCTTCTTGGCAATGCCATTTCCTTCATTTTCAGCCTCTTCTGGTGCTTGCTGATGGCAAGTTTCCCCGGCTGCGCACCAAAAACATGGAGCCCCAAGAGGAACACCAAGGAAAAGGGAATTATCTTGCAAGAAAATCTATCTTGTAACACCAACAAGCTTGTTTATCATGTTTCATATTATCACAATGAAGAAAAGAACACCAGGCACAACAAATCTTCATGCAGCATCATGTAGATCTCCCACGGTTTTGATAGTATCAACCATATTCTTCAATATCTTCACAACATCCATCGATAGAACAAAGAAAGCAAAAGAATACACCATCTTTGAATGGAAATACATCACATGGTATTCATCTTCAATATCTTCATAGTCTTCTCTCTCAATCTCTCATATACAATCACTCTGTTTGAGTAGAATTGGCTATCTCTGACTCTCTCTCTCTCTCTCCATCAATAATACATCATGTCCTCACTACAATCTCTCAAAATCACTCTCAATAATCCCTATTAGGTCGTGGATACCCCTCCCAAGAGGTATGTCTGATATAAAGGGTCACCAGAGCCACTACAGTGTCCTTTCATAGCTCACTACTGTCACTTCACTCTAGTCTTCCTTTGAGTCTTCAGCAGCTACTTCTTCCACTTCCTCCAGCTCTTTTGCACTTGTATTCACCTCTTTCCAAGGCTAGAAAACTTTCCCAAGCTACACTCTCATCCATCAGAACACATACAGAAGCATACAGAACAGTCACAGAACAGTACCAGAACAGCTACAGTACAGAACAGAACAGAGACAAAACAGTCTACAGAAGACCTACAGAAGGTTACAGAAGGTCATCAAAACCACATAACTCACTCTCAAACCATTCCAAACTCTCAAAAACCATTCAATAAAATTTCACAAGATCTCAATTTTCATCAATCAATACTCTATCTCTCCTTACAGAAGACAATCAAAACAAAACAGACTAAAATAGAACAAAACAGAACAAAACAGAAGGTATACAGAACCATTCAAAACCTATCAGAACATCATAGAACCACCAACAAACATCATGAACTTCCAAAACTCAATCATTATCATCCAAAACACTCTCAAACCACTTCCAAATCAATCAATCATCCCATAAATTCAACCATTCAGCTCTCAAAAACAACAAAAATCAGCCAAAAAACAAGTCATTTCAACACTCAACAGTGCAGCACATGAACAATTCTGTGACAAGTGCAGAAGAAAGCAATGATGTATGGTATGTTGACTCAGGTGCATCAAACCACATGACAAGTCATGCAAAATGGATGGAGGATGCAAGAAAAATGGAAAAACCAGGATTTGTGGAGACTGGTGATGATACTGCACATCCTATTGTGCAGATTGGAAAAATTCCCTTGTCTATGCAGGATGGGAAAAAGAAATACCTGTCCGATGTATTTCATGTCCCGAATATCACCAAGAATCTAGTTTCTGTTGGTCAAATGGTTAAGCAAGGCTTGCACGTTAGATTTAGTCCTCATGGATGCTTTGTTGAGGATATGAAAAATAAAGGTCGCTTGATAGCAAAAGGAAAGTAGAAGGACAGAATGTTTACGTTGGATGCAAACGTGCCTGAATTGAGTGCAGCAATGTTTGCACATGGAACCGGTGTAGTTGTAGATATTGATATCTGGCATAAACGCATTGGTCATATTAATGTACAGCGACTTAAATCAATGCAGACCCAAAATATTGTTGCAGGATTGCCCAAATTCAAGGTTGAGAAATGCATAAGGTATGTGAAGCCTGTCTGTTTGGAAAACAGGCAAGGAAACCATTTCCTAGACATGTTTAAGAGAGTGAGAAGCCATTGGAATTAATCCACTCTTATGTGTGGACTACTAAAGCTGCATCTCTAGGAGGCTATCATTATTTTATCACTTTTACTGATGACTAGAGCAGAAAAGTTTGGGTGTATTTTATGAAAAAGAAAAGTGAAGTTTTTGGGCATTTCAAAACTCTTAAAGCTATGGTTGAAAAAGAAACAGGCCTGCAGATAAAATGCCTAAGGTCAGATGGAGGGGGAGAGTACCTCTCAAATGAGTTTGCAAAGTTCTTGCAAGAGCATGGCATAAAGCAGCAATATTCATACAGTCATACCCCACAACAAAATGGAATTGCAGAAAGGAAAAACACGCATATTGGAGAGGTATCTCGTGCCATGCTCAATGAAAAAGACTTGCCAGTTTTTTATTGGGCTGAAGCAGTTGCTACAACAGTCTACATAATGAACAGGACTCCCAGTGCAGCAATACATGGAATGACTCCAGAGGAGAGGTATACTGGTAGGAAACCAGATATTTCTCATTTGAAAATTTTTGGTTGCATTGCCTATGTACATGTGCCAGATGAGTTGAGATCCAAGTTGGATCCAAAAGCTGAGAAGTGCATCTTTATTGGTTACTCTCTGCAGCAAAAAGGATATAGATGCTATAACCCTTCTACTCGTAAGTTTAGAGTGAGCAGAGATGTTGTTTTTTATGAGATGAGTAGTTGGTATAAACCAGTAAATGTGATTGATGATGTAGATGCACAAAATGGTAATGCTGCACAGAATTCACAGGAGCAGTCACAAAATATTAGTGAACCTGGAGCGTCCTCTAGCAGTGGTTCACATTCTTCACCATGGACAGGCAGATTGAGATCAGGAGAATCTTCTCAAAGTAATGCAGATAGTGGTATGCAGGTATCACGAAAAGGAAAAGAGAAGGTTGATCAGCCCATGTTTGATGTGAATGCAGGTCACTCTTATGTGGATGGTGAATCTAGTGGCTCAGAACAGAGCATTGATGATGAGTTGGGTATTCCTTCTATTGTTACACCTAGAGTAAGGAAGACCAGGGATGTTTTGAGAGCACCTGGGAGTGAACCTACTTTGCGCAGGTTTACGAGAGCTAGGTATCCTATGGATAGGCTAAAATATGATGGATTTACAGCCATTCACTATGCATATATGGTCAAAGTGATACAGGAACCAGAACCCACTTCTTTTGAGCAAGCCATGGGAAAAGAAAAATGGGAGAAAGCCATGGATGAAGAAATAGATTCCTTGGAAGCAAATGCTACATGGGAATTGGTACCTTTGCCTAAATGTAAAAATGCAATTGGCTGTAAGTGGGTTTATAAGGTGAAGCACAATGCACATGGTTCTGTGAACATATACAAGGCAAGATTAATAGTCAAGGGGTATGCACAAACATATGGCATTGACTATGAACAAACATTCAGTCCAGTTGCAAGGATGGCAACCGTAAGAGCAGTCATTGCTATGGCTGCATCAAAGGGATGGTCTTTACATCAGATGGATGTAAAGAATGTCTTCTTGCATGGTGATTTGCAAGAAGAGGTCTATATGGAGCAGCCACCAGGTTATGTGCATGCTGTTCATCGTGAGTTTATTTACAGGTTAAAGAAAGCCTTGTATGGCTTGAAGCAAGCACCTAGAGCATGGTCTAACAAGATAGGACAGTATCTTGTCACTATTGGCTTTCAAATTTCCAAGGCAGATTTCTCACTTTATGTGAGAAAAACAGAGAAAGGTATTATGCTACTCGTCATTTATGTTGATGATTTGATTATGACAGGTGACAGTGATGAAGATATCCTTCATGTGAAAATGCTATTGAAGCAAAAGTTTGAGATGAAGGATTTGGCAGAGCTACGTTATTTATTAGGCATTGAGGTGATTAGATCACCAAGTGGGATACAGCTCTTGCAGAGGTAGTATGGATTGGACATGCTATCCAAATATGGGATGACAGGCTGTAAGCCTATTTCACTTCCTTTGGAGCAGAATGTGAAGCTGAGCGCAGATGTAGGTGAGCTTCTAGAAGACCCTACTATGTATAGATGCATAGTAGGAAGTTTGATTTATATAACTATTACCAAGCCAGATTTGAGCTATGTTGTTGGATTGGTAAGTCAGTTTATGCAGGCTCCAAGGAAGCCACATTTGGATGCGGCTAGACGCATACTCAGGTATGTGAAGTCCACATTGCAGTATGGACTATTTTATGAGACTGGGGTTCAGATACAGTTGCATGGATACACTGATGCTGATTGGGCAGGTAGTATTTCTAATAGACAATCTACCAGTGGATATGTGTTCTCTTTTGGGAGTGCTGCAGTCACTTGGAGCAGCAAGAAACAGCCTACAGTTGCCTTGTCAAGCACAGAGGCTAAGTACAGTGGTGCAGCAATGGCTGCATGTGAGGTAGCTTGGTTGCATAAGCTACTTTATGATATGCATCAGTCTACAGATGGGCCAGTTGTCATTTATTGTGACAACATGAGTAGTATATACTTGGCAAATAACCCAGTCTATCATGCTAGAACAAAGCACATTGAGGTACATTATCACTATGTGCGAGAGAGGGTTTTACTAGGTCTTATTGATCTAGTTTATGTCATTTTTTTTTTGTTTTTTTTTAAGAGAAAAAAAGCAAAGCTGAAAGATGAATTTAATACTAAATAGGTTGACAAGGAAGACACTTCACATGTGCTTGCAGTCTTCCTTCACTATTAATGTGCACCACACTCACTACATCTAGAGTCCTCTCTAGCCCCTCCCCCACTTCACACTTAGGGCACATCAAGGGCAGCACTTTCAGACCTGTCACCCTAAGTTTTGCACTGCACCTCCAACGACGCATGAATTGGGTCCTCAAGAGTGGAACATTACCAAGGGATTGCCCAAGGTTAGACCCATTTCCCAGTTCCACTAGCACAGGCACCATGCACTACATAATGAGATATACACACCCCCTAGGAAGTGAACAACTTTTCTTGCAGGTTATGTTCGTGTCTCCAGAACTGGCTATTTGGTTGAAAAAGATTGTCCACTACATCCTCCAATGGCAAGGAATTTTTCCATCAATCGGATATAACTCCATTCCCACAACTTTGAAGCTTCACCCAAAGGTCTAAAGGGCTCCACACACTTTATGTTGCCAAACATCCATCTCCTAATGCCATGATTGAACCAGATCAAGCTGAAGAAAACCCCAGATGGATCTGCCCATTGGCATAGATCTTGGAACCTCATCATCCAACGATCCCTGCCCAACGCCTCAAGATCTACAGATCGCTTATTGATTCCACACACCTGAAGACCTTCGACTCAAAACTGAAAACCTTCTACTCAAAGATAAGGATCTCCAACCACAGTCCCGGATTTTCAAGGCAAACAGCATTTGGGGGGTTTTTCCAGAATAAATACCTCCAATACCATCCTCCTAAGGAATTTCTTATTGCTTTAAGCATTTCAGATACTCAAAGGACAACCGGCTACCTAACGGGGCGCCACAACAGTATGAAAGATGCCTAGTATCTTCATGGAGCCTAAAGCACGCTGGAATCTCTCCTAGTTATTATCATCAAACCCCATAACTCCTCATTCACAAGCATCAGCATCATCTATCGCGACAACATCATCTATCCCACTACCTCCCACCACTGTGCCATGGGACTCGCACTTGGCTAGGAGGGGGGTAATGTTTACCGCAGCACAGAGGAGCGGGAAATGAAAAAAAAGAAAAGAAGAAAAAGGCGCCGCAGCACAGAGGAGCGGGAAATGGAAAAAAAGAAAAGAAGGAAAAGGTGCCTTAACTCGCAACTAGACCTTGGAAAAAATTAAATGCACAGGCACGACCCTCAAGAAGTCTTAGAGTCGCCCAAGGAGAGTAAAAGAATGAAAAGCGCACCATTAAGTGCGAAAACACTCCCAAAACCTTGTAAGAGAGCGCTAGATTCACTCCTATGCAAATTGTATGCATTAGTTGGGGATAGGATAGATTAGAACGGTGGGAAATGAGAAATGGACCTAGGCTAATGGCCGGCCATGTAAAAAAGGGGGATGACCGCCCATGAAAAATAGGGCATGTATATAAAGTTGAAAAGTGAATGGAAAGCTCATTCTTGTATGTGGCCAAAGCTTCTTCTTCTTCTTCTCTTGTTTCTTGCCTTCTTGCTTGTGCTTGAGAGAGGGATTGAGAGAGTGTGAGGGAGTGATTGTGTGAGAGTGAGGGATCTTGGAGAAGAAGCTCTCCATCGTCTCTCTTCATCTTCTTCTCCTCTCTTCTCTTCTCTTGTCTCGCGCGTGGCTATGGAGGATGAAGCTCGTGGGAGAGGGATTGAGGTTGCTTGAGCTTGCCTCAAGGATCGTGGAGCTATCGGCGTGCAAAAAAGAGGAGGGTACTTGATCCAGCATCAAGGTAAGCTCACTACACCCGTAAGGTAGGCATTGCGCATCGGCTATGTGAGAGGTAGCCATGGCCGCTCGATTCGAAACACTTGAGCAATAAGTGGTCCGTAGGTCTCGGGGTAGAGCTTGAAGCTCCCCTCCAATGCCACTAAGAGAGGCTCATTTTGAAGGATCAAGTGAAGAAAAATAAGCAATGTTCGAGCAAGTAAGCAACGGGTAAGAAGCTCTCCCATTCTTCCACTCTTTCTTTTGGATGGTGCCTGTGGAGGCACCGAAAGCAAGGTAGAGTGAAAATCTCAAATTACTTTGAGATTTGGTGTGTGAGCAAAGCACTGTATATTCTATAGTCAAGCCCTTTAGGGCTTGCTCGTAATTTTTTTGGGTATTTAAGACCATTTCATACCCCGTGTTAGGACTGCAAAGTTGCAGACATCATTTTCAAGGTATACTGTGATTTCGGTTGTATTGACCGAAAGTGGATGCATAGGTTACAGATTTTGAATCTGCAATTTTTGAGGTGTTTCTTAGGAAGAAAACATAAGTTTTATCTACAAATAGGTTGCAGATTACTTGTACTATTGACCATTCAACACAATATTAGTGAGTCTGGAAATCACCCAATTTCCATTTTTTGAATACTAAGAAGGTGGCACCCAAATAACATGCCCATAAGTTTCTCAAAACCATATGATGTGACCTATCATTGGAAAGTTGTAACCTATCATTGGAAAGCCCTTGAAAAATGGAATCTACTAAGCTATAGAGCGCTCGATTTGCAGTTATAGTGTTCAAGCTATGACAAATCCAAAGATTTAATCACGTGTCTCAAACTTATGGGAAATTTCCATATTTCCCAATATGGTGTTATTTAGTGAAAAAGATTACTTGGTGTTTTACTGTGTACTTGTTGTGAAAGGTTGTAGAAGACTAGCTTGTTGTGTTGTATCATTTTTTGTGATAATGGTAGAGAACATTGGAAATCCCATTATTGAGAAGCTCAACAAGAAAAACTACCCCTTTATGGAAGTTTCGAGTGACGAACTTCCTCATTGGTAAAGGCCTTTATCAGTTTGTTCCAAGTGAAGAAAATGAGCCAAATCTGGGTATCTCTCCAACTGTAAATGAATTAAAGATACGGAAAGAATGGAATGCAAAACACAAAAAGATGATGTATTGGCTATCTGCAATCATTGATAATACTATGTTAGGACATATCAGGAATGTAGAAACTTCACATGCAGCTTGGATAATTTTTGAGAATATGTTCTCAATAAATACAAACGCATGAAAGATTCAACTCAAGCAAGAGTTGAATCCTCTGAAGAAAGGAAAAATGTTTGTCAATGAGTATGTTTTAAAGGTGAGGAGTATTGTAGATGCTTTAGCAATGATTGATGCAATACTTGATGATGATTATTATTTGGTTTCATCTACTTTGGATGGCCTTAATAATGAGAAGGCTTGGAAATAATTTGTCGCTTTTGTGTATGTGCGAAAGTCATTTCCATATTTTGATGAGTTGGTCTCTCTCATGATACTGAAGAGATCAATATGTAGAGTGACTCATCTGAAAGAAATGGTGAATAGGTCCAAGCATTTTACTCAAGTTCAGAAAGGGGACATAGTAGATCCTCTTAAAGAGGATGTGGCATGGAACGTGTTGGTGATAATCAGCAAAATAAGCTAAATCAAAAATTTGGTAAAATGCTGATTTTAGGAGGCCAAGGAAACTTTAGAGGCAAGGGGAGCTCTAGAGGAAGAGGTGGATGGCTGAATAGATCTTTTGGAAGTTTTACTATTGTTTGCCATTATTATGGAAATCATAGTGCAACCCATTCTTATGCTAAAAAGGATGATATTTGCAGTGGTAAATTGTAGCAAGAAAACTATGCATTGTCTTCACGAGTGAATGAAGACAAAAATGAGCATTTGTTTGTTATGTAGCATATGATGAATGCAGTTACAAGAAAGGGGAGACATGATGATGTATGGTATGTCAATTCAAGTGCATCTAATCATATGACTAGTCATGTTGAATGGTTTGGAGAGATGTAGGACTTACAAAATCCAGGTTATGTGTAGACACGTGATGATTCATGCCACCCGATTTCACACATTGAAAAGGTTCCCTTGTCATTTCATGATGGCCAAAAAAGGAGTCGAAGAAATGTATTACATGTGCCATTAATAAAAAGGAATCTAATGTCTATTGGCCAAACGGTAGAGTAAGGGTTGCAGGTTCAATTCAATGCAAAAGGTTGTTTTGTAGAAGACTTTAATGATAAGTGCAAGTTGGTTGCAAAAGGAAGTAGAGTTGGCCGCATGTTTACTTTAGATGTTGGAATTTCTACCATGGATGCTGCTATGTATGCTAAAGGAAAAGGATTGGTTGCAGACATTGAAATATGACATAAACGTATTGAGCATGCAAATATGCAAAGGCTGAAATTAATGTAGTCCAAAGAATTGGTTATATGGTTGCCTTCTTTTAGAGTTGTTGAATTTCATAAAGTGTGTGAAGCATGCTAGTTTGGTAAGCAAGTGAGACAACCCTTTTTGCATGACCGAGAAGTGAGTAGAAATATACTTGATGTAGTGCATACAGATGTTTGGGAGTCTACACAGAATATATCTCTTGGTGCCAGCAAATACTTTGTCACATGACTGTTCAAGGAAGCTATGGGTATATTTCATGAAGGAAAAGAGTGATATATTTGAGCACTTCAAATCTTTCAAGGTAGGTGTTGAAACAGAAACATGCTTGAAAGCTAAGTGCTTGAGATCATATGGAGGGGGAGAGTACCTCTCTAATGAGTTTAGTGGCTTCTTGAGGACTCATGGAATAAAGAGCCAATTTACTTACAGGTATACCCCACATCAAAATGGGGTTGTAGAAAGAAAAAATAAACATATTTTAGAAGTTGTGCAGGCATTGATGGTGGCTGAAAAGAATATACAAAAACATTTTTTGTGTGAAGTTATTCATAATGCTATCTATATTATGAACAAAACTCCCACATCTGCAATTCATGGGATGACCCTTGAAGAATGCTTTACACGCAAGAAGCTCGATATTTCACATTTAAAGGTATTTGGTTGTGTTGCATACACTCATGTGCCAAATGAGCTATGGAAGAAACTTGATGCAAAGGTTGAAAAATGTATTTTTATTAGATACTCTTTAGAGCAAAAAGGGTATCATTCTTATAATCCTATCACATGTGAGTTGAGAGTGAGCAGGGATGTTATTTTTAATGAGATGAGCAGTTGGTATGCACCTGCTGGTGATGTATTAAATGATGATAATGATCATGATACCAATGTGCAAAAATAAAAGCAAAAATTACAGAGTCTTAGTGGACCAAAAACATCATTTGGTACTACACTTATAGTGAGCCCTTGGTCTGGGAGACTAAGGAGTGGCCCCACATCTTCAGGTGGATCTATAAGTATTGCAGGAAAAGACAAAGGAAATAAGAAAGTGTTGGATGGTAATGATTCATCTACTAGTAATTTGGGACTTGATGGAGATTCTACTAGTTCAGAGAGTTTGAATGATGAGCTTGGTATTCCTTCAGTCAGCAGGACACCATGTGTATAGAGAGCACATAGTAATGTAAAGGCTCCATTGAGTGATCCAATGGCACGCAGGTGTAGCACGGCTAGATACCCTATTAAAAGATTTGGTTTTGAAGGTTATGCAACTCACCATTATGCTTATATGGTGAAGGTACTTGAGGATGTTGAGCCCACTTGTTTTGAGGATGCTATTGGTCATGCTCTTTGGGATGCAACGATGAATAAGGAGATGGCTGCATTAGAAGCCAATAAGACTTGGGATTTGGTATCCTTTCTTAAGGGTAAGAAAGCTATTGGCTATTAGTGGGTTTGCAAAGTTAAGCATAATGCAGATGATTTCGTTAGCAGGTATAAGGCTAGGCTAGTTGTAAAAGGCTATGCTCAAACATATGGCATAAATTATGCAGAGACATTCAGTCCAGTTGCAAGGATGGCAATTGTTAAATGCGTGATTGCCTTGGCAAAGCAACCAAAGGTTGGATTTTGTAGTAAACGGATGTTAAGAATGCCTTTTGCGTGGTGAATTGCAAGAAGTAGTGTATATGGAGAAGCCAGCAAGTTATGAGGATTTAGAGCATCCCATATATGTGTCTAGGTTAAAGAAGGTGCTCTATGGGATGAAGCAAGCACCTAGAGCATGGTTTGACAAGATCCAAGAGTATATTGTCAATATTAAATTTTGTATTTCCGATGTTGATCACTCACTTTATGTGAGAAGAGGAGATGCAGGTTTGGTCATCCTAGTCATCTATGTGAATGACTTGAATATTACAGGTGACAATGTCAATGGGATTACTGAAGTTAAGGATTCCTTGAAGAAGAAGTTTGAGATGAAGGATTTGGGTGAGCTGAGATACTTTCTTGGTATTGAGGTGATCATATGTGATGATGGTATATGGCTATCCCAAAGGTAGTATGGCTCGGATATGTTATCCAAGTATAGTGTGACAACATGTAAGCCTCTTTTAGTATCATTGGAGCAAAATGTGAAGTTGAGTGTTGAGGTTGGGGATGAGATAGAAGACCCTACTATGTTCATGAGGATAGTAGGGAGTTTGATTTACATGACTATCACAAGGCCAGACTTGACCTATGCTATTGGCTTTGTTAGAAAATTTATGTAGATGCCTAGAAAGCCTCATTTGGATGCATAGGCATATTGAGGTATGTGAAATCCACTTTATATTATGGACTTTTTTATGAGACAAGTAAGGATGTACATCTCTTTGGATACACATATGCAAATTGGAATGGTAGCATGTAAAAAAGAAGATCTAATAGTGGATTCATGTTATCCCTTGGAAAGCAACAGTTACATAAAGCAGCAAAAAGCAACCTATAGTTGCTTTATCAAGTACAGAGGCTGAGTATAGAGGTGCTGCTATGGTAGCATGTGAGGTGGTATGGCTGTAAAATTTATTAGGTGATTTAAATGTACAAGGAGACTGGACTTGTAGAGATAGAGTTGAGCTTAAGGGGGAGTGTTGAGATGGTAAGCTCAACACGTGTGGACATTGACGATGGGCCACCTGGCTAGATGGGTCTGCATGTCTACACTTAGCACATTGGTGGTTATTATGAAACTCACATGGAAATTGACTTATCACTTATTATATTTATTTTGTTACACCTACCTATAGTGCCACTTGCCTAGTGTAATCTGTTATACATTGTTTGACTTAGTAGGCCACTTTTCTTTATGTTGTATTTTATCTATACTTTGTTGACATTGTATAGTGTGTGGAAGAAGAAGAAGAAATCAGCAAAAGAAAATGTTTTGGCCTCCATCTCCTTTCTTGTGTTCTTGAGTGAACTTCCTCTTGTGGATATAGTGTGTGTTTGACACAACAAATCAAGCAAGTCCCCCCACCACGCGATTCTTGACAATATCTGCATCCCAAGAATATGATTTGCATCATGAAGATCCTTCATGTCAATGTAAACTTTGCTTCAAAGAGTCCATGGCATGAACATCCCTTCTTGTAATCAGCATGTCATCCACATACAAGACCAAGATAATCAGGCTACCATACTATTGCCTTCTTGGTATATAAGCATTGATCCACTTGACTCCTGTGAAAGCCCTAAGACTACATGAATGTATCAAACTTGTGATACCATTCTCGGGTGCATATTTCAGCCCATACAAACTCCTCTTGAGTTTACATACCATCTTCTCTTTGCCCTTTTCCACAAAACCATTAGGCTGCTACATATATATGTCCTCATGTAGATCACCATGTAAGAATGCAGTCTTTACATCCATGTGGATGAGTTCCATATCCTTGGTTGTAATCAATCCCAAGATGGTTCTCAAAGTAGTCATCTTGACTACAAGAGAGAATATCTCACCAAAGTCAATCCCATGTTCCTACTTGTACCCCTTTGCAAGCAAACATGCTTTGTACTTTGGTGAGGAACCAAAAGTGACTTTCATCTAATAAACCCACTTGCATGGAAGAATCTTATGCCCTTTAGGCAGATGCACCAAATCCCAAGTACCATTCTTTTCAAGAGATTCCATCTTTGCTCAAGTACCCTTTAGGCATTTTATCCCCTTTAGAGCTATTCCGCAGTTACTTTGGGCATCTGAGGCCGTTTCAGGCCCTGTTTTAGAGTCGCAAGGTTGCAGACAACAGTTTTAGGGGATACTGTGACTTCTATTGTATTGACCGAATGTGGGTGCGCAGGTGACAGATTTCAAATCTGTAAGTTCAAAGGTGTTTACAGTGAGTAAACACAAGGTTTATCTGCAACCACGTTGCAGATTGCATGTATTGTTGAGCAGACAGTGAAAAAGGATGTCTGTGTATTGCTGTGCACTGTTGAGATGACAAGCTCAACACATGTGGACATTGATGATGGACTGCCTGGTTAGATGGGTCCACACATCTACACTTAGCACATCGGTGGTCATTATGACTCTCACATGGCCACTGACTCATTACTTATTATATTCAGGTTGTTACACCTATTTACAGCTGGCATAGCTATAGCGCCAATCGACTAACGTAGTCAGTTATGCACTGTTTGACTTAGTAGACCACTTTCCTTTTATCTTGTATCTTATCTATACTTTGTGTACATTGTGAAGAGTGGAAGAAGAAGAAGAAATTAGCAAGAAAACGTTTTGGCCTCCATCTCTCTTCTTGTCTCTTGAGTGAGCTTCTCCTTGTGCATTCTATGTGTGTTCGGCGCAGCATCTTGAGCAACCCCCTCCACCACGTGATTCTTGACATGGTATCAAAGCCGCACCATTGAGAGAGGCTGATTTTGAAGGTTGAAGAAAAGGAGAATAAGCAAGGTTCGAGCAAGCAAGCCACGGGTAAGAAGCTCTCCTATCCTTCCACTCTTTCTCTTGGATAGTGCCTGTGGAGGCACTGGAAGCAGGGCAGAGCAAAAATCTCAGATTGCAGTGAGATTTGGTGTGCGCAAAGAGCATTGTATATTCTGCAGACAGGCCCTTAAGGGTTTACCCGCAGTTGTTTTGGGCATTTGAGGCCGTTTCAGGGTCCATTTTTGAGCCGCAAGGTTGCGGACGACAGTTTCAGGGTACGCTGTGACTTCAGCTGTATCGACCGACAGTGGGTGAGTGATCCTCCAACTGCAGAAGAGATAAAGGCATGGAAGGAATGGAATGCAAAGGATAAAAAGTTCATGTATTGGTTGTCTGCAATAATTGACAATAATATGCTGGGACACATTAGAAATGCAGAGCATGCATATGCAGCTTGGACCATACTTGAAAGTATGTTTTCTGTAAATACAAAGGCACGAAAAATTCAACTCAAGCAAGAGTTGAATACATTGAAGAAAGGGAAGATGTCTATCAATGAGTATGCACTGAAGGTAAGAAGCATTGCAGATGCATTGGCAGCGATTGATGCAATGCCCGATGATGATGATTTGGTGTCGTCTACCTTGGGTGGACTTAACAATGAAAAGGCTTGGAAGTCTTTTGTAACTTCCGTATATGTCAGAAAGCCATTTCCAGATTTCGTGAGTTGGTCTCCCTAATGATCACTGAAAGATCAACATGCAGAGTGAGACATTTGAAAGAAGCGGTGAAGAGTTCCACGCTTTCTACTCCAGTTCAGGAAGGGGACGTGGTAGGTTCTCTTCAAGAGGCCGTGGTACAAGACGTGGTAGTGACAACCAGCAAAACAGATTGAATCAGCAATTTGGCGATATGTAGGTTTCAGGAGGTCGTGGTAACTTTAGAGGCAGGGGGAGCTTTAGAGGAAGAGGTGGATGGCATAATAGAGGTTCTAACAACTCTGGTATTGTGTGCCACTACTGTGGCAAAACAGGTCATATTGCAGCCCAATGTTATGCCAAGAAAGATGATATTCAGAGTGGTAAGTTGCAGCAAGGAAACTATGCATCGTCTTCACGACAGAATGAAGACAAAAATGAACGTCTGTTTGTCATGCAACATATGTTGAATGCTGTTACAGGAAAGGGAACACATGAAGATGTTTGGTATGTCGATTCAGGTGCATCCAATCATATGACCAACCATGCAAAATGGTTTGGAGAGATGCAAGATTTGCAGAATGCAGGTTATGTGCAGACGGGTGATGACTCATGCCACCCAATTTCACACATTGGAAAAGTTTCATTGTCCTTGCATGATGGTAAGACAAAGAGTCTTTCAGATGTATTACATGTGCCATCTATTACAAAGAATTTGGTGTCAGTCGGTCAAATGGTAGAGCAAGGGCTGCAAGTCAGATTTAATGCAAAGGGCTGCTTTGTAGAAGATTTCAATGACAAGTACAGGTTGGTAGCAAAGGGAAGTAGAGTTGGACATATGTTCACTCTAGATGCTGGAATTCCTACTATGAATGGTGCTATGTATGCCAAAGGAAAAGGTGTTGTTGCAGACATTGAAATTTGGCACAAATGCATTGGACATGCAAATGTACAAAGGCTGAAACTAATGTAGTCCAAAGGGTTGGTTACAGGTTTGTCTACATTTAGAGTTGCAGAATTTCAAAAGGCATGTGAAGCATGTCACTTTGGTAAGCAGTCAAGGAAACCTTTTTCACATGATAGAGATGTAAGCATAAATATTCTTGATGTTGTACATACAGACATTTGGGGGCCTACACAAAATGTATCTCTTGGAGGCAGTTCATACTTTGTCACATTCATTGATGATTGTTCTAGAAAGCTGTGGGTATATTTTATGAAGGAAAAGAGTGAAGCGTTTGAGCACTTTAGAACTTTCAAGGCTGCAGTTGAAAGAGAAACAGGCTTGAAAGTAAAGTGCCTGAGGTCAGATGGAGGGGGAGAGTACCTCTCAAATGAGTTCAGTGATTTTCTGAAGTCTCATGGGATAAAGAGACAGTTCACATGCAGGTATACCCCACAGCAAAATGGGGTCGTAGAAAGGAAAAACAGGCATATTGCAGAAGTTGCACGCGCCTTGATGGCTGAAAAGAATATGCCTAAGCATTTTTTGTCTGAGGCTGTTCATACTGCCGTTTATATTATGAACTGAACTCCCACAGCTGCAATTCATGGTATGACCCACGAAGAATGTTTTACAGGTAAGAAACCTGATGTTTCACACTTGAAAGTATTTGGCTGCATTGCGTATCTTCATGTGCCAGATGAGTTGCGGAAGAAACTAGATCCAAAGGCTGAAAAGTGTGTCTTTATTGGATACTCTTTAGAGCAGAAAGGGTATCGCTATTACAACCCTGTCACATGTAAGTTCAGAGTGAGCAGGGATGTCATCTTTGATGAAATAAGCAGCTGGTATGCATCTAGTGGTGATACATTGGATGTTGATGATGATCATGACACTCATGTGCAGGCTAAAAAGCAAGAATCACGGACTCTTAGTGGACCAGAGACATCATCTAGTAGTCCTTGGTCTGGGAGACTAAGGAGTACCTCTACATCTTCAGGTGCATCTAGTAGCACTACAAGTAAAGACAAAGGAAAGAATAAAGTTTCATAAGGCATTGATGCAGTTCTTGATGGAGACTCCAGTGGCTCAGAGAGCTTAGATGATGAGCTTGGCATTCCTTCAGTGAGGACTCCAAGTGTGCAGAGAGCACGTGCTGATGCAAAGACTCCATTGAGTGATCCAGTGGTACGCAAGTCTAGCAAGGTGAGATACCCTATTAAAAGATTTGGTTTTGAAGGTTATGCAGCTCACCATTATGCTTATATGGTGAAACTAGTTGAGGATGTTGAGCCTACATGTTTTGAGGAGGCTATTGGTCATGCTCATTGGGATGCAGCAATGGATGAGGAGATGGCTGTATTAGAGGCCAATAAGACTTGGGATCTAGTATCACTGCTGAAGGGCAAGAAAGCTATTGGATGTAAGTGGGTTTACAAGATTAAGCACAATGCAGATGGTTCTATTAGTAGATACAAAGCTAGGCTGGTTGCAAAAGGCTATGCCCAGACATATGGCACATATTATGATGAAACCTTCAGTCCAATTCCTAGGATGGCAACTGTCAGATGTGTGATTGCTTTCGGAGCAACCAAAGGTTGGAGGTTGCAGCAAATGGATGTAAATAATGCCTTCTTGTATGGTGATTTGCAGGAAGAAGTGTATATGGATCAGCCAGCAGGTTATGAAGATTTAGAGCATCCCACGTATGTGTGCAGGTTGAAGAAGGCACTCTATAGGCTCAAGCAAGCACCTAGAGCATGGTCTGACAAGATAAGATAGTATCTTGTCAATATTGGTTTTTATGTTTCTGATGCTGATCACTCACTTTATGTGAGAAAGGGAGATGCAGGTTTGGTCATCATAGTCATCTATGTGGATGACTTGATTATTACAGGTGATAGTGATACTGGGATTGCTAAAGTTAAGGGTTGGTTGAAGATGAAGTTTGAGATGAAGGATCTAGGTGAGCTAAGGTACTTCCTTGGCATTGAGGTGGTCAGATGTGATGATGGTATATGGCTGTCCCAAAGATAGTATGGCTTGGATATGTTGTCCAAGTATGGTATGACAGCATGCAAACCACTTTCAGTCCCATTGGAGCAGAATGTAAAGCTAAGTGCTGATGTTGGAGATGAGATAGAAGACCCTACTATGTTCAGGAGGATAGTGGGGAGTTTGATTTACATGACTATTACAAGGCCAGACTTGAGCTATGATGTTGGTCTTGTAAATCAGTTTATGCAAGTACCTAGAAAGCCACACTTGGATGCAATCACGCATATTGAGATATGTGAAGTCCACATTACATTATGGACTTTTCTATGAGGCAGGTACAGATGTACAAGTGTTTGGATACACAGATGCAGATTGGGCTGGTAGTATGTCTGATAGAAGATCTACCAGTGGATACATGTTCTCTCTTGGTAGTGCAGCAGTTGCTTGGAGCAGCAAAAAGCAATCTACAGTTGCTTTGTCGAGTACAGAGGCTGAGTATAGAGGTGCTGTTGTTACAGCGTGTGAGGTAGTATGGCTACAAAAGTTATTGGCTGATTTGGATGTGCATGTGGAAGGTCCAGTTGTCATTTATTGTGACAACATGAGCAGTATACAGTTGGCTAGGAACCCTGTGTTCCATGCCAAGACAAAACATATTGAGGTACACTACCACTTTGTGAGAGAGAAGGTACTAGCAGGTGAGATTGACTTGGTGTATATCAACACACAGGATCAGATAGCTGAAATCTTCACGAAGGCATTGGGTACAGAGAAGCTTCAAAAGTTTCGAAGCTTACTTGGAGTTGCAGAGATGCAGTTGAGCTTAAGGGGGAGTGTTGAGATGACAAGCTCAACACATGTGGACATTGATGATGGACCACCTGGTTAGATGGGTCCACACGTCTACACTTAGCACGTCGGTGGTCATTATGACTCTCACATGGCCACTGACTCACTACTTATTATATTCAGGTTGTTACACCTATTTACAGCTGGCATAGTTATAGCACCAGTCAACTAATGTAGTCGGTTATGCATTGTTTGACTTAGTAGGCCACTTTCCTTTTATCTTTTATCTTATCTATACTTTGTGTACATTGTGAAGAGTGGAAGAAGAAGAAGAAATCAGCAATAAAACGTTTTGGCCTCCATCTCTCTTCTTGTCTCTTGAGTGAGCTTCTCCTTGTGCATTCTGTGTGTGTTCGGCACAGCATCTTGAGCAACCCCCTCCACCATGCGATTCTTGACATGCACTACAGGTGGAGGGTTGCAAAAGATTTGCTTACTGTTGGTATTAATTCTGCGATAATGGCAGAGAACAGTGGAAGCCCCATCATTGAGAAGCTCGACAAGAACAACTACCCATCATGGAAGTTCCGTGTCACGAACTTCCTTATTGGAAAAGGCCTCTACGAGTTTGTTTCAGGAGAAGAAAAGGAGCTAGAGGTGAGTGATCCTCCAACTGCAGAAGAGACAAAGGCACGAAAGGAATGGAATGCAAAAGATAAAAGGGTCATGTATTGGTTGTCTGCAGTACTTGACAATAATATGCTGGGACATATTAGAAATGTAGAGAATTCATATGTAGCTTGGACCATACTTGAAAGTATATTTTCTGTAAATACAAAGGCACGAAAGATTCAACTCAAGCAAGAGTTGAATACATTGAAGAAAGGGAAGATGTCTATTAATGAGTATGTACTGAAGGTAAGGAGCATTGCAGATGCATTGGCAGCAATTGATGCAATGCCCGATGATGATGATTTGGTGTCATCTACCTTGGGTGGACTTAACAATGAAAAAGCTTGGAAGTCTTTTGTAACTTTCGTATATGTCAGAAAGCCATTCCCAGATTTCGATGAGTCTCTCTTATGATCACTGAAGAGATCAACATGCATAGTGAGACATCTGAAAGAAGTGGTGAACAAGTCCAGGCTTTCTACTCCAGCTCAAGAAGGGGACGTGGCAGGTTCCCTTCAAGAGGCCATGGTACAGGACGTGGTAGTGACAACCAGCAAAACAAATTGAATCAGCAATTTGGCAATATGCAGATTTCAGGAGGTCGTGGTAACTTTAGAGGCAGGGGGAGCTTTAGAGGAAGAGGTGGATGGCAAAACAGAGGCTCTAACAACTCTAATATTGTCTGTCACTATTGTGGCAAAACAGGTCATATTGCAGCCCAATGTTATGCTAAGAAAGATTATATCCGCAGTGGTAAGCTACAGCAAGGAAACTATGCATCGTCTTCACAACGGAATGAAGACAAAAATGAACGTTTGTTTGTTATGCAGCATATCCTGAATGCTATTACAGGAAAGGGAATGCATGACGATGTTTGGTATGTTGATTTAGGTGCATCCAATCATATGACCAGCCATGCAGAATGGTTTAGAGAGATGCAAAATTTATAAAATGCAGGCTATGTGCAGACGAGTGATGATTCATGCCACCCAATTTCACACATTAGAAAAGTTTCCTTGTCCTTGCATGATGGTAAGACAAAGAGTCTTTCAGATGTATTACATGTGCCATCTATTACAAAGAACTTGGTGTCAATCGGGAGCAAGGGTTGCAAGTCAGATTTAATGCAAAGGGCTACTTTGTAGAAGACTTCAATGACAAGTGCAGGTTGGTAGCAAAGGGAAGTAGAGTTGGGCATATGTTTACTCTGGATGTTGGAATTCCTACTATGAATGCTGCTATGTATGCTAAAGGAAAAGGTGTTGTTGCAGATATTGAAATTTGGCACAAACGCATTGGACATGCAAATGTATAAATGTTGAAATTAATGCAGTCCAAAGGGTTAGTTACAGGTTTTCCTACATTTAGAGTTACAGAATTTCATAAGGTATGCGAAGCATGTTAGTTTTGTAAGCAATCAAGACAACCCTTTTCACATGACAGAGATGTAAGCAGAAATATCCTTGATGTTGTGCATACAGACATTTGGGGACCTACACAAAATGTATCTCTTGGAGGCATTTCATACTTTGTCACATTTATTGATGATTGTTCTAGAAAGTTGTGGGTGTATTTTATGAAGGAAAAGAGTGAAGTGTTTGAGCACTTTAGAACCTTCAAGGCTACAGTTGAAAGAGAAACAGGCTTGAAAGTAAAGTGCTTGAGGTCAGATGGAGGGGGAAGTACCTCTCAAATGAGTTCAGTGATTTTCTAAGGTCTCATGGGATAAAGAGACAGTTCACATGCAGGTATATCCCACAGCAAAATGGGGTTGCAGAAAGGAAAAACAGGCATATTGCAAAAGTTGCACGTGCCTTGATGGCTGAAAAGAATATGCCTAAGCATTTTTTGTTTGAGGCTATTCATACTGCTGTTTATATTATGAACAGATTTCCCACAGCTGCAGTTCATGGTATGACCCCCGAAGAATGTTTTACATGTAAGAAGCCTCATGTTTCACACTTGAAAGTATTTGGCTGCATTGTGTATGTTCATGTGCCAGATGAGTTGCGAAAGAAACTGGATCCAAAGGCCAAAAAGTGTATCTTTATTGGATACTCTTTAGAGCAGAAAGGGTATCGTTGTTATAACCCTACCACATGTAAGTTCAGAGTGAGTAGAGATGTCATCTTTGATGAAATGAGCAGTTGGTATGCATCTAGTGGTGATGCATTGGATGATGATGATGATCATGACACTCATGTGCAGGCTGAAAAGTAAGAATCACAGACTCTTAGTGGACCAGAGACATCATCTCGTAGTCCCTGGTCTGGGAGACTAAGGAGTACCTCTACATCTTTAGGTGTATCTAGTAGCACTACACGTAAAGACAAAGGAAAGAGTAAAGTGTCAGAAGGCTTTGATGCAGCTCTTGATGGAGACTCCAGTGGCTCAAAGAGCTTGGATGATGAACTTGGCATTCCTTCAGTGAGGACTCCAGATGTGCAGAGAGCACACATTAATGCAAAGACTCCATTGAGTGATCCAGTGGTATGCAGGTCTAGCAGGGTGAGATACCCTATTACAAGATTTGGTTTTGAAGGTTATGCAGCTCACCATTATGCTTATATGGTGAAACTAGTTGAGAATGTTGAGCCCACATGTTTTGAGGAGGTTGTTGGTCATGCTCATTGGGATGCAGCAATGGATGAGGAGATGGCTGCATTAGAGGCCAATAAGACTTGGGATCTAGTATCACTGCTGAAGGGCAAGAAAGCTATTGGATGTAAGTGGGTTTACAATATTAAGCACAATGCAGATGGTTCTATTAGTAGATACAAAGCTAGGCTGGTTGCAAAAGGCTATGCCCAGACATATGGCACATATTATGATGAAACCTTCAGTCCAATTCCTAGGATGGCAACTGTCAGATGTGTGATTGCTTTGGCAGCAGCCAAAGATTGGAGGTTGCATCAAATGGATGTGAAGAATGCCTTCTTGCATGGCGATTTGCAGGAAGAAGTGTATATGGATCAGCCAGCAGGTTATGAAGATTTAGAGCATTCCACATATGTGTGTAGGTTGAAGAAGGCACTCTATGGGCTCAAGCAAGCACCTAGAGCATGGTCTGACAAGATCAGAGAGTATCTTGTCAATATTAGCTTTTATGTTTCTGATGTTGATCACTCACTTTATGTGAGAAAGAAAGATGCAGGTTTGGTTATCATAGTCATCTATGTGGATGACTTGATTATTACAGGTGATAGTGATACTGGTGACGAAGAAAATTCGGTATGGCAGCCTCTATACTATGCCAAACTCCCTTCTGCCACAAAGTGAATGAGATAAGGGCACCACCTAGTCATGGAAGAGCGGACTAGGACGCTATGCAAGAGGGAGAGGAGATTGTAAGGGAGAAGAGATGAAAACTAATAGAGGAAGAGTGAGTGAGTGAGTGAGAATGAGAGAACTATGAAAAAATAGATGAATCAATAAACTTAAGAGATGCAGAAACCTCAAGACATAACCAATATACACAATATGGACACCAATATCCTGGGCTTATTACATTGTAGAGCACACATAAGCTATAGTAAGAGAAGGAATTCCATAAGCTCATGAAGGTGAATGGGGAAGGCTCAATAGGGCTGAAGGAGGCCTCTTTGCTCTCTCTCTTCATACAAATTACAAAGGAGAAGGCCTCTTTATATAGGCCTTGAGGGTGTTTAGGGAGGAGGTTAAGATGTAATAGGAATTAATACCACCAAAGCTGCATTAAGGCGGTTCCACCAATATGGAAGCTCCATCTAGATGTTTTGTTGACCAATTTGTACTTAATCAAGCTCCATCATAGGTGAGTTGTCTCCATTCTCCCCCCCATAGCTTGAGTCCAAGAGCTCTCCTATAAAAAAATATAGAGAATCTTCATAAAATAAGATCATATCTAGCAATAATAGAGAGAGAATAATGAGAGTTCATACATTACTACTACAACTAAGGATGATTTGAGGGTGATTTAGGAGGGGAATTCTAATGGTTTATTAGGTTGAGAGAGAGGATAAGAGAGGGGAAAGGGTTGGGGTCCAATGAATGATGTTTTATGGAAGTGTTAAGTGTGGGGAAGAAAGTATGGAGGTGTATTAAATTGGGAGGTGGTCTCCACTGCAATTGGAAAAACTTGGCATCCACCATTTTGGCCATATCTTCCGACTCGTAGCTCCAAAAAAATTTCAAAAAATACCAGCCAAAACTTCAGCTCACGCGCTACAACTTTTATGTTGAAAAGTTTTTTTGGATTGGAGTGGAAGTATTTTTAAAAAATCTTACAAAATCATGTGCCTGATTTTTCTTCCACTAATGCTTTCAAGAAGGGTCCCATTTGGTTGAATTGTCATAAGGCTCCAAAGTCATGACATTACGAGCCTCACATGCCCTTTGGATGGCTCCAAATCCATTTTATATCTTTCCTTTTCACATTATACATTTTTCCTTCACCTTCATGTTGAGATATCGAGCTCCACTCGTGATACGCCAGGGTGACCGTTGTGTATTTATGTCACCGACTTGTCAGTTGCAGACGCGGTTGGTACACCGCCCTGAATAATAGCCACATGATAGCTATCCTTATCTACTCTAGTTCGTGGCTCAGTTAGTATGCCACCTTAGTTAGTTGAGTTTGGTTTTGAGACCCATATCTAGGGTTCTTCTATTTCTTTGTACTAGACTTCTTTTGGCTTACACAACTAAGACGAAAAAAACGTTTTCAGCCTCCATCTCTGTGTGTATTCCCCCATTGTGCAAGCAAGAAAGCTTCAAGTGAGACTCCTTCCTTCTCTCCCACAATCTTGACATGGTATCAGCACCTTGTTCGTGGTAAGGAGCTCAAGAAAGCAAGCCAAGCTCGCGGTGTTCTGGTAAGAGGAGCAGTGTTGCTTTCATTTTCTGTTTTGGGAGCAGATCTCTGCAGGCAGCACAGCCGAAAATTGCAGGAGTGCATTGTCTCAGGTTGAGACGCCCTTCACGGTGAAGCAAGAGGGCAGTATGTACGACCTTGTTTTTTTTATTTGAGGCCATTTCGGGGCCTGTTTTGGAGGCGAAAGTTTTCTGCACGCACTCAGAAAAAGGCCCAGTTTTATGCTGTGCAGCCAGTGTTCTACAGGTCGGTGAAAAGTTACTGTAGAAATTGCATCGTATGCTTGTGCGCAGAGACATTGGGAGTTACAGAATCATCCCTGTTGCTTGTTGATGCAAAATCGTCACTAGGAGGTGACTGTGTGGTCAAATATCACTTTCACCAGTTTTGCAGATTTGCCTTTGTGAGGGTAAAGTAGTGTTTTCTGCAGTGACAGAATTTTTTGCAGGATTTTGTAATGGCGTCTGATTCTCTTCACAGATTGTAACTGAAAAGCTTGACAAGAACAACTTCCAAGCATGGAAGTTTAGAATGACGAATTTCCTTATGGGAAAAGGATATTGGGAATTTGTTGCAAGAAATGAAGAAGAACCAGTTCTTCCTGATGTTCCCAATCAACAGCAAATGCAGGCATTCAAAGCATGGCATGAGAGAGCCAGGAAAGTCATGTACTGGCTGTCTATCAGTATTTCAGACTCTATGATTGTGCACATTCAGGATGCAAGTACGCCAAAGGAGGCATGGGATACTTCGTCAAAAATGTATAGCACAAATACGCAAGCCAGGAAAATGCAGCTCAAGCAAGAGTTGCATAATGTGCAAAGAGAAAATATGAGCATCAATGACTACCACATGAAGGTGAAGAAGATTGCAGATGCACTTGCTTCCATTGGGTCGCCAGTGGAAGATGATGATTTAGTTTCCGTGACCTTGAATGGTCTAGGAAAGGATTATGCACAGTTTCGGACATCCATTTCAGTTCGTGAAAGATTTCCTGATTTTGAGGAGCTGATTGCTCTTCTAATTTCTGAGGAGCAAAGAAATGGTGGTGCATCTTCTTCAGGAGGAACTTCAAAAGAAGCTGTCTTCTACTCAAATGCTGGAAGAGGTAGAGACAGAGGTAGAGGAGGCCGATTTGGAGGCCGTGGTAGAAATCAGAATATGCAGCAAACTCAAGAAAACCAGTCCTATGGAGGAGGACGTGGTAACTCTAGAGGCAGGGGGAGCCAAAGAGGTCGTGGTGGATGGCAAAGAGGCCAAAATGCAAACAGTAATGTTGAATGCTACTATTGTGGTAAAATAGGTCATATGGCTAAAGACTGCTATAAAAAGCAGAATGACATTATGAATGGAAAACTGCAACAAGGGAATTATGCATCTTCTAGCAGACAGGGTGATGACAGAAATGAGCATTTGTTCATGGTGCAGCACATGAACAATTTTGTGACAAGTGCAGAAGAAAGCAACGATGTATGGTATGTTGACTCATGTGCATCAAACCACATGACAGGTCATGCAGAATGGATGGAGAATGCAAGGAAAATGGAAAAACCAGGATTTTGGAGACTGGTGATGATACTGCACATCCTATTGTGCAGATTGGAAAAATTCCATTGTCTATACAGGATGGAAAAAAGAAATACCTGTCCGATGTATTTCATGTCCCGAATATCACCAAGAATCTGGTTTTTGTCGGTCAAATGGTTGAGCAGGGCTTGCAGGTCAGATTTAATCCTCAAGGATGCTTTGTTGAGGATATGAAAAATAAAGGTCGCTTGATAGCAAAAGGAAAGAAGAAGGGCAGAATGTTTACATTGGATGCAGACATGTCTGAATTGAGTGCAGCAATGTTTGCACATGGGACCGGTGTAGTTGCAAATATTGATATCTGGCATAAACGCATTGGTCATGTTAATGTACAGCGACTTAAATCAATGCAGGCCCAAAATATTGTTGTAGGTTTGCCAAAATTCAAGGTTGCAGAAATGCATAAGGTATGTGAAGCCTGTCAGTTTGGAAAACAGGCAAGGAAACCATTTCCTAGAAATGTTCAAGAGAGTAAGAAGCCATTGGAATTAATCCACTCTGATGTGTGGACAACTAAAGCTGCATCTCTTGGAGGCTGTCATTATTTTGTCACGTTTATTGATGACTATAGCAGAAAAGTTTGGGTGTATTTTATGAAAAAGAAAAGTGAAGTTTTTGGGCATTTCAAAACCCTTAAAGCTATGGCTGAAAAAGAAACAGGTCTGCAAATAAAATGCCTAAGGTCAGATGGAGGGGGAGAGTACCTCTCAAATGAGTTTGCAAAGTTCTTGCAGGAGCATGGCATAAAGCAGCAATATTCATGCAGTTATACCCCACAACAAAATGGAATTGCAGAAAGGAAAAGTAGGCATATTGGAGAGGTATCTCGTGCCATGCTCAATGAAAAAGACTTGCCAGATTTTTATTGGGCTGAAGCAATTGCTACAACAGTCTATATAATGAACAGGATTCCCACTGCAGCAATACATGGGATGACTCCATAGGAGAGGTATACTGGTAGGAAACCAGATATTTCTCATTTGAAAATTTTTGGTTGCATTGCCTATGTACATGTGCCAGATGAGTTGAGATCCAAGTTTGATCCAAAAGCTGAGAAGTGCATCTTTATTGGTTACTCTCTGCAGCAAAAAGGGTATAGATGCTATAACCCTTCTACTCGTAAGTTTACAATGAGCAGAGATGTTGTTTTTGATGAGATGAGTAGCTGGTATAAACCAGTAAATGTGATTGATGATGTAGATGCACAAAATGGTAATGCTGCACAAAATTCACAGCAGCAGTCACAAAATATTAGTGGACCTGGAGCGTCCTCTAGTAGTGGTTCACATTCTTTGCCATGGACAGGCAGATTGAGATCAGGAGAATCTTCTCAAAGTAATGCAAATAGTGGTATGCAGGTATCACAAAAAGGAAAAGAGAAGGTTGATCAGCCCATGTTTGATGTGAATGCAGGTCACTCTTATGTGGATGGTGAATCCAGTGGCTCAGAACAGAGCATTGATGATGAGTTGGGTATTCCTTCTATTGTTACACCTGGAGTAAGGAAGACCAGGGATGTTTTGAGAGCACCTGGGAGTGAACCTACTTTGCGCAAGTCTACGAGAGCTAGGTATCCTGTGGATAGGCTAAAATATGATGGATTTATAGCCACTCACTATGCATATATGGTCAAAGTGATACAGGAACCAGAACCCACATCTTTTGAGCAAGCCATGGGAAAAGAAAAATGGGAGAAAGCCATGGATGAAAAAATGGATGCCTTGGAAGCAAATGCTACATGGGAGTTAGTACCTTTGCCCAAAGGTAAGAATGCAATTGGCTGTAAGTGGGTTTATAAGGTGAAGCACAATGCAGATGGTTCTATGAACAGATACAAGGCAAGATTAGTAGTCAACGGGTATGCACAAACATATGGCATTGACTATGAAGAAACATTCAGTCCGGTTGCAAGGATGGCAACCGTAAGAGCAGTCATTGCTATGGCTGCATCAAAGGGATGGTCTTTACATCAGATGGATGTAAAGAATGTCTTCTTGCATGGTGATTTGCAAGAAGAGGTATATATGGAGCAGCCACCAGGTTATGTGCATGCTGTTCATCCTGAGTTTGTTTGCAGGTTGAAGAAAGCCTTGTATGGATTGAAGCAAGCACCTAGCGCATGGTCTGACAAGATAGGATAGTATCTTGTCACTATTGGCTTTCAGATTTTCCAAGGCAGATTTCTCACTTTATGTGAGAAAAACAGAGAAATGTATTATGCTACTTGTCATTTATGTTGATGATTTGATTATGACAGGTGATAGTGATGAAGATATCCTTCATGTGAAAATGCTATTGAAGCAGAAGTTTGAGATGAAGGATTTGGGAGAGCTGCGTTATTTCTTGGACATTGAGGTGATTAGATCACCAAGTGGAATACATCTCTTGCAGAGGCAGTATGGATTGGACATGCTTTCCAAATATGGAATGAGAGGCTATAAGCCTATTTCAGTTCCTTTGGAGCACAATGTGAAGCTGAGCACAGATGCAGGTGAGCTTCTAGAAGACCCTACTATGTACAGACGCATAGTAGGAAGTTTGATTTATATGACTATTACCAAGCCAGATTTGAGCTATGTTGTTGGATTGGTAAGTCAGTTTATGCAGGCTCCAAGGAAACCACATTTGGATGCGGCTAGACGCATACTCAGGTATGTGAAGTCCACATTGCAGTATGGAGTATTTTATGAGACTGGGGTTCAGATACAGTTGCATGGATACACTGATGCTGATTGGGCTGGTAGTATTTCTGATAGAAGATCTACCAGTGGATATGTGTTCTCTTTTGGGAGTGCTGCAGTCACTTGGAGCAGCAAGAAACAGCCTACAGTTGCCTTGTCGAGCACAGAGGCTGAGTACAGGGGTGCAGCAATGGCTGCATGTGAGGTAGCTTGGTTGCATAAGCTACTTTATCATATGCATCAGTCTACAGATTGGCCAGTTGTCATTTATTGTGACAACATGAGTAGTATACACTTGGCAAATAACCCAGTCTATCATGCTAGAACAAAGCATATTGAGGTGCATTATCACTATGTGCGAGAGAGGGTTTTACTAGGTCTTATTGATCTAGTTTATGTCAGCACAGAGGATCAGGTAGCTGACATATTCACGAAGGCATTGGGCACAGAGAAGCTGCGCAAGTTCAGAGACATGCTTGGTGTGCAGGAATTGGGATTGAGCTTGAGGGGGAGTGTTGAGATAACGAGCTCCACTCGTGATACGCCACGGTGACCGTTGTGTATTTATGTCACTGACTTGTCAGTTGCAGACGCGGTTGGTAAACCGCCTTGAATAATAGCCACATGATAGCTATCCTTATCTACTCTAGTTCGTGGCTCAGTTAGTATGCCACCTTAGTTAGTTGAGTTTGGTTTTGAGACCCATATCTAGGGTTCTTCTATTTCTTTGTACTAGACTTCTTTTGGCTTACACAACTAAGAAGAAAAAAACGTTTTCAGCCTCCATTGTTGAGATATCGAGCTCCACTCGTGATACGCCAGGGTGACCATTGTGTATTTATGTCACCGACTTGTCAGTTGCAGACGCGGTTGGTACACCGCCCATGAATAATAGCCACATGATAGCTATCCTTATCTACTCTAGTTCGTGGCTCAGTTAGTATGCCACCTTAGTTAGTTGAGTTTGGTTTTGAGACCTATATCTAGGGTTCTTCTTTTTGGCTTACACACAACTAAGAAGAGAAAAACGTTTTCAGCCTCCATCTCTGTGTGTCTTCCCCCATTGTGCAAGTGAGAAAGCTTCGAGCGAGACTCCTTCCTTCTCTCCCACAATCTTGACATGGTATCATAGCCTTGTTCGTGGTAAGGAGCTCAAGAAAGCAAGCCAAGCTCGCGGTGTTCTGGTAAGAGGAGCATTGTTGCTTTCATTTTCTGTTTTGGGAGCAGATCTCTGCAGGCAGCACAACCGGAAATTGCAGGAGTGCATTGTCTCAGGTTGAGACACCCTTCGCGGTGAAGCAAGAGGGCAGTATATACTGCGGGATAGAGCTTTAGCCCTGGCGACCCTGTTTTTTTGATTTGAGGCCATTTCGGGGCCTGTTTTGGAGGCGGAAGTTTTCTGCACGCACTCAGGAGAAAGCCCTGTTTTATGCTGTGCGACCACTGTTCTACAGGTTGGTGAAAAGTTACCACAGAAATTGCATCGTATGCTTGTGTGCAGAGACATTGGGTTACAGAATCATCCTTGGTTCCTGTTTATGCAAAATCATCACTAGGAAGTGACTGTGTGGTCAAATACCACTTTCGCCAGTTTTGCAGTTTTTTCCTTGTGAGGGTGAAGCTGTGGTTTTTGCAGTGACAGAATTTTTTGCAGTCTTCTTAATGGCATCTGATTCTCTTTCCCAGATTGTCACTGAAAAACTTGACAAGAACAACTTCCAAGCATGGAAGTTTAGAATGACGAATTTCCTTATGGGAAAAGGATATTGGGAATTTGTTGTAGGAAATGAAGAAGAACCAGTTCTTCCTGATGTTCCCAATCAACAGCAAATGCAGGCATTCAAAGCATGGCATGAGAGAGCCAGGAAAGTTATGTAATGGCTGTCTATCAGTATTTCGGACTCTATGATTATGCATATTCAGGATGCAAGTACGCCAAAGGAGGCATGGGATACTTTGTCAAAAATGTATAGCACAAATACGCAAGCCAGGAAAATGCAGCTCAAGCAAGAGTTCCATAATGTGCAGAGAGAAAGTATGAGCATCAACGACTACCACATGAAGGTGAAGAAGATTGCAGATGCACTTGCTTCCATTGGGTCACCAGTGGAAGATGATGATTTAGTTTCCGTGACCTTGAATGGTCTAGGAAAGGATTATGCACAGTTTCGGACATCCATTTCAGTTCGTGAAAGATTTCCTGATTTTGAGGAGTTGATTGCTCTTCTAATTTCTGAGGAGCAGAGAAATGGTGGTGCATCTTCTTCAGGAGAAACTTCAAAAGAAGCTGTGTTCTACTCAAATGCTGGAAGAGGTAGAGGCAGAGGTAGAGGAGGCCCATTTGGAGGCCGTGGTAGAAATCAGAATATGCAGCAAACTCAAGAAAACCAGTCCTATGGAGGAGGACGTGGTAACTCTAGAGGCAGGGGGAGCCAAAGAGGTCGTGGTGGATGGCAAAGAGGCCAAAATGCAAACAGTAATGTTGAATGCTACTATTGTGGTAAAATGGGTCATATGGCTAAAGACTGCTATAAAAAGCAGAATGACATCATGAATGGAAAACTACAACAAGGGAATTATGCATCTTCTAGCAGACAGGGTGATGACAGAAATGAGCATTTGTTCATGGTGCAGCACATGAACAATTCTATGACAAGTGCAGAAGAAAGAAATGATGTATGGTATGTTGACTCAGGTGCATCAAACCACATGACAGGTCATGCAGAATGGATGGAGGATGCAAGGAAAATGAAAAAACCAGGATTTGTGGAGACTGGTGATGATACTGCACATCCTATTGTGCAGATTGGAAAAATTCCATTGTCTATGCAGGATGGAAAAAAGAAATACTTGTCGGATGTATTTCATGTCCCGAATATCACCAAGAATCTGGTTTCTGTCGGTGAAATGGTTGAGCAGGGCTTGCAGGTCAGATTTAATCCTCATGGATGCTTTGTTGAGGATATGAAAAATAAAGGTCGCTTGATAGCAAAAGGAAAGAAGAAGGGCAGAATGTTTACACTGGATGCAGACATGTCTGAATTGAGTGCAGCAATGTTTGCACATGGGACCGGTGTAGTTGCAGATATTGATATCTGGCATAAACGCATTGGTCATGTTAATGTACAGCGACTTAAATCAATGCAGGCCCAAAATATTGTTGCAGGTTTGCCAAAATTCAAGGTTGCAGAAATGCATAAGGTATGTGAAGCCTGTCAGTTTGGAAAACAGGCAAGGAAACCATTTCCTAGACATGTTCAAGAGAGTAAGAAGCCATTGGAATTAATCCACTCTGATGTGTGGACTACTAAAGCTGCATCTCTTGGAGGCTGTCATTATTTTGTCACGTTTATTGATGACTATAGCAGAAAAGTTTGGGTGTATTTTATGAAAAAGAAAAGTGAAGTTTTTGGGCATTTCAAAACCCTTAAAGCTATGGCTGAAAAAGAAACAGGTCTGCAAATAAAATGCCTAAGGTCAGATAGAGGGGGAGAGTACCTCTCAAATGAGTTTGCAAAGTTCTTGCAGGAGCATGGCATAAAGCAGCAATATTCATGCAGTTATACCCCACAACAAAATGGAATTGCAGAAAGGAAAAACAGGCATATTGGAGAGGTATCTCGTGCCATGCTCAATGAAAAAGACTTGCCAGATTTTTATTGGGCTGAAGCAGTTGCTACAGCAGTCTATATAATGAACAGGACTCCCACTCCAGCAATACATGGGATGACTCCATAGGAGAGGTATACTGGTAGGAAACCAGATATTTCTCATTTGAAAATTATCGGTTGCATTGCCTATGTACATGTGCCAGATGAGTTGAGATCCAAGTTGGATCCAAAAGCTGAGAAGTGCATCTTTATTGGTTACTCTCTGCAGCAAAAAGGGTATAGATGCTATAACCCTTCTACTCGTAAGTTTACAGTGAGCAGAGATGTTGTTTTTGATGAGATGAGTAGCTGGTATAAACCAGTAAATGTGATTGATGATGTAGATGCACAAAATGGTAATGCTGCACAAAATTCACAACAACAATCACAAAATATTAGTGGACCTGGAGCGTCCTCTAGTATTGGTTCACATTCTTCGCCATGGACAGGCAGATTGAGATCAAGAGAATCTTCTCAAAGTAATGCAGATAGTGGTATGCAGGTATCACAAAAAGGAAAAGAGAAGGTTGATCAGCCCATGTTTGATGTGAATGCAGGTCACTCTTATGTGGATGGTGAATCTAGTGGCTCAGAACAGAGCATTGATGATGAGTTGGGTATTCCTTCTATTGTTACACCTGGAGTAAGGAAGACCAGGGATGTTTTGAGAGCACCTGGGAGTGAACCTACTTTGCGCAGGTCTACGAGAACTAGGTATCCTGTGGATAGGCTGAAATATGATGGATTTACAGCCACTCACTATGCATATATGGTGAAGGTGATACAGGAACCAGAACCCACTTCTTTTGAGCAAGCTATGGGAAAAGAAAAATGGGAGAAAGCCATGGATGAAGAAATGGATGCCTTGGAAGCAAATGCTACATGGGAGTTAGTACCTTTGCCTAAAGGTAAGAATGCAATTGGCTGTAAGTGGGTTTATAAGGTGAAGCACAATGCAGATGGTTCTGTGAATAGATACAAGGCAAGATTAGTAGTCAAGGGGTATGCACAAACATATGGCATTGACTATGAAGAAACATTTAGTCCAGTTGCAAGGATGGCAACTGTAAGAGCAGTCATTGCTTTGGCTGCATCAAAGGGATGGTCTTTACATTAGATGGATGTAAAGAATGCCTTCTTGCATGGTGATTTGCAAGAAGAGGTCTATATGGAGCAGCCACCAGGTTATGTGCATGCTGTTCGTCCTGAGTTTGTTTGCAGGTTGAAGAAAGCCTTGTATGGATTGAAGCAAGCACCTAGAGCATGGTCTGACAAGATAGGACAGTATCTTGTCACTATTGGCTTTCAGATTTCCAAGGCAGATTTCTCACTTTATGTGAGAAAAACAGAGAAAGGTATCATGCTACTTGTCATTTATGTTGATGATTTGATTATGACAGGTGACAGTGATGAAGATATCCTTCATGTGAAAATGCTATTGAAGCAGAAGTTTGAGATGAAGGATTTGGGAGAGCTGCGTTATTTCTTGGGCATTAAGGTGATTAGATCACCAAGTGGGATACAGCTTTTGCAGAGGCAGTATGGATTGGACATGCTGTCCAAATATGGGATGACAGGTTGTAAGCCTATTTCAGTTCCTTTGGAGCAGAATGTGAAGCTGAGCACAGATGCAGGTGAGCTTCTAGAAGACCCTACTATGTACAGACGCATAGTAGGAAGTTTGATTGATGTGACTATTACCAGGCCAGATTTGAGCTATGCTGTTGGACTGGTAAGTCAGTTTATGCAGGCTCCAAGAAAACCACATTTGGATGCGGCTAGACGCATGCTCAGGTATGTGAAGTCCACATTGCAGTATGGAGTATTTTATGAGACTGGGGTTCAGATACAGTTGCATGGATACACTGATGCTGATTGGATTGGTAGTATTTATGATAGACGATCTACCAGTGGATATGTGTTCTCTTTTGGGAGTGCTGCAGTCACTTGGAGCAGCAAGAAACAGCCTACAGTTGCCTTGTCGAGCACAGAGGCTGACCATTGTGTATTTATGTCACCGACTTGTCAGTTGCAGATGCGGTTGGTACACCGCCCATGAATAATAGCCACATGATAGCTATCCTTATCTACTCTAGTTCGTGGACAAGGCAACTGTAGGCTGTTTCTTGCTGCTCCAAGTGACTGCAGCACTCCCAAAAGAGAACACATATCCATTGGTAGATCGTCTATCAAAAATACTACCAGCCCAATCAGCATCAGTGTATCCATGCAACTGTATCTGAACCCCAGTCTCATAAAATAGTCCATACTGCAATGTGGACTTCACATACCTGAGTATGCGTCTAGCCGCATCCAAATGTGGTTTCCTTGGAGCCTGCATAAACTGACTTACCAGTCCAACAGCATAGCTCAAATCTGGCCTGGTAATAGTCATATAAATCAAACTTCCTACTATGCGTCTGTACATAGTAGGGTCTTCTAGAAGCTCACCTGCATCTGTGCTCAGCTTCACATTCTGCTCCAAAGGAACTGAAATAGGCTTACAGCCTGTCATCCCATATTTGGACAGCATGTCCAATCCATACTGCCTCTGCAAAAGCTGTATCCCACTTGGTGATCTAATCACCTCAATGCCCAAGAAATAACGCAGCTCTCCCAAATCCTTCATCTCAAACTTCTGCTTCAATAGCACTTTTACATGAAGGATATCTTCATCACTATCACCTATCATAATCAAATCATCAACATAAATGACAAGTAGCATGATACCTTTCTCTGTTTTTCTCACATAAAGTGAGAAATCTGCCTTGGAAATCTGAAAGCCAATAGTGACAAGATACTGTCCTATCTTGTCAGACCATGCTCTAGGTGCTTGCTTCAATCCATACAAGGCTCTCTTCAACCTGCAAACAAACTCAGGATGAACAGCATGCACATAACCTGGTGGCTGCTCCATATAGACCTCTTCTTGCAAATCACCATGCAAGAAGGCATTCTTTACATCCATCTAATGTAAAGACCATCCCTTTGATGCAGCCAAAGCAATGACTGCTCTTACAGTTGCCATCCTTGCAACTGGACTGAATGTTTCTTCATAGTCAATGCCATATGTTTGTGCATACCCCTTGACTACTAATCTTGCCTTGTATCTGTTCACAAAACCATCTGCATTGTGCTTCACCTTATAAACCCACTTACAGCCAATTGCATTCTTACCTTTAGGCAAAGGTACTAACTCCCATGTAGGATTTGCTTCCAAGGCATCCATTTCTTCATCCATGGCTTTCTCCCATTTTTCTTTTCCCATAGCTTGCTCAAAAGAAGTGGGTTCTGGTTCTTGTATCACCTTCACCATATATGCATAGTGAGTGGCTGTAAATCCATCATATTTCAGCCTATCCACAGGATACCTAGTTCTCGTAGACCTGCGCAAAGTAGGTTCACTCCCAGGTGCTCTCAAAACATCCCTGGTCTTCCTTACTCTAGGTGTAACAATAGAAGGAATACCCAACTCATCATCAATGCTCTGTTCTGAGCCACTGGATTCACCATCCACATAAGAGTGACCTGCATTCACATCAAACATGGGCTGATCAACCTTCTCTTTTCCTTTTCGTGATACCTGCATACCACTATCTGCATTACTTTGAGAAGATTCTCTTGATCTCAATCTGCCTGTCCATGGCAAAGAATGTGAACCAATACTAGAGGATGCTCCAGGTCCACTAATATTTTGTGACTGCTGCTGTGAATTTTGTGCAGCATTACCATTTTGTGCATCTACATCATCAATCACATTTACTGGTTTATACCAGCTACTCATCTCATCAAAAACAACATCTCTGCTCACTGTAAACTTACGAGTAGAAGGGTTATAGCATCTATACCCTTTTTGCTGCAGAGAGTAACCAATAAAGATGCACTTCTCAGCTTTTGGATCCAACTTGGATCTCAACTCATCTGGCACATGTACATAGGCAATGCAACCAAAAATTTTCAAATGAGAAATATCTGGTTTCCTACCAGTATACCTCTCCTCTGGAGTCATCCCATGTATTGCTGCAGTGGGAGTCCTGTTCATTATATAGACTGCTGTAGCAACTGCTTCAGCCCAATAAAAATCTGGCAAGTTTTTTTCATTGAGCATGGCACGAGATACCTCTCCAATATGCCTGTTTTTCCTTTCTGCAATTCCATTTTGTTGTGGGGTATAACTGCATGAATATTGCTGCTTTATGCCATGCTCCTGCAAGAACTTTGCAAACTCATTTGAGAGGTACTCTCCCCCTCCATCAGACCTTAGGCATTTTATTTGCAGACATGTTTCTTTTTCAGCCATAGCTTTAAGGGTTTTGAAATGCCCAAAAACTTCACTTTTCTTTTTCATAAAATACACCCAAACTTTTCTGCTATAGTCATCAATAAACGTGACAAAATAATGACAGCCTCCAAGAGATGCAGCTTTAGTAGTCCACACATCAGAGTGGATTAATTCCAATGGCTTCTTACTCTCTTGAACATGTCTAGGAAATGGTTTCCTTACCTGTTTTCCAAACTGGCAGGCTTCACATGCCTTATGCATTTCTGCAACCTTGAATTTTGGCAAACCTGCAACAATATTTTGGGCCTGCATTGATTTAAGTCGTTGTACATTAACATGACCAATGCGTTTATGCCAGATATCAATATCTGCAACTACACCGGTCCCATGTGCAAACATTGCTGCACTTAATTCAGACATGTCTGCATCCAGTGTAAACATTATGCCCTTCTTCTTTCCTTTTGCTATCAAGCGACCTTTATTTTTCATATCCTCAACAAAGCATCCATGAGGATTAAATCTGACCTGCAAGCCCTGCTCAACCATTTGACCGACAGAAACCAGATTCTTGGTGATATTCGGGACATGAAATACATCCGACAAGTATTTCTTTTTCCCATCCTACATAGACAATGGAATTTTTCCAATCTGCACAATAGGATGTGCAGTATCATCACCAGTCTCCACAAATCCTGGTTTTTCCATTTCCCTTGCATCCTCCATCCATTCTGCATGACCTGTCATGTGGTTTGATGCACCTGAGTCAACATACCATACATCATTTCTTTCTTCTGCACTTGTCACAGAATTGTTCATGTGCTGCACCATGAACAAATGCTCATTTCTGTCATCACCCTGTTTGCTAGAAGATGCATAATTCCCTTGTTGTAGTTTTCCATTCATGATGTCATTCTGCTTTTTATAGCAGTCTTTAGCCATATGACCCACTTTACCACAATAGTAGCATTCGACATTACTGTTTGCATTTTTGCCTCTTTGCCATCCACCACGACCTCTTTGGCTCCCCCTGCCTCTAGAGTTACCACGTCCTCCTCCATAGGACTGGTTTTCTTGAGTTTGCTGCATACTCTGATTTCTACCACGGCCTCCAAATCGGCCTCCTCTACCTCTGCCTCTACCTCTTCCAGCATTTGAGTAGAAGACAGCTTCTTTTGAAGTTCCTCGTGAAGAAGATGCACCACCATTTCTCTGCTCCTCAGAAATTAGAAGAGCAATCAACTCCTCAAAATCAGGAAATCTTTCACGAACTGAAATGGATGTCCGAAACTGTGCGTAATCCTTTCCTAGACCATTCAAGGTCACGGAAACTAAATCATCATCTTCCACTGGCGACCCAATGGAAGCAAGTGCATCTGCAATCTTCTTCACCTTCATGTGGTAGTCGTTGATGCTCATACTTTCTCTCTGCACATTATGCAACTCTTGCTTGAGCTGCATTTTCCTGGCTTGTGTATTTGTGCTATACATTTTTGACAAAGTATCCCATGCCTCCTTTGGCGTACTTGCATCCTAAATATGCACAATCATAGAGTCCGAAATACTGATAGACAGCCAGTACATAACTTTCCTGGCTCTCTCATGCCATGCTTTGAATGCCTACATTTGCTGTTGATTGGGAACATCAGGAAGAACTAGTTCTTCTACATTTCTTGCAACAAATTCCCAATATCCTTTTCCCATAAGGAAATTCGTCATTCTAAACTTCCATGCTTGGAAGTTGTTCTTGTCAAGTTTTTCAGTGACAATCTGGGAAAGAGAATCAGATGCCATTACAAAAGACTGCAAAAAATTCTATCACTGCAAAAACCACAGCTTCACCCTCACAAGGGAAAAACTGCAAAACTGGCGAAAGTGGTATTTGACCACACAGTCACTTCCTAGTGACGATTTTGCATAAACAGGAACCAAGGATGATTCTGTAACCCAATGTCTCTGCACACAAGCATACGATGCAATTTCTGTGGTAACTTTTCACCAACCTGTAGAGCAGTGGTCGCAAAGCATAAAACAGGGCTTTCTCCTGAGTGTGTGCAGAAAACTTCCGCCTCCAAAACAGGCCCCAAAATGGCCTCAAATCAAAAAAACAGGGTCGCCAAGGGCTAAAGCCCTATCCCGCAGTATATACTGCCCTCTTGCTTCACCGCGAGGGGCGTCTCAACCTGAGACAATGCACTCCTGCAATTTCCGGTTGTGCTTCCTGCAGAGATCTGCTCCCAAAACAGAAAATGAAAGCAACACTGCTCCTCTTACCAGAACACCGCGAGCTTGGCTTGCTTTCTTGAGCTCCTTACCACGAACAAGGCTCTGATACCATGTCAAGATTGTGGGAGAGAAGGAAGGAGTCTCGCTCGAGGCTTTCTCGCTTGCACAATGGGGAAAGACACACAGAGATGGAGGCTGAAAACGTTTTTCTCTTCTTAGTTGTGTGTAAGCCAAAAGAACTCAAGTACAAAGAGAAATAGAAGAACCCTAGATATAGGTCTCAAACCAAACTCGACTAACTAAAGTGGCATACTAACTGAGCCACGAACTAGAGTATATAAGGATAGCTATCATGTGGCTATTATTCATGGGCGGTGTACCAACCGCATCTGCAACTGACAAGTCGGTGACATAAATACACAATGGTCACCCTGGTGTATCACGAGTGGAGCTCGATATCTCAACACATCTCTGTGTGTCTTCCCCCATTGTGCAAGTAAGAAAGCTTCGAGCGAGACTCCTTCCTTCTCTCCCACAATCTTGACATCCATCTCTGTGTGTATTCCCCCATTGTGCAAGCAAGAAAGCTTCAAGTGAGACTCCTTCCTTCTCTCCCACAATCTTGACACTTCCTCCATTGATCTTTACTCTTCACCCCCCCTTGGTAAACCAATCCATGAAATATTTTCATCTAGTGATGTCTTGGATTTCCCAAGAGGTTGTTCCCACCCTCTTCTTTATTTCAAAGCTCCAAATGTACAAAAAATCAACAAAATGTTAGACAAATATTTTTTGTGATTTTCTCGGATCATATAGCCCCCCCCAACCTGGCGAGAGGTATTTATGCCTCTAGACACTCTTTGGTATCTTGAGCTAACCCCACCCTGATGTGATAGGGTCTTAAGCGCCATCCATTTACACTGGTCTTGTGAACTTTTTCCTCAATGTCTTGAAGTTTGTAGGAGCCATTGTTGAATTTTTTTGTGACCCAAAACGGTCCCTCCCACCGGTAGAGAAACTTGCCATCCTTTCTTTTATCAAAGCGATTGTCATATCGAAGCACTAAAGATCCCTCCTTGATGTTTTTATCTGTTAGCTTCTTGTTGAAATTTTCTCTACGCTTCTCAGCTTCCTGGGAGTAGTGGTTGATGGCTTCTTTACGATCCAATTGTAGCCTCTCTAGGTCCAGTAATCTTTGATGTAACTTCTCCTTTTGAGAGCCTACTGTGCCACCTAATACTCAAAGGCTAGCTAATTTTACCTCAATAGGCAAAAGAGCCTCTTGTCCATAAACTAGATGAAAAGGTGTGAACCCTAACATGGTTTTGAACGAGGTTCTGTAAGCCCATAGAGCTCCACTAAGGTGCTTGTCCCAATCCCGGGGCCTTGAATGTACCTGTTTGCTGATGATTTTACAAATCATTCCATTTACCTTTTCGACCAATCCATTGCATTGAGGGTAGTAAGGGGTAGAGTGTCGTCGTTGAATATTTAGCTTTTGCATAAGTTCACCCACCACATTCGCTCTAAATCCTGGTCCTCTATCTGATAGTATTTCAAGAGGGGTACCAAACCTACAACAAATGTGGTCAAAGATGAATTTACTCAGTTCCTTAGCAGTGATTCTTCTAGTTGGCATAGCCTCGGCCCATCTAGTCATGTAATCTACCCCCATGATAATATACTCTTTTCCTGATGGAGTGCATGGTAGAGGCCCTATGGCATCAATTCTCCACTTCTCAAAGGGTCCATAGACCTTGATTGGGGTTTGGGGTTCTGCTATGAGCCGTCGTGGTCCTGATTTCTGACATTCTTCACATGTTTGACACCAATATTTGACATCTCGATGTAGACTGGGCCAAGTAAAGCCGGCTTGTAGAACCTTTCTACTTGTGATGTCGTGTGCAAAGTGGCCTCCACACACATTATCATGGCAAGATTTTAAGATTTCTTCAATTTCCCATTTTGAGGCACTTTCCTAAGCACACCATCCTTACCAAGACAATACAAACTGTCATTTACTATGCGATATCTTGTAGCCTTCTGAGCTAGCCACTGTCTTTCTCACTTAGTCGGGTGTTTGGGAGTTTCTCCTTGTTCTAAGAGATGTAGAATATCTTCTAATTCTTCCTCGCCTTGTCGAAGTGGGGGTTTGATAGCCACTGCTCCCACCATTGACTCATTCAGCTTTGATGATGCTAGATGGTCGGCATCTTTGTTCTGGTCTCTTGGCACATGATGTACTTGTGCCTCCCTAAATCTTCTCATAAGAGATTTGGCCTCTCTCATTTTACTAGAGAGGTTTATATTTTTGCATGCCCATGTACCTTGCATCTGCCTTATCAATAGCATGGAGTCTCCAAAAGCATTCAATCTCTCGATTGAATTACTAAGACACCAACAAAGACCATGAATTAAAGCTTGATATTCTGCCTCATTGTTAGAGTGGACACCTTCCAAGATGATTCCTTCACATTAGATTTTCTCTCCTAAAGGAGAGAAAACAACAATGCCTGCGGCTGCCTTATCCTTAGTTCTCTTGTATGCACCATCAAAGTAGAGGCTATAAGCATCTACAAGAGTTTTTATGGATGGGGGTGGTGGAAGGTTCTTTCTTTTCACCACGAGTTTTTTCTCATAGCACCTATTTGTCAAAATATCATCAAGCATGCCCGAGTTGTTTTTTCAACCTGCACTGTATAGTCAAACTCTTGAAGTCGGACCACCCACTTTGCTATTTTGTCAGAGATTTTCATATGTTGTAGTGCATAGCGAAACATATCCTCCACAGTGATGATCACAAACCTCTTTGGAAGTAAATATGGCCGAAATTTGGTTACTGCAAACATGAGGGCCAACACTAGTTGTTCCATGGAGGTGTAAGCCTTCTCTAAGGCTTTCATGAGGCGGCTGGCAAAATACACAAGCCTCATGAAGGATGTTTTGGGATCTTTTTGTAGGAGAGCAGCACCAATGGCCTCTTCTCCCACGCTAGGGTTTACAAAGAATGTTTCTTCCCAACAAGGATGGAGGATTATAGGAAGTGACCCCAATATTTTCTTTATCTCCTTAAAATGTCCTTCACTCTGTTCACTCCATACAAGTGTTTCTTGGCGTGTCAGTTGCTGCAGGGGGTATATGGCCTGAGAGAGTAAGTGTATAAATCTACCCAAATATCTTAGCTTTTGTAAGAAGGAGACCAATTGTTTGATGGAGGTTGGGGAAGGTAGTGCTAGCAATGTTTCTACCTTATTTGGATCTACCTCAATTCCTTCAATTGACACTACATGCCCTAGTAGTGTAACCTTGCTTTCCCCAATGTGACATTTATCCTTATTTAGTTGTCCACCCAACCTAGCTAAGCAAGTAAATCCTTCATCAACCTTGCGTAGATGTATGTTCCTTGAGCTGTAAATACAAAAGTCATCTATGAAAACCCTTATGGACTTACCAAAGTAAGGTTGGAAAACCATATTCATGAATCGTTGAAAGGTTGCTGGGGCATTTGTGAGACCAAAGGGCATGACCCGAAAGGAAAAATAGCCCCATGGTGTGATGAAAGTGGTCTTCTTTTGATCCTCCTCTGCAATGCGAATCTAGAAGTAGCCAGAGTAGCTATCACACACTGTATACCGCTCATGTCCCGCTACTTCATTCAAGATTTCATCGTGAAATGGGAGAGGGAAGTGGTCCCTCTTTGTTGCAGCATTTAGTGGCTTGTAATCTATGCATACTCGCCACTTACCATTTTTCTTTGGCCTCACTACTACTGGGGAGACCCATTCTGAATCTTCCACTGGGTATATAAATCCTGCATTCAAGAGTCTCTTCACCTCTATCAACAGTGCATCCTATTGCACAACTCCCAGTCTTCTCAATCTTTGTACTATAGGTTTGCTTCCTTCTTTGAGGTGGATGTGATGCTTCACTGCAGTAACACCTATAATGTGAGTATAATCAGAAATAAACAATGATGCATGCTTCTTGAGAACATTCACATAACCCTCCCTTTCTTCATTCTTTATATCCTTGGATATCATCTTCTCTAGGCTAGCATCCCACACATCTTCTCCTTGGATTCTTGGGTTGTCTTCTGATAAGGTAGATTCTTTTAAGGTGACGCCCATAACTTTGAGAGTGCTATCACTCTCTCCACTTGAACTCTCTTCCTCTTCTACTGATGAGGAACATCCACTTGAGCTCCACTCATCGGCAGACGTTTCTAGTTCAAGGTTCTCTTGACGCCCACTCTTCAAGTTGTAAACCACCTTTTGATCGTGGCCACCTACCTTACGTGGCCTCAACTCCAGATCTCCTGTTGCCCAATCTTGCCTAGCTCCGATGCCCATAAGCCAAGGTCTCCCTAGGATGAGGGGATATCCTTCCCCCTTTACTAGCATCACATAAATATCCACTGCTGTAGTGATTCCAAAAACAGAAACTCTCAAAGCTTTCACTACACCCACACATGTGACCGCATCATTGTTGGCCATCTTTGCCCTGAAGGTTGAGGATTCCATTACTTCTAAACCTAATTGATGCATAAGTTTTTTTGTCATGACACAAACCTCTGCTCCACTATCGATGTATGTTTTTCGAATCCGTTGACCTTTAATTTGAGCCTCCACTAGAGGCACTATATCTTTGAGTCCATATGCCTTGATTGCACTAACCATTTTACCTTGCCTTGCCCTTGTGCTTACCATTTTTGACAATTGTCGTCGTAGCTTTGGAGAGGCATGAAGTAGTTGTGGCCAAGTAATTTTTGGCCCTTGAGAGCTCACGTCTGCTACCAGATCATAAGGTTGTGTCCGAGAACCCAAAGGGAAGTCAGAGATATCAATTTTAGACCTAGTTCGAGTCTTTCTCTTCTTCCCTTCATCTCCAAGTGCCCGTGATGTACTTGCCTCATTGGTTGCTTCCTTGCTTGCCTTAGTCTGGACACGTACCCGCTTGATAGGCATGGTCTCTACTACATCTACCTTCATCTTACCTCTTGCTATTTCTTCTTGGAGCCTTCTATCCCTGACCACCTCCTCTATTTTTATGACATTAATATTTGGTTGAACAACAGGGGTTTCAGCTTGAACATAAGGTGGTTGTAAAATTGCAGGTCGTGATTGCTCTTGCTCTTGAGTCCTAGCACGAGGAGGGCTTACTTGTTGTCGAGGACCTCTGGCAGGGTGATCATATCTTCTAGGGTGAGGACAATTGTACATGCCATGTCCATTTTTGCCACAATTGTAACACAACATCTCCCTTGCTTGTCGCCGCATTTGTGGTCGATTCCCACCATTCCCCTCGATAGATCTTCTTGCACCTTGCACAAGATTCACTCTCAAACCCTCTAGTTGATTAGTAAGATTGTTTATTTGTTGGATCATGTCTTCTTGACCTCTAACAAGGCCTCGTGCATTAGATACATTTGGGGAAACTTGAGAGGCCTCCATAGTTGTGATGTTGTTTCCCAAACCTGCTTGGCTAGCTTGGGCTTGGTACAGAATCTTTCGATTCTTTTCCCTAGTGATTCTCAAAGCATCTTCAAAAGTGTTTGGAAATTTCACCTTTACCTTCTCCCTGAGCAAGGGATACAAACCTGAAATAAATCGATCCTTTTGAAGGCAGTTTGGAGCTCTCTCTCCAGGGTTCAGTGAGTCTGACCACTGCCCCCAAAGCTTCAAAAACCCTTCCTCATAAGTTGCATAACCATAAGGATCACTTTGATGGAGGGCTAAAAGCCGTTGCCATAACTCTTCAGCTGAGTTAGTTTGTTAAAATCTCTGCAAAAAAGCTGCCTTCAATCCTTCCCATTCAGCTCTTTGGGCCGGATTTAGATTTTGGAACCACATTCTAGCTTCTTCCTTGAGCACCAAAGGGAAAGACCTCAACTTTAATGCTTCATCATCCCTCCCAGAGACAAGGAAGGCCATCTCAAGGTTGTCCAAAAAATCCAATGCGTTTTCTCTATTGCGCCCAAAGAAGCTTGGAAATGCCATGTTGCCTTAGTAGAGTACAAAGATGAACACGTCTAGACTTAAGTTGTATTTTATGAGGGGAAGGATGAATGGGTTTACAGATGCATTGATTTCAACAAGACGTCTAGGCCCCAATATGCTTCTAATAATGCCTTGGAATCTAAGCTTTGTGCTAGCTACAATATGCACAGTTTGCATAGCAAGTGGACGGATATGTCCATACAACTCGTTGTGATTCATGAGAAACTATTATAATAGGATAAAGACATGTACATTGAAGGATGCATTGTAGTCTAGCATTGGGAAGATTATAGGTTCTGGTGATACAAGAATCTCCCTTAATCTTTCAGCCCCAAAGTACATGACAAGACGCTGCTGGAAGAAAATCTTCCTACTGATGCATACATTAACTTGGATGTTTTGTACAGAGTGGAAGGTGTAGATATTCGGGCCATTATTATTATTCATGAGTAGAAACTACTTAAGGGAGTAGAGGAAATGCACTTTCTTGAATGATGAAGGATTTTTCCCAGAATGTTTCTTTTGGGATCCCACCAACTTTGCTATATGGAGAATTTGCTCACCAATGATTGTTCTTGCCTTGGTGTGTCCATCCTCCGCGACATATATTTCATAAGGTGTAATGGCCACCTTTTCAACCACACCCAACCTTCAAGCTAACAACTATTGAAGGTAGTCTTCATACTTTGCACTTCTACAAAACTCCACACCGTTCATGCATAGTTGTCCTCCTTTGATGTGGATTAGGCCAGAGAGAGAGAGGGATTTGATGATTTGGAGACGAGGACCTCTCGGAAGGGTTTTCACTTTGTTTGCAAAACACTCACCGCAATTATGAGAACCTAGCAATTGATGGCAACATATTTTTTTTCCCTTGTGAGATAATGGAATTTCTAAAGTGAACACCTTTTACCCGCATGCGTGCCGTCATCCGATAGGCATACTTTCTTTCTTGGGCTTCCTTGGGAGACCATTGTGGGAGTCGTGGACTTCGATCAGCTTCAAAAAGAGTTGGAGAAGGCGTTGGAGAAGAGCCACTTGGAGTACTTGTTGTAGAGGATGCACCACCATGTGTTGTATCGTCCCGCATGGATGAGAATGTCCTCAGTGGGGGCACCAATTTATGACGAAGGAAATTCGGTATGGCAGCCTCTATACTATGCCAAACTCCCTACTGCCACAAAGTGAATGAGATAAGGGCACCACCTAGTCATGGAAGAGCGGACTAGGACACTATGCAAGAGGAAGAGGAGATTGTAAGGGAGAAGAGATGAAAACTAATAGAGGAAGAGAGAGAGAGTGAGTGAGAATGAGAGAACTACGAAAAAATAGATGAATCAATAAACTTAAGAGATGGAGAAACCTCAGGACATAACCAATATACACAATATGGACACCAATATCCTGGGCTTATTACATTGTAGAGCACACATAAGCTATAGTAAGAGAAGGAATTCCATGAGCTCATGAAGGTGAATGGGGAAGGCTCAATAGGGTTGAAGGAGGCCTCTTTGCTCTCTCTCTTCTTACAAATTACAAAGGAGAAGGCCTCTTTATATAGGCCTTGAGGGTGTTTAGGGAGGAGGTTAAGATGTAATAGGAATTAACACCACCAAAGCTGCATTAAGGCGGTTCCACCAATATGGAAGCTCCATCTAGATGTTTTGTTGACCAATTTGTACTTAATCAAGCTCCATCATAGGTGAGTTATCTCCATTCTCCCCCCCATAGCTTGAGTCCAAGAGCTCTCCTATAAAAAAATATAGAGAATCTTCATAAAATAAGATCATATCTAGCAATAGTAGAGAGAGAGTAATGAGAGTTCATACATTACTACTACAACTAAGGATGATTTGAGGGTGATTTAGGAGGGGAATTCTAATGGTTTATTAGCTTGAGAGAGAGGATAAGAGAGGAGAAAGGGTTGGGGTCTAATGAATGATGTTTTATGGAAGTGTTAAGCATGGGGAAGAAAATATGGATGTGTATTAAATTGGGAGGTGGTCTCCACTGCAGTTGGAAAAAGTTGGCACCCACCATTTTGGCCATATCTCCCGACTCGTAGCTCCAAAAAATTACAAAAAAATACCAGCCAAAACTTCAGCTCACGCGCTACAACTTTTATGTTGAAAAGTTTTTTTGGATCGGAGTGGAAGTATTTTTAAAAAATCTTACAAAATCATGTGCCTGATTTTTCTTCCACTAATGCTTTCAAGAAGGGTCCCATTTGGTTGAATTGTCATAAGGCTCCAAAGTCATGACATTATGAGCCTCACATGCCCTTTGGATGGCTCCAAATCCATTTTATATCTTTTCTTTTCACATTATACATTTTTTCTTCACCTTCCTCCATTGATCTTTACTCTTCACCCCCCCTTGGTAAACCGGTCCATGAAATATTTTCATCCAGTGATGTCTTGGATTTCCCAAGAGGTTGTTCCCACCCTCTTCTTTATTTCAAAGCTTCAAATGTACAAAAAATCAACAAAATGTTAGACAAATATTTTTTGTGATTTTCTCGAATCACTGGGATTGCTGAAGTCAAGGATTCTTTGAAGAAGATGTTTGAGATGAAGGATTTAGGTGAGCTAAGATACTTCCTTGGAATTGAGGTGATCAAATGTGATGATGGTATATGGCTGTCCCAAAGACAGTATGGCTTGGATATGTTGTCCAAGTATGGTATGACAGCATGCAAACCACTTTCAGTCCCATTGGAGCAGAATGTAAAGTTGAGTACTGATGTTGGGGATGAGATAGAAGACCCTACTATGTTCAGGAGGATAGTGGGGAGTTTGATCTACATGACCATTACAAGGCCAGACTTAAGCTACGTTGTTGGTCTTGTGAGTCAGTTTATGCAAGTACCTAGAAAGCCACATTTGTATGCAATCAGATGCATATTGAGATATGTGAAGTCCACATTGCATTATGGACTTTTCTATAAGGCAGGTACAGATATACAGGTGTTTGGATACACAGATACAGATTGGCCTGGTAGTATGTCTGATAGAAGATCTACTAGCGGATACATGTTCTCTCTTGGTAGTGCAGTAGTTGCTTGGAGCAGCAAAAAGCAATCTACAATTGCTTTGTCGAGTACAGAGGCTGAGTATAGAGGTGCTGCTATTGCAGCATGTGAGGTAGTATGGCTGCAAAAGTTATTGGCTGATTTGGATGTGCAGGTGGAAGGTCCAGTTGTCATTTATTGTGACAACATGAGTGGTATACAATTGGCTAGAAACCCAATGTTCCATGCTAGGACAAAACATATTGAGATACACTACCACTTTATGAGAGAGAAGGTACTAGCAGGTGAGATTGACTTGGTGTATGTCAGCACACAGGATCAGATAGCTGACATCTTCATGAAGGCATTGGGTACAGAGAAGCTTCAAAAGTTTTGAAGCTTACTTGGAGTTGCAGAGATGCAGTTGAGCTTGAGGGGGAGTGTTGAGATGACAAGCTCAACACATGCGGACATTGATGATGGACCGCCTAGTTAGATGGGTCCACACAACTACACTTAGCACGTCGGTGGTCATTATGACTCACACATGGCCACTGACTCATTACTTATTATATTCAGGTTGTTTCACCTATTTACAGCTGGCATAGTTATTGCGCCAGTCGACTAGTGTAGTAGGTTATGCATTGTTTGACTTAGTTGGCCACTTTCCTTTATGTTGCATCTTATCTATACTTTGTGTACATTGTAAAGAGTGTAAAAGAAGAAGAAGAAACCAGCAAGAAAACATTTTGGCCTTCATCTCTCTTCTTGTCTGTTGAGTGAGCTTCTCCTTGTGCATTTTGTGTGTGATCGGCGCAGCATCTTGAGCAAGTCCCCCCACCACGTGATTCTTGACATTTCTACGTACTATTTTCCTTTTCTTGGGATTCTATAACATGTATCCCATTTCACCCTCATCACTATATCCTAGGAAAATACATTTATAGGACTTTGGCTGAAGTTTGTTGCGTTCTTCCTTATGGACATGCACAAAGACCTTGCAGCCAAACACTCTCAAATGAGAATATGAAGGTGGCTTGCATGTTCACTCTTCCTGAGGGACTCTCCCCCCCAAAGACTTGTTCGGTGTGATCGATTAATCAAGTGAACGGTTGTCGTAGGAGCCTCTACCCAAAAATCATGGGGGGTAATGTAGCATGAGATATCATAGTACAGACCTTATCCTAAATGATCTGATTCATACGCTTTACAACTCCATTTTGGGGTGGATTATGAGGGGCAGTGAGCTCTCTGAAAGGCTTTGGACACATATTCCCCACCATTGTTAGAGCAAAGACACTTAAGTGTCTTACTAGTCACGTTCTCAACCAATGCCAAGAATTTCTTAAATTTGTTAAGAACCTCGGTCTTACTACCAATAGGGTACACCCAGAATTTCTATGTAGCATCATCGGCAAAGGTGACAAAGTATTTATTTTTCCCTAGAGATAACCCTGGCATCTGACATGCATCTGAATGTACTAACTCTAAATGCACAGATTTCATTGAAAGAGACTTTTTATTTGAAGTTTGTGCATGTTTACCATAAACACAATGATCATAATGCTCAAAATCAGCATATCAAGGATAAGGAAAATAACCCAAATGAGTAAGTACTTTCATTCCAGTCTTACACATGTTTGAACCGGCCATGCCACAAGGAGACACTTGGCTCTTCAATCATGGCAATAACATGGTCACACATACTAGATACATGTAGCGGATACAAAGTATCACTCTTTGAGCCTCTAGCAACAACCCTAGATCCCTTACAGATATTCAATTTTCCATCACCAAAGGTGGTATGAAAACCATCATCATCTAGCTACCCAATATTGATCAAGATCTTCTTGAGTTGGGCTACATGCCATACATTCTAAAGAGTAAAGACAGATTCATGTTGAAACTGCAGCTGCACACTACCAATGCCTATAATGTCACATGCATAGTTGTCCCCCAAGTGGACAACACCATGTCTACCCAAGTGTAGTCTGAGAACCACTCATGATGAGGAATGACATGAAATGAGGCAATCAAATCCAAGATCTAGGTATGCATGTCATCATCTGTATTTGCAACCAATGCATGTGCACTAAAGCAAGAAGAGACAAGGAGTACATCATGACCACTGTTGCTCTCATGGCTAACTATATTCACATATTTTATCTTGGCACTACTCTTCTTAGTTGGTTGGTTGTCCTTCTTCTTGTCCTTGCTATCATCAGTCTTCTTACTCTTTCCCTTCTCTTTCTTCAACTTAAAGCATTCCCAATTAAAGTGTCCTTTCTTGCCACAATGGTGGCACTCCGCATCTTTCACACGAGATTTTCTACATCCTTTGCTTTTCGATTTCCCCCTCTACTGCCTCTAGTATGCAAAGCACTGGATGACTTGTTAGATGCCTTTTTCTGCTGATTCATCTCTTCCATAAGCAAAAAACTCTCTACATTAGAGTACAACAACATAGCATTTGAGTTGCTCATGGCTATCCTGAAAGTATCCCAACTTTTAGGTAGAGTAAATAACATAAAAGTAGCCTTGAACTCATCATTGATATTGAACTTCAAGGAAACCACCTGGCAAAAAATGCAATTGAACTCACTAAGGTGTAGAGACATAGCTGTCACACGTAAATCCATCAATTTCTTTAGCTGATAGACTTTACTTGCAGCATTCTTCCAAGCATACAATTCCTCCAGTTGTTACCAAATGGCATGGGAAGAATTGAGCCCTTCTATGTTGAACAACAAAGAATCAGAAACTTAAATCTCAATGGTTGAATGAGCCAGCTCATTTAGGTCATCCCAATCCTCTTGCTCTATGTCCGTTGGTCGTGCTCCTTTCAGCTTAATAGGCTTCACATGTTTCTTTTGCATCAAGACATTGTAGCACTACTTTTGCCAAATTGCAAAGTTATGTGCCCCTTCAAGCTTCTTAATGTGCATAAGGTGACTACTATCCCTACTACCAAGCATGATTGCAGCTGAAATGACAAGAAGACAAGCCAAATCTGTCAAAAACAAGTGACCAAGAAGAGATGCAAACTAACTAGCAAAATCTACTATTCACTATAAACAACACCAAAATGCCTGCATACATTGATTTGTTTCAGCCTAAAAATGAGGCATAAAGCATGTGCACCCAATTTCCAAGCATGTGTCAACAATATCAATACCAAATCAGTACATAAGGACCTCAATGTGAACCATCCAATCATCCAAAATACCCTCTTGCTTATGGTTCTTGCAAACTGTAATTTTCTAGCCAAGACGAAATGTCCCAAGCTCAAAACCAAGCTCAAAGCATCCCCAAAATTATTCACAAGTATATGACATCCAAGATAAGCATCTTGACATTTTCTTTGAGTACCTGAGATAGTGCCTGCAACCAATAGGCATGTCATTCACTGACAAAATTGCATTTATCCCTTGTTATTACAACAATGAATTCACCATCAAAATGAGCAATGTTTATGCCAATGTCAACTCCAAATTAGTATCAAATGGTAGGAATAACATCCCATGACAAGTAGGCATCCATTTAGGCATGCATAAGCATCAAACAACAAATGCTATTCAATCATATGCATGAACTGTCAATGCTGCCATGTAAGTTCTTATGAACATTCCAAGAAACTAAGTAAAGCACACCCAATGCCAATGCCAAGATTAAATCAAATGCCAAGCTCAAGAGTGAGATCTCAAGTATCCAATGATGGTCATGGAGTTGCCAATGATGAAGGAGATGATCAAGCTAGTGGTTGATGTACCTGTAGCCAAGATCTTATACACTGTCCTCAAAAAACAACCTATGTGCTTTCAATTTTAGACATACTTGCACTCAAAATCATCTCACAAGCTATGAAGTCATAGAGTTCAAAGCGAGCTTTGTTTTCATAAAAAAAGTTTTTGAATTCAATTTTTCTAGCTCAAGTTATGAGCAAAATAGTGACCGGTGGTCAATCTATCTAGAACTGAGACAGACTCATGGCTACTAATGTGATGGCACTTGGCTGGTTGGGAGGGTTGGAAGGCTACAATGACTCAATGATAATGTGGGAGGGGTCCCAAATGACCCTCCCAAGCTCCCTCTTGAAGCTCAGAGGGAATGGTAATGCTATGCTTCACAAGAAGCAAATATACCATAGTGCATCTGAATGTCTCTATAGTCCCTCACATGAGTTAGCTATAAGCACAACATCATCTACATTAAACAATATTGGCACCAACATCCCAACTAAACTAGCTATAGCTCCTCCCTCTCTATTAGAATAATTTAATACCTCATCTATATAGAGCCCAAAAAAAGTGGGTGAGAGTGGGCATCTCTGATTAACTCTATTGATACTATTGAATAAATATGAGAAACCCCTTGGGGCATATACTCTACTTGTCAATGTCTCATATAGAGTAGATATACTCCCTTGTATCTAGTAGCTTCCTTATGAGTTTGGCACAAGGTATTGTATCAAATGCCTTATGCAAATGCAAAAATAGAAATAATATTTTTCTTACATTCTCAGCCTTCCTCAATAATGTGAAGATATGACTAAGTGTGGTGTATCCTTGTTTGAAACTAGACTAACTTGCTAATCTTACACCATGCATCTAAATCCGAGTCCTCATGGATTGCTCCAAAATGTGTGTGTGTGTGTGTGTGTGTGTGTGTGTGTGTGTGTGTGTGAGAGAGAGAGAGAGAGAGAGAGAGAGAGAGAGAGAGAGAGAGAGAGAGAGAGAGAGAGAGAGAGAGAGAGAGAGAGAGAGAAAGAGAGAAATGTTATATGTACAAGAAATCATACTACATTTATAAATGCGTACATGAGCTTCATCTTAGTGGAGGTAAAAGTTTGAGTGATCATGCAAATGGCACTCATATTTACTTTTGTCTTATTTTTTGTTTCATCTTATGGTCTCCATGTCCTTTTAAGCCAAATTATGTAACATGAAAGGATGATAGACAAAGATTATGTGTAGAAATATACTATACAGGATTAAGCTCCATCATAGTAGATAAGAATGTGACTGATCATGCAATTGTACTTAGATTTATTTTTCTCTCACTTTTTATTTCATCTTGTGGTCCCCATGTATCTTTAGGCTAAACTGTGTAACCCTTTCACTCAACCAATGTGGCACTGGTTGAAAATACAAATGTGAGATGGATAGCCTTGTCAAGGGTCATTGGATAATGCTCCACTTTGTTAAAAGAAAGATGCAATATTTTCATATTTTAAGATTTGTGCATAAGCTTTACAAAATGACCAAGCAAATTTTGTAACTTTTGAATGCTTTAAGATCTCTCTCTCTCTCACCTTTGAGGCAAAATCAATCTCTCTTGTATATTTATATGCTTGTGCCAAAGCTTTAGAGGTGATGGATTGCACCTAAGTATTTGAACCAAGATTCTATGATAAGATAATTGGTTATTGCTTGTTAACCTCTTTTCCATTCCAAAGCTAAGTCTTCTATGCATCTATGCCTTTAAGTGCTAGAGTCATTTGTTAGACCTTGGAATCAACTTTTCCTTGGGATCTTATCCATGTTACACAATATGTCACATGCATATTTTTCTCAACTTAGATTTTCCTTGCTTTTTGAGCATGGCATGGACCCAAGCTTGGGAGCTTAGAGAGAAAGAAAGAAAGAAAGAAAGTTAAATTAACGTCTTCTAAAGACCAAAACTGGCCTATGAGACAAACTGTGATACAACTAATGAGGTCCAGCTATCCAAAATAAAAGTGGTGAATGAAAAGCTAAAAACTCGAAACTGAAAATACAATGCTATGAGTGTGATAAGTGTTGTGTATGTGTATGTGCATATGTAGCTCTGGTACTCCAAATAATGTCTACAAAAGGGGAACAAATGTTGGCTGTGATAGGGGAACAACTGTCGGCCATGATAAAGTGGTACGATGTGTATATGTAATAGATGCAGGGAGATATACTATCCTGGGATGTAGTAGTAGTCATCGAAGTCGCTAATAGCAAGTGATCCCTCCAGGATGCAGGATGTGGTACATCGGCGGTGGAGAAAGAGCAAACTGGAGATCTGAGATCCAATGTGTCAAGTGTCGTCGGATCTCAGTATGCTATCGATGTAGATCAAGAATCCTCCGGATCTCCTGTCGGAGAGAGAGAGAGAGAGAGAGAGAGAGAGAGAGAGAGAGAGAGAGAGAGAGAGAGAGAGAGAGAGAGAGAGAGAGAGAGAGAGAGAGAGAGAGAGAGAGAGAGAGAGATCCTTATGTGCTAGTGTATAACATGATGGATACTATATCAATATCATATTTACAATCCATTTTTACCACTTTGAGTTTGCCTAAACGCACAAACTAGGAGTGTGAAAATCAAGTAGTCCTAGGCTTCATGATATATTGTAACACTTATTTTGCCTCCTTGGTTATTACACATTGCCCTTCTGTCATATGTGCTTTCAAGCTTGCAATTTCATTTGGCCTTTTTAAAACATATATATTGCTTCAAGATTTCCCTTCTTGGTGATTGAGAGCCATGGAACTACTTAGTGTATGTCTCATGTTTAGAGAAATAAAGACAAAAAGTTTTCTAAACATATTCATATACTAAGATACCTCAAACATGTATATAAATAATGCTATTCTATAAAAAATTTCATACGATCCAACTTTGAGGTATTTTTGGCCCAAAATGCAAACAAAAGGATTTGTTGTTTCCATTCCTCAAAAATAGATCTTAATAGAATTGGAAAATTTGATGAGATCAAGAAGGGGTGATATAGTTAAATGGTAAGACAAGGGACTGTAAATCCTTCATTCCCCAATTTGAGTCTGGATGTTGCCTAATCCAAGTTTTTCCCATTTTACTAGGATTGACTCTTATTGTCATCGATTCAGATACAAATTGAGATGCTCCATAGACTCATTATGGCCTCAAAGAATTCTTTGGCTCCCACCCACTCTCTTACTTTTTAGATCAAACCAATCCATTGGCAGAAATGTTTCATAAATGACGATTAAGTGCTCTAGGTCCTAAAATTTTGACACGATGAATGGCCTAAGATATTGATTTCAACCACTACGGATGCATTTGCCCTATAGAAACATCCAAAGATATGAATGCTGGACTTATCTCATCTTTGGCCATTTATGCAGAAGTCAGTGATTTGGGGTCCTAGCAAAGCCCTTCGCTCCAAATGTTTGAATCTAACGAGGAGGAACAAATAGTTAATTTATTGGCCAGTGAAGATGAAGCTATAAGCACTATTGCATATATCATGATTCTACATGAGTGTAATTTTAGGCTTTCTGAACTCTACTATGATTGTTTTGTCACCTCCATAAAATGCCCATGTTCTCTCTTTCATAGCCACCTTCATCTTGATGATTTCACTTGATTGTGCTTTGATTTATGCTAGTGTCACTTTATCCATTAATACACACTTTATATCCCTTGCAAATTTTGATTGCTTTGTGATTGAAAGTTATCTTTGATGTCTACCAACTCCAAAGCAACATGACTATTCTCTTTCTTGGCACACCATGGAATCACTCAATCAAACCCTTGCTTGCATTGTGGCATATAGCCTATGGACTCTAAGTAAAACTATCAAGCTCAAGGTTATGCTCATTAATGTGTACTCCATCGAATCGTAGTTAGGCTAGGTTCCATTATTAGGGTCCACTTAAAAGAATTTCTATTATAAAAGGGGTGTGTGTGTGTGTGTGCGTGCGTGCGTGCATGTGGGGGGGATACTGAAGAGAAAAAATTCAGCTTTGCATGCTTCCTTCTCAAGCTAGCATATATCTAAATGTGTATTCATACATATTCGTCTCTATTTATTACTACTCAACACCATTGAGAATTCAAACTAAGAGGTTGCAACTTCTACGCATTGTGATAGTATATTCCAACTACATTACAACCAAATTTTCATGTGAAATACAACAAGTGACACAATGATAACAACTGTATCATTGACTCCACCATTGAATTACCTTGGTTTGTAGCTCCTTATCTTGATTAGGAACAATATTGGGCAGCAACAAATCTATACATTAGTACCTCCCTCCAATGAGCTTTGCATGCAAAAATAGCCATATACATAACCTCGTGCCCTTAAGGATAAGGCCTTGATGACATGTTGATGATGAAAAGAGGGGAAAGGGGGGGGGAGGTGTATGTGTGTGTGAACCATGAAAATCCATATATTTTATTTAACTTAACTCAAAACTAAACTCTTTCTATGAACACTCTTGGGTTTCCACAACTCATGAATTGACACTCCATTAGTGCAAACTTATTTCTAATGAGACTCTTAAAAACTCCTTTAAGATCAAAGAGTCTTGATGCATTTTAGGACTTCAAGTGAGGGTTGAAAAAGAAATTAATATTTGCATTAGGATGCTTATGGTCGGTTGGAGGGGAAGATTTGTTCAAATGTTTTTAATTGGTTTTTGGTGAAGAATAGGATAAAAAGATGGTTGGCGTGTCTACATGCTCCACAATAGAATGGTTTGGTAGAAAGGAAGACTATCATTTTAATGGAAAGACATCACAAACACTCATATATGATGGGTGCAAGTTTAAAAAAGGATCCACATGTTGAGGCTATCATTGAGTTCCAAACAAGAGATATACCTCATTTACAAATTTTCTAATGTACATGCCATATGGGGGATTCCATAATAGGACTTGCATGGTTGTTATATATTTCCCTTCTTTTGATTTCCTTTCCTACATCTTGACTTTATCTTTTAATCTTCTCCTTAGATGTGGTGAATTCTATTGTCAGTTTCTCTCTAGCTCCACCCAACACAACTGGCAAGTGAGACTTTCAAAACTCTACTTAGAAGTTGCAAACATGGTAAGATAAGTATTTCTCCTATGAGCTTGGCTCTCAATTTGGTTTGGCTAGTAGAACTGAGATCTAACCCTCACCTCTAGATGCTACCCTTGCATTGTGGAGAGAGAGAGAGAGAGAGAGAGAGAGAGAGAGAGAGAGAGAGAGAGAGAGAGAGAGAGAGAGAGAGAGAGAGAGAGTGAGTGAGTGTGTGTGTGTGTGTGTGTGTGTGTGTGTGTGTGTGTGTGTGTGTGTGTGTGTGTGTGTGTGTGTGTGTGTGTGTGTGTGTGTGTGTGTGTGTGTGTGTGTGTGTGTGTGTGTGTGTGTGTGTGTGTGTGTGTGTGTGTGTGTGTGTGTGTGTGTGTGTGTGTGTGTGTGTGTGTGTGTGTGTGTGTGTGTGTGTGTGTGTGTGTGTGTGTGTGTGTGTGTGTGTGTGTGTGTGTGTGTGTGTGTGTGTGTGTGTGTGTGTGTGTGTGTGTGTGTGTGTGTGTGTGTGTGTGTGTGTGTGTGTGTGTGTGTGTGTGTGTGTGTGTGTGTGTGTGTGTGTGTGTGTGTGTGTGTGTGTGTGTGTGTGTGTGTGTGTGTGTGTGTGTGTGTGTGTGTGTGTGTGTGTGTGTGTGTGTGTGTGTGTGTGTGTGTGTGTGTGTGTGTGTGTGTGTGTGTGTGTGTGTGGATCATGAAGAGCACATACACACACTCCTACGAATGTGCACCATACACATACACACACATAAAGTATAGGTCAAGAGTAGCATAGTTGTATCATTAGTTAAGTAAGAAGATGGGTTTTCCAAATGTTTAAGAAGATTGTTGAATACACACAATGTAGCTATTTGATTAAAAGAGCATATGATGCTAGAATAATTTTCCATAAAGAACTTCTTAGGCAAGTATATGACCATTTGAAGATAAGATTTTTACATTTTAAGGCCACTCATAAATTTTCTTTAAGTTAAGAGCATTGACAAAAGGACTCAATGAAGTCTTTTGAGATTGTTAGTATAAGCATGATATTTGCATTCCATTTTCCCTAGAAATATTTGAAGGAAAATTTAATTGTGTTGTCTCACAGTTTTCAAGTTAAAAAGATGATCTTTATAATGGTGCTTTTGCCTCCTTTTTAAAAGTGTTTTCTTGGAAACATAGCATTTCTTTATTGTTTACTAAAAAAGAAAGCTTCATCTTAAAATCAATGCTTAATCACTCAAACTCCTTCTATGGAATGTGACACATACTAAACTGGATTGATTGACTAGTAGGTTATGCCAACTAACATGTGTAGAAAACTTATATAACTTTTGCAGATAAGTTTTAGGAGACCCTTAATAAGATCAATCTTGACTCTGAAATTATGTGTCACTAATTGCATAATGTTAAGCACTTGTTTTCTTGTTGTCTAGTTTGAAGAAACTTGTTTTCTTTGATGAACTTAATCTAAATGTGCCCCTAATTGCATAGTGCTAAACACTTGTTTCTTCTCTTGTCCAAAGAAACTTGTTTTCTTTGATGAACTTAATCTACACATGTATGTCATGAAATGTTGGCTAAGAACTGCATTTCATTTCTTACTCTTCATAATGTATGAGGGATAATCGATTGCAATTACAAAGCTGCAATAATATTGCCCATCATAACCTCTAGAAATTCACTCATTTGAACTCGAGAGTGGATAGGTGCAGGATAGACACATGTGCTCTTGAGTGAACCTTGTTGGATGCTATCACACACAGCAATGCTTGGACCCACCCCATGGATGGATGCACAACCCACGTAGTCCAATAGGCCCACTTGTCTTACATCATCTTCCGCATTGTCATCAAACAAGGCCTCTTGGAATAAGATCATAAGCGATGTCCTCAAGGATGACCATGGGGTTAGTTGAGGAAATTGCATGGCTTGACACATGAGTAGATTCACATCCCCCATGTCTGTCCAATGTTTTCTATTCGCTAAGGCCTTGTCCAAAGAATTAGAGCACCTTCTTGCCAACTCCCAAAAATCAACATCCTCGTTCACACAATGTGTGTTTAGAATGGCAGAGTGGTAAAAGCCTACATGGAAATAACAAAACCCTTATTTCTTATGGTGTGAGGTTATATGAGAAAACCAAAGCAAAAGCTACATCAAGACACTCCTTTAAGAGTTCATAATGCCCTTGAAAAGCCAAGGTTTTATACCGTACAATGAATTTTGGAAGAAAGTCTACAAGTTTGAGATACACAATTTTAGAGCCTACAAACCTTTTTTTAAAGGACCAACAAGAAATAGCAATAACTCGCAAATTCATTAGCAACATAGGAAACTTTTAAATTGGAAGGCTTTTCAACATGTTTTTTTTTAGAATTAGTAAGAATAGCAAAAAATTCACATACCTATGATGGAGCCCTCAAACACTCGAGCTAGAAAAGGCCGACAATCAATGAGTGTGATGATAGCAAAATTTTCATTTCGAGATCCCGAATGCTTCAACATTGTAGTGGCTTTGAGCCCTGCTGCACTCAAAGCTCCAAAGCGATTGGTTTTATGGTTTTGGCATGCCTAAACAATCATACGTAATTATATAATGACATTTGGGATGTTTATAAGTTACCATGAGAGACTTTGCAAATCCAAAAGTAATATCAAGGAAAGGCACATTACACACACAAATTTCAGTGTGTGGGTAACATCATGACACCCCTATTAAAGAAAGCTGTTATTCTTGAAGAATGGCAATTTTTCTTGAAAAGAACGATGCAAAATGAAATAACTCATCACTAAAGGCAGATAATGCAAATGCAAAATGCTAAATGTGTAAAGCTTTAACTCCCATATGAAAACAAAAGGTCTTTTGTCAAAGATTTACAAAAGTGATTATTCAAGTGCAATTATTACATACAAGAAAAGACCAACATTAAGACACTAGGGTTTAACTAACATGCCGTGTTATTCTCTCTAGGATGTGCTTTTTGTCCTTTCAATGTGACACTTAAAGAGTAGAAGGGAGAAAATTGGGCCATGTGGTCATTATTGTTGTTTTGTTTCCTCCTATAATTTGAAGGTAAGTAATATTGTTTTCATTTATTGATTCTTTGTTTGATAGTTAAAAGGAGCATAAATGTCCCTATTTCTATCTTAACATGTGGGATAATCACACATTGATTGAGTAGGTATGCATGACATAGAAGGCTATTTGACCCTAATGTACACACTTTACTAGGAGCTTGGTTCTCTCTCTCTCTCTCTCTCTCTCTCTCTCTCTCTCTCTCTCTCTCTCTCTCTCTCTCTCTCTCTCTCTCTCTCTCTCTCTCTCTCTCTCTCTCTCTCTCTCTCTCTCTCTCTCATATGTTATATAAGTTGCAAGACCAATCAAAATAGTTGGGCTAACTAAATGGAAAGACCATTTTGGGACAGAAAATGTGAAATGCTTGGAATAGCTAATTGTAGTGGTTCCATGGATCGTGTTTCGACCCCTTAAAAGGCATTTAATCATAGCCTACTAGGTTGTTTGTGCTAGTCTTTGACGTTGAGTTGCAAGCCAGGAATTAGAGGAGTTTTGTATTGTGTTGCTTGTCTTGTTTTTTTTTTTTTTTCACCCTTTGTGCTAGAGAGTGAGGCAAGCCAATCATTTGGCTGCGTGGGAACAATAAAGGCAAACAAGGTTCAAGAAGCTAGCCATGGGGGCAAATCCAAAATAAAGAGACCCCATCAATTTGTAATCAAGCTACTCTAAAATGAAGTCTGCCTTAGATTGTGTGATTTAGAGGACGTTACTCCACAAAACTTGTCTCCTCCTTAGGTGAGTCATTGAGAAAATTAAGCTTAATCATTGAGAGAGCTTACAAGTAGTCTACCTGCATGAGCGATTGGGTGTGCTCGACGCTGAGAGTGTGGCGGACAATCTCGGAGCGGCGCGTAGGGGGTGGGGACTTATGATGATGATGGTCTGTGTACTGGGGCTGGAAGGGAAGGAGGGCATGGCGGCGAGAGCCGAGGGAGTAGCCCAGGAGGTCGACGCCATGGGCCCAGAAGGGCTTGTTGGCCTGGCCGGGGGGGATGGCATCCTCGATGGCCACAAGCTGATGCAGGGGATGCTGCGCCTTCTTCTCCTGGTCGTCTTCTTCTGAGCTTGTGAATTCGGCGGTCCGATGATTTGAATCAGCCGGTAGAAGAGAATGCACTGATTCGACTTCCCTGGAAGGAGATACGGGTATCGTTGTACTGGTTCGACGGAGTCGGGCGAGGCCCTGCACGAGCTGCGTGAGGATGGTGGCCGCGGAGGCGCGGTCGCAGATGGCTGTGTGCAGGCGCAGGACCAAGACAGTAAGGCAGGCTCGGCCACCACCACCATCATCATTATTATGATCATTTGCCCTCTTATACAGCCGCACGGCCATCATCGGCTCCGGATCGAGGCCCTCCTTTCTCTCGCCCCACCCCTCATTCTCCTGCAGCTCCGCCTCCACCACCTCTCGCAGCCACTCTCCTCCCTCGCTCTCCTCATTTCTATCGCAAACCACGACCTCTACCTTCGCGGTTGGCTTACGCGACTCGTCATCGCGCACCACTAGCACAGGCCGCCCCTCCACCCATGCCAGCCCCGAGCGCAAGCGCGGGTGCCTCGCCTGCAGCTCTGCTACCACCAACTGCACATCCGAGGCGCACAGCCGCGACGACTCGAACAGCAGGCCCAGGACTGTGATGCCCGTCCCCCCGCTCACGGCTTTGCACCAGCTCCACTCTGTGCCGCCTGCCATTCTGCTGTAGGGCGAGCTGCCCAGAAGCGTCCTCACGATTCCCTGCCTCTCCTCCTCCTCCTCCTGGTGTTGGTTATCCATCGCCTCCTCCATTCTCGCTTCCACGCCCTGCTAGGAGTATATTCTGTCGGTCATAGATCCATTGTCTCTGGATACATGAGGATGGCGATAAGAGAGCGGGCTTATCCTTTTCTCCTGCCTCCTGAGACCTTCCCGGCCTGCCCAGACTCCTCCTTAGACACGTACGTCAACCCGTCAACTCAGATAGCTATTTTCGCATTTTTTTCAAGAGCCCTGAGCTGTGACCTTTGCGGTAATCCTGAAACGAGCAGAATAAGGGAGTTGATAGTTTCACGGCTGTACCCAAGGATGAACACAAGATTCCCACCGAACCTCCGGATCGGAGTAGCGATCACGCCAGAACTTATGAGCCTCGGTAGCCAGGTTCATACTGCTTTTATCCTATATATATTGGTTCATGACATCATAAATATCGTTGGCTATAGCTTTTACGGTTTTTCCATATGTCAAAGGCATAAACACACGTTTTATTAATTCTCTGGCAGAGTAAGCTTCCAACTTGGGTGAAAGGTGATTACCATCTCTCAAGTGCTTGAGATAAGCTTCTTTTAATATCGTATATTGATCATTACGCTTGTTGCTCATAATCAAATTAGTGTCTGATGCTATTGAGATATCCTGTAGCAAGTATGCCATAATCTGATAAGCTGAAGAGATAGCATCCATAAAAACTGGTTCAGACTCAAAACATCCACCTTTCAACGCAAAGCCTTACGCATAAATTGAAATGGTTCCTTGGTTTTCTTCATTGAGTCTATTATTTACTCATCTATATCCTCACTCGCTTCTGAATACCATTTATCGAACCATTTGATCGATACCTCTTCGTTATTAAAAGATGAGTCATATCGTTTTGATGTTGCTACTTTTATAGTAGCTTGAATTTCACTTAATGATAACTTCTTATAGTTATACCTCTTTTTAAAGATTAATAGACTTCTATAAAGATTGCACTCATGCAAGTTGAATATTCCAATACGATATACCCTACCTCTAAAATCTTGAAATGTTGGAAAGTACACGTCGTGCTGTAAGCCTCAGCCCCATAGCTATAACGGTTTCCTCATTACGCGCCCTTTGTGACTCAACCATAAATTCATGCAGTATTGTCTTATAATTAAAGTTAGTTGGGATACTGAACGATGAATTCATCTACTCGGACACAAATTCATCAGGATTTATATCTATATAATCAACATTTGATAGCAATCTAGCATTAATTAGTTTCTTCTTATGCTTTTTCAGGAAATCCAAGACACTTAAATCAATCCTAAACCCTACCGACTGAAGATGTGAAATAACGGCAAGTAATCTAGTTCTGATCGGACTGTCATTCGGAGCTTAAACAGTTCTGGGTTCTTACTGCTCAACAAATGATAACAATAATACACATCGATGGAATGAGTCGAATATCCTCCGCTTAACGTTGTAACCAATGTCTTACCTTTTTTATTCTCTATTTTTGTTTATATATGCCATGGTACAGGTGGAACAATCATTGGTAAATTCAACTTCACTGGTATCAAATTAAGGTCGTATATGCACTTCACATATAATGTTTTTTTTTTAAAGGTCTTACTAGAACCTGCTTTTTGTTGCAAGGGGTTTTCAGCTATTTCTAACAATTCCCTATCAATTAGATAGTTTAGGATACATCCACCTAACTTTTTGCATTTCTCATATATGTTGATACTACTATCACACCAATTATCATTGTCATCAATAAGATCTTCCTCATGTAAACTGTATATCTCTATTTTCATAACAACTCTTTCTTTTAACACTATACTTCTTAATTTATCTATAATTGTAGTCGTTTTCATTATAGGATTTTTATTAGCTATATCATTGAATATTAGGCATGATGCGTATATTACTAATATTTCTACTATGTAAGCATCTAATGTATTCAAGATATCTACAATATAATCATCCTTAATCTTTTCTATCAAATAATTTCTCATATTAAATGTCCTATTTTGACTTCCTTTTTCACATATTAGTTTATCAAAAAAATTTCACAAGGTTTTATAGATTGATTTTTCATAAAAAAAGAAGAGTTGATTTTTCAATCTTTAGTTGTAATTCTCTGAAAAAATTGTCCTTACAACTTGAAGTCATTTTATTTTTGTCAAGTTTTGTTTTTTCTTCCTTAAGAAGATTACATATTTCCTGTACATATTGGTACCTTTTCGTAGGTTTCAAGTTCTTATGTTTCATCTTACTAATAATTGCTTTGGCCATATCATCATTTATTGAGGTATTTTTACTAGGTTCTAATAATATATCTTCATATTCAATATTAGATTCCACTGTTGAACCCGAAAAAATCGTTTTGAAATAAAAATGTTTTCTTTTCAAAGGGAAAAGGAATTGAAACCGATGTGTTGTGACTTTAAGATCTTCAATCTTTGTTTGCCGTTCATTCCGGCCTCCTTTATCTTTATTCACTTTATGGTTATCATGTAGGGCATGTTTACCAAATAACATAATCTGAATCAAAAGAGATTCAAACACTTGATAGCATGGTTCAAATGAATGAGGATAAAAATGTGTCCTTTAGCAAGCCTCACATTGCTGCTAGGTGATCTAAGCAAATCGCCCATCTTGCCTTAACATACTAGGCTAGACAATCTAGCAAGGTGATGAACCAAGGCAAAGCAATTCCGTCAAGAGGTGTGCCAGCTTATATCATTTTAATAGTAAATAGCAAGAATGGCATCATTTTAGCTAGGTCATCAAAACCAATGATTTAACCATCAAATAAAATCTATCACAAATCCAGTTAAGGTGCCATCCAATCTCGCTGAAAAAAGATTATTCCAATAGCTCCGGTGATTTACTTAGTATGCACGAAATCCAGCCATAGCACGTAAAATTATTATTTAAGTTTGAGTCTTGCATCCGGAGAAAATGGAGTAGAACCCTTTTCGCCTCAATCTTTTTGAATAAAACTATTAGATGGCTAACATCCTATTTATCATACTATTCATTGTACTGTCTTAATCTTTATTCCATAAATCGTGATATCTAGTTTAAAGTTTAAACCAATTCTCATACCTTCTAAATTGTGGAATCCTAAACTCATTCTTTTCTTGTTGAAGAAACACTGTCCTCGATGCTAAAAGGGCTCGCGAACACTAAAGCGTTGATTACTTGAATAGCTTTCTGTACTCTCCGAGGACACGCTTGTTTCGATCTAAGAAAATAAGCTCGTGAACTTGATCTTGTTTCGTCGCCGAAATCGGATTTCATTCGTTAGATGACCAAAAAAAAGAAAGGTCTAGCCCAAATATATCGTAAAGCTTTAGGTCATGCCTCCTGTATAGCATCGCCATGTGCTTGGTTTAGGGTTTGCCCCATTTTTTCTTTTACATGTCATTTTATCTCCCGAGATTAGTCTTCTTAGGATGGAACACCGGCCTCCATTAATAGCCGGCGGAATATCCTCAAACATAAGTAGATATTTATCTTGTATTGCCCTCATCTGGAATCGATGGTTGAGCCAAAGCAAATCCAGAGCAAAACATGTCTCCCCAAGGATGTGCTCTAGCAGCCGCATTAAGGTGAATTTGTTGGTTGATGTGGGCCCCTATATATACAAACTAAAATCAAATCAGAGTTTAAATTAAGGGACCATGTCCTATTCGATGTGTTTCCAGATAAACGTGGATATGTTTTCTACTTGCTATGCGCACATCATAGTCAGGCCCAAGTGCCACTTCTTCAAACCTCCTTTCGTTTATAAAGAGCAGATTATCAAGAAGTGGCTAAAGCCCCTTGAAATGGAATAGATTTTTAAGTATGTCATATTTTCCTAGAAGTGTTTATAATGCACGGCATCCTTAGCTCAATCAAGGCTCAATCAGATAGAGCAACAACCTTCTAAGTTGAAGGCTCGTTGAAGGTCACAGGTTCAAATCCGGTAGGATGCAGAAAGTCATTAGATCATATACCATAGGAAATGCTTTGTTTTTGTTTAGGGCTAGCAAGTGAAAACTATTTTCAACTGAACCAATTTCATGCTTCAGTCACTTTTCGCTTAATATATAAGGTTACATGCCTTCCCTTCACTTCTGAAACAGCCATGAGTACAAAGTACCAATGCTCATATTTTCAGGAAACGAAAAAAGACCTTGTCTTCTGGATCTGGTCAAATATTTGACATTTTCATGATTCTCTTTCTTTTAGGTGTTCAAGAAATTCTACCAAATAAAAGAAATATCATTCTCATGCCGACGTTTATTGGGTCAATGCCATTGACTATCAATTTGAACTTTCTAGTATTTTGTGTTTATTTGGATGATATGATGGGTCAATCACTCACTTTACTAATGTTAACGATGGCAGTTGCAAAATCTGTGTGCTGGCCATTCTAGTGGTAACTTTTCAAATTCGTGGAACCATTGCCATGGAATTTTCCAATCACATAAAGGGTCAAATGCCATTCAAATCGTTGCACTTTTCCTTTCCCTCTTCCCTTCAGTCGAGTGTCAAATAGTTAGAAAGTTGGCCTGCTATGTCACATGTGTAAACTTTTGTTCTTTCTTTAATACATGTTCATATATTAAGATGTATGCGCTGAAGCTAATACTCTGAACCACGAGGCTAGGCCCTACATGCCACTTGACCCGTATGTATTTGGAAAATGTTGTGCACATTTTGGCTTCTCTCTCTCTCTCTCTCTCTCTCTCTCTCTCTCTCTCTCTCTCTCTCTCTCTCTCTCTCTCTCTCTCTCTCTCTCTCTCCCTCCCTCCCTCCCTCCCTCCCTCCCTCCCTCCCTCCCTCCCTCCCTCTCTCTCTCTCTCTCTCTCTCTCTCTCACCCTATCCCATACGCTGTGGACTATCATTTTGGATAGGATTAGCTATTGGTAGTAGTTTGGGCTATGGGGAGGCAAAGCTATCTCTCCTCCACTCACATGTCATGCCATATATAGCATCGGAGGGGTGGTCATTTGGCACATCGATTAAGAGAAAGAGGATGTACTATCCATCCAAGCATGATACGCCTACATTGTTACTTTGAGGAAATGCATGATCTTGGCACTACGAGTGGGAGGAAGTGAGGGGGAGCTGTTCTCACACCTAGACAAGTTCGAGTGCTTCAAGGTGATAGATGGATGGAGAGCATCCTACTGCCATAAGGGGCAATTGCTTCTGAGATTGTCCTGCTCAACAAGGTGCCCGTCGAGTAGAAGGTATATTGCCCTACTTATAAATTCTGCTTGAGAGGTTTTGGACTTCTTTTCTTTTTCCCCGTATCATATCTCTAATCTCCTATACCACCATTGTAATAATTGCCTCATAGAATTGGAATCATTGATGCCACCTCCATGATCAGTTGCCTTTTCAAAAGCACAGCGACCTTGCCAATGAGATCGCTCCATGCCTTGAGTTGACCATACTGCCAAACTTCCTTGATCTGCAAAGTATGGACCATGTGCTTCAATTATATGCTGCACAAGAAGAGAGATTAGAAACACAACTAATTCGAAATGATGATTTTTTTTGTAATGGTGACAATACTGACCATGTAGTGTGTTATATTGTTTGTAGTCCATGCCTCCAGCATGGACTTATGAAATTTAGCAATTGTCTCTTTAAATGTATTCGCATCACCATCCCTAAATCTCAACTTTTGTAAGAAAGCTGCTAATCTATGTAGGTGTATCCACACTTCTGCCTTTGCAATCCTCGTTCATCCCCCATTGCTCCAATCTGGAATAGCAAGGTGCAACTTTTTCCATGCTTCATACTTCTCTGGTTGTTTTATAAGTATATTACCTTCCTCATCTCGAGGTGGAGATATAAACTTCCTAGCCTTGGGTCCACCAAAGCATGGTCTACATGGGATATTTCTACTCTTTCCTAAATTTATCTTGTCCTTTTTTATTTCTACTTGGCCCCTGTGCAATCCAACTTCAGAGAGGACTCGTTCTGCCTTCTTGCATGTAGCATCAGCTTCTAACATAGGCTCCATCTTGTATGCAAAGCATATATATTCATATACTAGTCTCAATTATTCTAACCAAACAATGCAATGTGCAAAAGTGAACCCTTGTTAGTGGTATTTTCAAAATAGGGTGCCATTTTGGATCCACTAGAGCTAGCATTCCATTTCTCATGACTTTTTGATCACATGTTGGAGCACCTTGTTGTCCTACCTTGGCAAGCCATTCTTTATTTCCATCTTTCCCTTTCTTCCTAGTTTACATATAGTATATGCACAGAAATTTTGCATTCGTTGCATTTGATAAACCAAACATACACTTCAATGTTTTTAAATCACCTGCAAGATGCCATTCAACTTAATAGTCCCCAAACCCCTCGATATGTAAATTTACTCCAATATTTTGCTGTTGAATAACACTGGGTATATTAGTGAGGTTTACAAAAACTTTAAGTACTTCATGGCCCTCCTTTGGTACTTCAAATGCTGCAAGCTACCATATTTCATTCTCTTACTATACACTGAAGTATAAAAGATGGTTTCATCAATGTTGGGATCCAATGCTCGATTCATAAGTATTATACTCACATATTTGAGTTGTTGCCCCTTAATAATCTCACTCTCATCAAGTTTGAGGACAAACTTAATCTTGCCTCCCCTCTACATTCTTCCATAGATATATTATAGAACTTCACCATAGCAATCTAAACCCTACATATATCCAATACAAAGTTTTTGGATGCATTTAATACAAATGCAACTTCTTTGGAACCATACTTCAATATGTGTGTATTTTCCAGATGCGTTGGCTCACCAATTAGTTCTAAAACTTTCTCATTTAGTTATTTTCGATTCTTCTTCATGTGAAATGATTTTGGCAAAGGCATTACTCGCTTAGTTTTGAAGACTTGCTTAAATCTTGTATCCAATTGTTGATAGAGCATACTATATGAATCAGAACTCATTCCCACCTTGCACATAATCCCTGAGCATCTGTAGCAGTAAACAAGTTACTCACATGCCTAATATGTTCACTTACAACACCATCTACAATATCCCTGAATTTACGATTTTCCAATGCATTTTTTACCATATCCTTGCTTAGGACTTTGGCAATAGTATCATTCTCTACATGAGGGAACTTATTTCTCATTGTAGCAGATTGAGCATATATCCGTCTATGATATTGTCCACTTCCTTTGGTTAATTGGTGAATTGGTTTAACTAATCAGATGCACCGATGTGCTTCTTTCATTTTTAAAGTGAGCCCAATCTCCAAAGTTTTTGTGAGCTTCCTCTTTATGTTTCGATTCTTCTTCTCCAAGTCCATAACTTTAGACTGTAACTCCATATTTTGCACATGTGTAGCCTGCATAGCATCTTCAATGATAGACATTGCTTGTTGGAGGCTTTGGTTCTCCCTATCCTTCTCAGCTAATAATCTATCCTTATCCATCAAAGGCTGCATATTCCCTTGTAATCTTGTCTGCATATTTTTTAAGGCTTGATGGACGCTTGCTAATCCTTGTGTAACAAGTTTGCATGCGTATCCATACAATCCTTCATTCCCTTCACAAACGAACTTTACAAATGTTGTATGCCCTTCAAATTGTGGCGGCCTTTGAGTGACTGGATCGGATGGATAAATGCACCCATCAACCCAAAGATCCACATTTTTTTTCCCTACATTTCTTTCTTGTTGCATCATGTATCTTATTGCGTCATCCCATTCTACAGTTCTTTTGAACATTGGTGCATATTCATCCTCCAATTGAAAGTGAATATCTCTCTTTCTCTTGGTATGTCCTGCACCTGCATCATGTAAAGATAAATATATACCACTTTTGATATTACACAATTACACCCCTTTGATTAATAGTAAGCTAAGGAGTCGATGCCAATTTTCTAATCAATAGCAAGAACGTCTAAATATCTGGGAGCTGCAGGTCAGCATCAATCCAGCAACATGCAGCTAATTCTGGATTGGCTCAAATCGCACAATTACACCCCTTCGATACATCGTATCTGTATTCTTTTTTACCCAGTTGGATCTTGTCTCTTTCTCTTGATACCCTAATCAACCCATAATTCGCATGTAATCTTAGCTTTTAATCTACCTCTAATCAGCATCCAATCTTATCTTCTGTTCTATCCAAAATATTCTCTCTCTCTCTCTCTCTCTCTCTCTCTCTCTCTCTCTCTCTCTCTCTCTCTCTCTAGAAGATTTGATCAATGATATTTAAACACATTTATATAGAATCTTGGCTAGTGGAGAACAATAATATCATCTTATCTTCCACCCTAATTTATTGTATGTCACTCTATCACTTGTTTTCTTAGCTCATCTCACACAGTCCTCTCTCTCTCCCTCTCTCTCTCTCTCTCTCTCTCTCTCTCTCTCTCTCTCATCTTCTACCCTAATTTATTGTATGTCACTCTATCACTTGTTTTCTTAGTTCATCTCACACAGTCCTCTCTCTCTCTCTCTCTCTCTCTCTCTCTCTCTCTCTCTCTCTCTCTCTCTCTCTCTCTCTCTCTCTCTCTCTCTCTCTCTCATCTTCTACCCTAATTTATTGTATGTCACTCTATCACTTGTTTTCTTAGTTCATCTCACACAGTCCTCTCTCTTCCCCCTCCCTTCTTTCTCTCTCTCTCTCTCTCTCTCTCTCTCTCTCTCTCTAGAAGATTTGATCAATGATATTTAAACACATTTATATAGAATCTTGGCTAGTGGAGAACAATAATATCATCTTATCTTCTACCCTAATTTATTGTATGTCACTCTATCACTTGTTTTCTTAGTTCATCTCACACAGTCTCTCTCTTCCTCTCCTCTCTCTCTCTCTCTCTCTCTCTCTCTCTCTCATCTTCTACCCTAATTTATTGTATGTCACTCTATCACTTGTTTTCTTAGTTCATCTCACACAGTCTCTCTCTCTCTCTCTCTCTCTCTCTCTCTCTCTCTCTCTCTCTCTCTCTCTCTCTCTCTCTCTCTCTCTCTCTCTCTCTCTCTCTCTCTCTCTCTCTCTCATCTTCTACCCTAATTTATTGTATGCCACTCTATCACTTGTTTTCTTAGTTCATCTCACACAGTCCTCTCTCTTCCCCCTCCCTTCTCTCTCTCTCTCTCTCTCTCTCTCTCTCTCTCTCTCTCTCTCTCTCTCTCTCTCTCTCTCTCTCTCTCTCTCTCTCTCTCTCTCTCTCTCTCTCTCTCTCTCTCTTTGAATTGACACTTAAGGATTAAACAACAACTATGAATAATAATAACATCACATATATTTAAAAAAATAAAGATGCCTTCATTATCACTTGATTGCTTGTAGTATAGAGTGTTGAAGAGGAAGATATCTTATAGCACAGTACTGAAGAGGGAGATTGCTTGTAGCAGGGTAGAGTGTTGTAGATAGAGATTATCCGATTTCAGAAAATGCTGTCAAAACCACTCCTGAGATTGCTTGTAACAGGGTGTAGAGAGTGATGTAGATAGAACTAAGTATTGCTTCAGAAGAATTCGTATGCAAGAAATGATATTCTGGAGGGAAGAAGAAGAGTGCACAAAATTTCAGACAAAACTATAGCTTTGAGAGGGAATGAAGAAATGCCCAGAAATAGGCATATACTTGTCCAAAAATAATAAAATTTACAAGGAAACTCTCGAGTCAAAAAGGTGTCTCTGCGTAAAAAATAATCTTAAAATATGATGGATAAGTCATTTTATATTGTTTTCTAACTTCCTCCCTTTTAAGAAGCAAGAATCAGAATGATTCTAATATATTTTCATGTTGAAAAGTCATGAGGACATTAAAGAGTTGTATATTAATAATTGGCTCTGTTTTTAGAGAAAATAGAATTGTACTTTTTTAGTCATTAGGATTTTGAGAAAAAGTGACCTTATCCTATAGTTTTAGAATAAAATAATAGGTGAAATCTATTGAAAATACAAACACGAGATTTACTTGATTGTAGAAGATCTCTTATTCTAATAATATTTTGGAATCTCTTTTTAGAGAGAGAGAGGTGAGAGAAACCCCTAAAGGGGAAAAAAAGAGAGTCTATATTTCTCCTAATGTTGTTCCTTCTTGATCTAGGAACCTACGAGGAGAGATATTCTTGCTGGGCCTTTGCAAACACCTATCTTAATGTAGCCAAAACTTTACTCGTTTCGCATTACATATGCTATCGATGAGGGCATCCATAGCTTCCTAGATGAGATGACCATACATATTTTACGGCCTCTTCTGCTAATAAGCCCCAAATACCAATTGAGAATGAATGATTTGATGACAATATTTAGACTACAAAAAAGTGTATTGTCCTTACAAAGATTCACCAATTAAAGGACCCTTGTGGGCTTCAAGATTCGTAAATTTTTTTCATACAAAGCAATTGACTATTTTACTTTGGCTTTCGGGCATATTGTGGGTCTCCATTTGTTAATCTTGTTATTGTCGTTCTTCTTGTGAATCTATTTTATGACTCCTTCATTAATTGAAATTGGGAGGTCACCACAGGGGAGGGGTTCCTTCTATAGCTTAATCAGTGCTTGGATTAGAAACCCTGTAAAATCTGTAACACATTCAAACTTGGGCTCTTACCCCTTTTAAGGGTGGGAATTTTGTATTTGAGTTCATCTACGGGACTATCTAGAAGGGGAATTTTTTCTTATAGACTATTGATGCTTTTAAAAATAGCTCAATCAACTAGCTAGAGCATTAATAAGATTCACATTTAAAATTACTAGAGTTCCATGGCCCACGTTGTTGGATCCAATAGGGAATGAGTGTTTTCAAGAGCAAATGTACATATATACTCTTTCACTCATTTCCTCTTTCTCATACTCTCTCTCACTCAACCATATATTTGTGCAAGTCAATAGAATTAATTTGTGAAGATAGTGAATACTCTTTATCACATTTTCTTTTTCTTATGCTCTTTCTCACTCAACCATGATAACACATTGGATCCCATCTATAAAACTCTATCATTTCTAGAGTAGTATCATAGAGAAGGTTGAAAACTCATTTTTACTCACATTTAAAAAAATTGCGATAGAAAAAGTATAAGGTCCAATCCCAAACATATACCAATCATATTCTTGCTAAAGATAGGCACCCAAAGGTTCAAACACAAAAAAACCATAGGCTTACCAAAACTTATTGGTATGACATGAAAGCTCGAGCTTATCACCTTGATAAATAAATTCTAAGCATCTCTTTTTCATTGAATAGAATGCTACAAACCCACTTGGATCAAATCCTCAATAGCAATTTCAAATACAAGTACCTCGATAAATACCAACTAATGACACGAAAGTTATGAATTGGAGGACAAAATATTGCGTGCGTGCACTCTCTCTCTCTCTCTCTCTCTCTCTCTCTCTCTCTCTCTCTCTCTCTCATAGAAACACTTGCCTTACACCAAACAACTACTTAGGAATTGAATTTCACCATCCGTTTGACTTAAATAGTAACCCATGCTTGAGCACTACAATTTATTAATATTATACATAGATGTAAAATTGTTATCCAAACTTTGTTGCATTGTAAGAATACAATGTTATTAGCATTTTCACAAGAACATTACAACAAATCTATCCCTGAGGTGTCTTATCTCTTTATCCCTATTGGGCTTAAATATAGAAATGGAAGTGCTCAAGAATAGAGAGGGCCATTTGCATGGCACTATAGTGCAAAACCTGGAGGAGGCCTAAGCTAGCTAACAAGAAGGCACTCATAGAGACCTACCCCCCCCTTTCTCTCTCTCTCCATGTTCCTTTGGCAAGGTATAATGCCCCTCTTGATTGCACTATTCAATAACTACCACAATGCCCATGGACGTTTGTCCAAAACATGAAACATTGAACCAAAATTTAATATAACCTATGACCTTCAAGTAAACCATGGTATGAGAACTCCATTGACATTTCATCCTCAATCTCTAAATTTCTATGTAAGTTGGTATTTATGGTATGTAGCTACCAATGCAATGAACATATACTTGTACAAACCAATATCCTTTAGTATGATCACTAACCATCCCTCCCCAACCCTCCCTACACTCACACCCACAACCCCAGCCCCCCCCCCCCCCACACACACACACACACACAAACTCTCTCTCTCTCTCTCTCTCTCTCTCTCTCTCTCTCTCTCTCTCTCTCTCTCTCTCTCTCTCTCTCTCTCTCTCTCTCTCTCTCTCTCTCTCTCTCTCTCTCTCTCTCTCTCTCTCTCTCTTTAGAACTTACAAATGAGATCATGCACATGCAAAAACATCCACAATCAAATTAACACCTTTATTAGAAGGTTCATGTGGTCTAGAATTGAATCACTATAAGCTGTTGTGAGGAGGAAGTAAAAGCAACTACAAACCTCCATCAATAATACACTCACAACTATGTAGTCTCCAATAATTCACTCATATAATAATACGAATAACTCAAAGCAAAGTCCATCATAATAGCCACAAAACCATTATTCATGTAATCATTAATGATGAGAAGAAGGAAATGGAGGAAATGTAGCATATTGATGGCAAAAAATAGGACATTAACATATCACCAATCACCACAAATATATAAGAGAAACATTACTAATTGCATATGGTACCCCTTAGCCAAATTCTTCAATCTATGTTCCCATCCGTCTTGAGATGCAGAGAGCTCCTTATGATACTGCCATCCTTCTCTTGATATCTATGAGAGAGAGAGAGAGAGAGAGAGAGAGAGGCTAGTGCATACAACATACTAATGGCCATGGAAAGCGAGAGAAGTCAAGGGGTTGGGTTTGGATGGAGCGGAAGATGTAGGTGAAGGAGGGGTGATCAAGGGGGTAACCAGAGAGAAGGATGTAGAGGTTTGCACCAAGGCTCCAAATTTCGACCTCATGGTCATAGGAAGAGGAGGGGGAGGGGAAGGGCGAGGGGGAGGAGGAGGAGGAGGACCTCAAGAGCAATGTATTAAAGGGTGCCCCCACCTCACGGTAGCGGCCAAGATTTGTTGAGCCTCCGAAGTCTGCCAGCTTTGCCTTCGCGAGTGAAGGATATCCCAAGGCAGTAGGGTGATACCCATGCACTGGCTTTAGCAAGTCCATGATCCCCCTCATAGCAATCAAAGCTTCCCTCGTATACTTGTCATCCATGCTCCACACGTAGGCCCTTATATTGGTTGTTGTCTTTCCTAGGCTCTCTCGCTTGCCATGTAGGATGGTGCCATAGCTGACACCATGCATGCAAGCCCTTCTATCCGATGGCAAGAAATTGAGACCTAGATAAAGATAATACTTTTGATGCATTTAGAGTCTAGAGAGAGCATAGGTACCCAGGATATGACACATCAATACTCCTATCTTTAACATGAGATGTCTTGCAAATTTTGTTTAAAATTTTGAAGGTTTGTCACTATGTTTTTCAAAGTCGATTTCGAACTATGTTTTTTAATTTTAAAAGTCATTTACATCACAGTAAGTTTAAAAGTTTTGTACTTAAGTCAGGACTCTCCTTTCATTTTTTCCCATTACTCTTCACTCTACCCTCCACCTTTCTATCCTTCATTATCACAACCATGGCACATTCCAAGCTTCCTATCAAGAAGGCGCCTACAAGAGCAAGAGCTCAACACTCTTTCAAATCTAGTGAGTGTACTGTGAGTGACAAAGGTCCCTTGGTGGCTGACAACGGTGGCCCTACTACATCTAATAATGGTGGTGCTATTGTGTTCAACAATGGTGGCCCTAGTGTGGTCAATAATGATGGTTTGAAATTGTCCAATAGTGGTGGTCCATGTGCTCCAGTTGCTCCACCTCCCACTACTGCTCTAGCTAGTAATACACATCCTCCAACACATAAGAAGCGAAGATGGAGACTAGGCACAGCTGCGATATGTGAGATAAGGAAATTCCAGAAGAGTTCCAACTTGATTATTCCTAAGGCACCATTCTCTAGGTCGATGCGAGAAATATTGCAAGATCTACAATTAGGGCATCATCACAAGTTCTTTTCAAGGAACCAAGCAAAGCAAGGAATGTGGGGCAATGGTCAAGCCAAGCCTTGCTTGCTCTCCAAGAAGCAACTGAAAGTTACTTGATTGATCTAATGGGTGATTCTCAAGTTTTAGCCATTCATGCTTGACGTATCACTAATAAGTCCATAGATATGGTTCTTGTTTGTAGGATCCACATTGTTCGTAGGATCCGCATGTAACCTTAATGTCAACAATATTCTTTGAGAAGCTACCTTGTAATTGGATCTATATTTTTAGCTCAGGTTTGGTTGTAGATTGTAAGGAGCTTAGTTTTGGTTTATTTTTCCACTAGACCTTCAAGTACTTAATAGCAATGGTCTACAAATGAAGCTAAATTTTTCCTAGCTCTAGTTGTACTTGCTGCAACGCACTATCTACCATGTATTTGATGGTTTCGTAATGCCAAATCTGATATTTGATCTTCTATTTTGCCATGATTTGTATTGTGCCTATTTCCAAGTTTCTAATTTTAAAAGTAGTTTTGTTAAGGATAAATTCAATGCGCAATCACACACACATCAGTGATCAGTTGTACATGGGCCAATGCACTATATCTTTATTGTATTTAGCGATTTGGCAATACTATATCCGATATGCGATATTCCATTTGATCCATGACTTATTTTTTGTGAATTTTTAAGTTTCAAGTATTTCACGTAGTTTGGTTGACAACACATTTAATATGCAGTTGTGTACACACGGTGCGATGGTGAGTTTTTCTGTTATCAATGAAGTATAATCCAATTAATGCATTTTCAAAACTGTCAATTTTTATAAATCGAAATCTAGTGAAACTTCACCCACATATCGAGCATCATAAAAACTCATGGATCTTAAAAAATTGGCCCCATCGAAAGTCTCTAGGACACTTGTCCAAAGGTTCACATCTGGCGCCCTGAATCCCCAGGGCCCTCAATCTGGGGATTCAAGGCCCCAGACGCCAGCGTCCGGACAGGTGTCCTAGAGACTTCTGATGAGGCCAAATTGTTTTTTGATAGTTGATGTACCCTAGAGGAGTCCAAATGTAAAATTTCACGTCAATCGGATCATTGGTCATATTTTTCCAAAGCCTAGATACATTAATTCAGGTTTAAGGGTTTTTTGAAAGTTTTGCTATAAGTTTAAAGTTTCACCTCATTTTACACATTTCACTTTTGAGTTTTGGGTTTTCTCTCCTAGAAGACATGGCACGCACCAAGCAAGCGGCCTGGAGACACCCCCTTGCAAATCCTATGCAGAGGCCATCTCCCCTAGCTCCACCACCACCACCACCACCACATCAACATCGCAAGTGTCGATGGAAGCCGGGCATAGTGGCTCTTCATGAGACCCACCATTACCAGAAGACCACACACCTCTTGATACCAAAGGCTCCATTCCAGAAGCTAGTGCTTGAGATTATGGATGGCATACTCATTAAGAACAAGAGACACTTCCCATATGGAACACACTTGCAAGAACCCGATCGTTGGACTGCCCAAGCCCTCCTTTCACTACAGGAAGCTGCCAAAGCTTGTGTCATCGACTTGTTCAGAGACTTGGTCTATGCAGCAGTACATGCAAGGAGAGTCACCGTCACCGATAGGAATTTGTGGACAGTGAGGTTCTTCTAACGATGGAAGGATAGTCCTCGTGGAGATCAACAATGATAGGGGTGTACTACCAAAATATATACGAAATGTAGCTTCCAAAGAGATTTTGTAAAACCTTGGTTGTAATGGATCCCATGTAGAAGGTTATGAATATGAATCAAATTTTTTGGCGTGTCTTATTTTTGCTGAATGCCCTTGATCTCTCAACTCTTAATCCTAGAAATTATTCTTCACAATTCCAAAGGGGAGGGGGTAAGGTAAATCAAACATGTAAGGTGAATGAAATATGCAAGGAAAAAAGCCTCAATCAATATCCAAAAGCAAAAAAGAATGGATGAAAATCAACTTGTGATTGAGAAAAAGGGTCATAAATTTTTTGGAATGAATCGACTACTTGAAGGAAATTTTTATTTTTGTACTTATGCATTTTATTATTTCCATAAAAGCATAATCAAATCTTGCTTACCTTTCAGCAAAAATTATCTTAAGGACACTAATGGTAAACTATGGTATCATGGGAGGACAGATGCCTACATCACTCAAGTAGCCATCCGTCCTTTTGACATGGACCGCTATGCTAATCTAGAATATGATCCAAACTTCTATACTTGGCTCATGCGAAAGTAAAACACCAAAAGCACACGTTGAATGCCCTTAACCTCTCAACCCTTAATCATATGAAGGATTCTTCTCAATTCCAAAGAGGAGGGGTTAGGGTGAATCAAACATGTAAGGTGAATGAAACATGCAAGGAAAAAAGACTCAATCAATGTCCAAAAGCGAAAAAGAACGGATGAAAATCAACTTGTGATTGAGGAAAATGGTCATAAATTTTTTGGAATGAATCGACTTCTTGAAGGAAATTTTTCTTTTTGTACTTAAGCATTTTATTCTTTCCATAAAAGCATATTCAATTCTTGCTTACCTTTCAGCAAGAAATTATCTTAATGACACTAATGGTGAACTATGGTATCATGGGAGGAACTCAAAATGGCAGCACAGCAGGATCAGGCCAATCGGCTTCCATTCACGAAAGAAGAAAGGGAAAAGTACCACATCTCCCTCGAGAACTATGCATACAACCAGCTAAAGTTCAGAACTATCCACAACATTGAAGAAGTCGTGACCAAGGAGAAGGCTACCAAAAGAGTTGTGCAACACTGCAATCTTGCTAAATATATCGAGAAATTTGGGCAAGAGACCGATCACACTAAGTGCGTGGAGTTCTTGAGAACCTACGATCCCAACAGAGAATGTGGCAATGTGACAGCCGAAAGAGGAGAAGAAGCCAAGTAGGTGCATGTCCAGTTGAGTAAAGCCTTGGTGGAGAAGGCACTAAGGCTAGATCACAAAGTGAAAAGGAGACCCAAAAGCAATGTTTATGCCATGTTGAACATGAAGAAGGACCAGGTTTTGGCCAATGATGGCATCAGCATTCGAGACATCTCGGATTCATAAGTAAGGCTTCAAGAAAAATTCATCCACTCCTTGTTCTCTAGCCAAAGGTAATTCGCTTATGCACAGAATCAACATGCCCATGTTGGAGAGCGTGGTAGCCCATTCATTGGATGAGGTTGATTGGAATGGGTATGTGACAAAGATGATTGACCAATCAGCCAAGGCACTAGCCCTAGGAAGTAAATCGGCTAGCCGAGAATCCCCACTGTCAAAGGTACAAGCTAAAAGAAAGAAAGAAATCATCAAAAGCCTTGTTCTCATTGGATACCTTGGTGTAATGGTTGCTCTTATCCAAGAGGCAGTGAAAGAGGAGAAAAATGAAGAAGAGGGAGTTGATGAAACACCTAACAGGTCACCTCCCTACCAGGAACAAGAACAATCCAGTGAGAGAACAATAAGTGACAAAGAGGAGGAAAAGGAAACACAATCTAGCCATGGAGGGGCTAAGAAAGCAAAGAAGAAGTCCACACAGGAGAAGCAAGAAGAAGAAAGGAGAAAAGCATATCTGCAAAAGGCTCAAAAAGAGTTTAAGAAAGACAAGGAAGAAAGAAAGAAAAAAGAAAAATAAGAGTCTGACAAATTAAAAGATGAGTCAAGAAGAGCCGAAGAAGAAAGGAGGAAAAAAACTGAAAAAGTGGAAGAATTGAAGAGGAAGGAAGAAGAGGACATCACGCTAGAAATGCACATGTCAATAGAATAGCAGTGTAGACGAACGAGTTGGGTACTATGAGCCCACCACGAGATGAAGGCCTTGGCTCAAGTGCCCAAGTTCCAAAGATCACGCCACCTCTAGTGAAAGAAGGCAAGGGCAAGGGCCTAATTGATCCCATCCCTACTCTACTAGTGCCCCACTACCACCCCTACAACCACAACCACCCAAGGCTCTACGCCTAAAGTCGATGCCAACAACGTATTGGCCTAGGTGCAATTCTTGATGAATAAGGAAATGACCCAAGGGGCAAGTAAAGGAACTCCCGAGGCAAGAACCAAGAGACCGGCAATAGCAGACACCAAGTCGAAACAAGACCCTAAGAGCCAGAGGGTGGAAACCTCCATTCCCACAACGATGACACCACTTGCAAACTATGATGAGTACGTCCAAGAGCTTCTCTCACATTAAGAGAAAGAAAATGAGGATAAGAAGATAGCATTGGGGTTGAGTTAGAAGCCAAAAGGAGTCCACGGTGGCATTCCAATTAGAGAAGGCATGCCAAGTAGCTATGTACGAGAAAGAAATACATGAGCTGAAGGTAAAGCTCGAAGCTAAGGAGGGCGAAGAAGGAAAGTGGGAAGCAAGGTTGGTTGAGGAGAAATAGAACCTCGTGAGGATGTGACAACGTATCAACAAGCTAGCAAAGTTGTATGAAGAGCTGCAAGAAGAAATGAAGAATGTCCAAGACGCCATAGAACTGCTAGAAGCAGCAAAAGAGAAAAGGGCATGTTGGTATCGAGAGGAGATAGAATGAAAAAGGAGGCAACCTTGGGGCAGGAGGAGCAAAAGAGATTGGAGAGAGAGATTGAAGAGCAAGAGCAATGGCTCATAATCATGGGGCAAAGGCAAGGGGAAAGCCTTGAAGAAATGAAAAAGAGAGCAAAAGATTGGGCTAATCATAAAATGAAAGAAGAGTCAAGGACTTGGTGCACCATCTAGCCTGTGTGGAAGGAGATAAAGTATTAGCAAAGAGCAAGGTAGAGGCCACTCAAGTGAGCCTAGAGACCCAACAATGTGCCTTCCTTAACACAATCCTGGATATCACTCAAACAAAAGAAGGGGAGACCATTAAACCATTGAAGAGAAAGCTAGAGATTGCTCGCAAAGCCCTGAGAGCAAGATTGCAAATGCCAGCGCAACTAGTAGGTGTGAGCCTTAGCCTCGAAGAATAGAGGAGTTATCTACTAAGGGAAGGCTTGACCCCACAAGAAGTGGATGCCCTAGGGTTCTCCAAGGAAGCACAATAGCAGGACATGCAAGAGGGCGAGGCAGGAACAAGTTTTAAGATGGGAACTCAAGAGGAAGAACTCATCCCACAACCCCCTTCCCCTCGACCTGAAGTACAACAAGAGGTGGACACCTTTATCGAAAGAAAAGCGGATCTTCAGAAGAAGAGACAACAAATGGTAGAGCAAGCATAGAGAAGACTAAATGCCCAACTAGCAGTAGTGCCAACACCTATCCCACCAAGCCAAGATGACTTCCCATTAAGCTTTAATGTTGAACTCGTGATTTGGGAGCAACAAGAGACTACTCGTGAGCCCTTCAACTTTAATTTCCAATTTTCCACCAACTTGCATAGAATACTGCCAGTCAAGGTGGTGGAAGAGATAATTAATGTCAGAAGTAGGCTAGGAGACAAATGGATATCCAAGAGGGCACAAAACCCTACCTTACGAGAGACAGAGGACATAGATTTTCAGCAGAACAAAGTTTTGAAGTGCCCAAAAAAGCAATGAGGGGCTATGAATACCAACCAATGTGGAAAATGTGCATTTTTTATGTAAACATGGATGCATGGATGGCATTTTATAACACCCTACCCATTGAAAGGAATAACCCGACTTTCATGTCATATCCAAGAAGGGTAGAAGTGGATTTTAATCCAAGCATCCAAGGTAGATATGAGTTTCCATGGATCTATAATATGAATACTGCTAAACCCGAAGAAGCACTAGTCTTCATGTCAAAGGACCTATATGACTCAATACTCCACCTCATTTAATGAATTTTCTTATTTCCCCAATCCCGCTTTCATCACAACATGTAATTACCTTAGATTGCTTAGGATACTACTAAGGCATGATCCGACACCACAAGAACATCACCTCCCAACACTTTTTTTTTATCCCAATGGCATAGACAATTGCGCTATGGCTAGATTAATTATGCAAGCTCCTCTACTTCCCTCATTTTGCTTAGCCCTCTTAGAATATATGAATGATAGACACTTCACCTGTTGCAATCATCAATTTCTTTCCACCACCACTCTCTAAGTATATCTGAACCTCAAGGGGTACATGCATACCTGGAAATTTTTTGAAAAAACTCTTAAGCCCCTAGAACCACCCTCTCACGACTCGAGTGATGAAGACTAGCTTCTCATTATATTTATGTAATTCAAAAAAAAAAGAAACAAAAAGAAAAAAAAAGAAGAAAATCACAAGAAAAAGTAATCAAATCACCTCACTCTACACGTAGGCCATGACCAATTGCACCTAGGGATTCTCAAGTTAGGTGCGTTTGGTGGCTTCGGTCGGCCGGCTCCATCCCTAACCCCCTAGGCCATTGTGAATCCCCACATCATGCTTAAGGCACATCAAGGTCAGGATATACCTAGGGAGGTCACACTCGCCTAAGGTTAGAGTTGCCTCCCTAAGTCGTACCCATTGCACCTCCCTTATGCACGAACTGGATCCTCAAGTGTGGGATAATAACCACGCTTGCCAGACCCAACTCCCAGTGTTCCACTAGCACGAGCATAATGCACCACACGATAAGGTAGACACTCCCCCTAGGTAGCACACTTCTTTTCTTTTCAGGTACATACAAGTCCTATCATCCGCTCCAACCATTCTCAGACTCTACCACCTCAACATTGTGATCATCTTCTCTCCAACAATAAATCCCCAAGAGGCCCCATCATCATCCATTCTCCTACTACCCATTAGATCACCGAGCCCTCATCACAACACAGACACGTAAGTGGCATGGAACTAGTACTCATCTAGAAGAAGGTAATGTTAACCCCAGTTCGAGATGGAAAAAACGAAGTCCAAAGAAGTCTAAGAAAACTCCAAATGCGGACACACAAAAAGAAGTGGAAAGGGAAATGGCCAAAAGCGCAAGTGCAACCTCAAAAGGTAAGTCAAATACAAAAGTGCATTTTTGAATGCAAGGCATCCCTAAAGCTTTTGTAAAAGAGCGCCAGGCTCCCTCCTATGCAAATTGTAAAGGGTAGACAGTGGGAGTAAGTAAAGAGAAAGGATAACTAGAAGCAAAAGGAAAAAAAGAGACCTTGCCGCAATGGCTAGTCATGTAAAAAAGGAGAGAATGCCCAAAGAGATAAGGGTTTTATATATAAACTCCAAAGGTGAATGAAAAGCTCATTCTTTGGTGTGTGGCTAAAGTGGACTCTTCTTCTTCCCTTCTTGCATACTTATGTGTGCTTGAGAGAGGAAGTGTGGGAGTGTGAGGGAGTGTGGGAGTGTGAGGGAGTAAGTATGTGAGGGTGAGGAATCTTGGAGAAGAAGCTCTCCATCATCTTCTCTCTTCTTCTTCTCTTCTCTTCTTCTTCTCTTCTCTTCTCTTCTCTTGTCTCACCCGGGTGGCTATGGAGAATGGAGCTTGGAGGTGGAGGCTTGAGAATGCTTGAGCTCGCATCACAAATCATGGAGCTACCAGCTTGCTTGAAGGAGGAGGCTACTCATTTGGGTATCAAAGTAAACTCACTACACCCCAATAGGATCGAATGAGCATTGGCTAGGTGAGAGATAACCATTTGTGCTCACTTGAAATGCTTGAAGCAATAAGTGGTCCATGGATCTTGGTGGTTGAGCATGAGCTCCCTCTACAAAAAGCTACCCTATACTTTGCTTCATAACTAGAAATACCCATAATGGGTTGTGTCTTACTCAATCACAATATGCATTAGCTACTAAGAATGAAACAAAAACTAGTTATGAATATACGAGTGTTGTATCAATCAATCCAATCTCAAACTCTGAAAGAGCATATAAAATCTCGTGGTGATGATACTGCCTTGGGATAAAAAAGTAACAAGTATCACTTAAGCAAGAACAGATTTGTTGTACTCCTTACCAATACTTAATACATGGGCTATGCATAAACCAGCTAATCTATGAGACTATAAATTGAATGTCCAATCTTGTAGCACATATATAAATCAAGCGTCCAACAATCTATTGATACAAAAAGACATCAAACCAATCTTCAACATCATGGAGGCTTAGCTTCAAACCTATCAAAACTTAAAGACTAAATCTTTGTAACAATGCCTCACTATATTGAATTTAACACAAAGCAATATCTCTATCATACTACTTAAATTGAATGCTCAAATCATGATACAATAGACCCAAGTCTAATATATCAAAAGTTGAATTTAACTCCATATGTATCTCATGAGGACTAGAAAGTAGCCTGATATCAACCTAAATCACGATGATCAGATGCTCATCACTCTCATGTCATCTGACATATAATGAGCTCTAAGTGAGACTATTATGAAAAACATGTACAATCAAGTATGCATGTAACTTTTTATACCACCAAGATGCTAACTTCAAATCATATAAAGCCTTTTTCAATTTGCACACATTGTTTCCTTCCCTTTCTACACAAAACCACAAGGTTGAAAAACATGCACTTATGTAAATTATCATTTAAAAGTATACTTATTATATCCCACTAACACCATTTCGACCATTATGAATTGCTAACGCACAAATGCCACGAACACTTGTCATATGACAAGCCAAAGCAAAGGCCTCATCAAAATCAATGCCCTTCTATTCATCAAGCTAAAAACTATATAACAAAGTTTAACTTTCCTTCCCTCCCCACTTGATTAAATCGAAGAGTGCTCACTTTACATAATCATAAATTTTCAATCATATTAACAAGCTAGTTCAAGCACAAAAATGCTTAGAACTTAGCTCTAAAAACCATATATCCATGCATTCTTACAGTAGTCGCATCAATGTTTTGCAATTATGCATGCCATATCTTCCATTCATTTTTGCAAAAACTAACATCAAATTTATTTTATTTCTAGTACATAAAAAACACTGTAAGTGTGAAAGTATTGCCATTAACTACAGTTGACACAATTTGTTCATCTTAAATAAGAGAAGAGAACTTGTTAACATATAACAACTAATCTTAAAAACAAGCTCAAAAGAAGTGAATACACTCCATACATAAATAATTTACTTTATTCCACTACTGTTAATGTACCATATATCTAAATCCATAACCATGCAAAAATCATGTTCAACAAGATTATAAGTGCATTACGTGCTAAATGTCTATTCCATATCCTACACAACATTTGTAATTGTAGATTCTAACTTGAAAGAAAAAGCAGTTGCAACAACCATATCAGCTTCTTTCTTCTAACATATTTCACAACCAATTCTAGACAACCCTTAAATGACATGGCTTTTTACCTTGCAATATATTCAAAACATTTGACCTTATTTTTTCTTCTTATCCTTATAAACATTCTTTGTATGAGTAACACTTGCAAATATCTAATTACTAGCAAAACTGGAAGCACTACCTTTACCTTTTTTACTAACTACAAAAGCTTGATCTACAACACACATAATGGACTTGTTTTACATGAATTATTCTCCTTGCAATAAAACAAAAATCGACTCATCAAATGGTAAAGCATTCAAAGTGTCTTTTGTTATGAAACAAAAAGTATATGGAAAACTTTGTTAAAAATCAAAAATACCATTGAGAACATTCTCCACAAGTAGACTATCTAACAAAATCTCATCTATAACAATCAATTAATTCTTAAGATTAGATCTTTAGTGTTTATTAAATGATTGTCCATAAAGTCACATTCATCCATAAATTGACTCTTTAATTGCTTACATAAGTAAACAATAAGAGCCTTATTTCTTCCTCGATACAAATGTGTAGGAGCATCCCTTCCTATGTTACATGAAGAGACTTTTGAATCATGATACATTTAATTAACAATGCAATCAAAGCACGAGTCTCTATATCTCAACAATTTCAATAAATATACTTGAGAGTAGATAGTAGTAATGCTCTAACATTAGAGGGTATGGACGACTTTGCCCAAGAGATCAAAGCCCAAGAATGAAAGTCCACTACTTAAAAGAAAAATAAGCTTGAAAGAGCACAACCCAATGAATATTGAGAAAAATCAATAGAGAAGATTTACAAGACTTAGTATACCCTAAAAGTACGATCATACATACAAGATCAAGGAAAAAAAGTAACCCAATAATCGTAAGTGTGCTCACATATCACTACCAAAATATATTAATAACTTCATGAACAACATAAAGCACATCACAAGAAATAACTTTGATATGATTAAGAATAAGGAAAATTTACTAGCATTCAACAATTATTCCCTTCATTTTGGTCGACCTAAAATTAGACCCCAACATATGCAACTTCATCCATCTTTCAATTGAAAACATCTAAGAGCTATACTCGTGCATTGATATGTGACTTTTGACAATCTGATGCAACCTACTGCCTACTAGTATGTTGATTTTGTTCAACCTTCAATCTCTTAAATTTAAACAAAACACCTTATTATTTGCATCCTCACAAGATTGCAGCTCATGTTCTATCTAGAGAAGCTACAACATGAGACACTAAAGCATATAGACCCTCTTCCAACCTAAGAAGAAAAACATGCTTACAACAATCCAACTGAAAGTTTAGTTTTTTAATCATCGTAACACTTTGCTTCTTAAAAAGATAGCTTTGTCTTGTAAGTTTTCACACATGAATTTTAACTTATTTAACCTTAGATTACTTGCATATATTAACTCATACTTTATTTTAGTTATAGCTTAGTTTTTCAATCATTGTAACACTTCGCTTCTTAAAAAGATAGCTTTGTCTTGTAAGTTTTCATACATGAATTTTAACTTATTTAACCTTAGATTACTTGCATACATTAACTTATACTTTATTTTAGTTATAGCTTCTCTCATGCCTATCTCGTTTACCTACACAAGTAAACATGAATAAACAATATAATGAATATACATGCCATCTTTGAAATACCATAAAAGCACAATCCACTTCATACTCTAGAAGGAGCTATCACATCAATCCATGTGCCTCATGCACAAAGAAGAGCTAAAGCAAGATCCACACATGCAACCAAGCCAAAGCTAAAGGAAAGCATAAATCAAAGATTGAGATAGAGGTTACTTTATAATTCTCTCAATCAATGAGAAAATCCTTGAATAAAAAAATGGTACACAAATCCTCAAATGACGCCTTGAGTCCTCAACCTAGATGAGTTGTAATACCATAATTCAAATTTCATATTCCTTTATTCAATGAAGAAAAGCCACAAATACAAATAGCTTCCTAATTACATGATATTAATATTAAATTGTATATCTTAAGTCTTCTTAGCACTATTCTGTGTCTTAGACTTACCACTCAACATCACAAGTCACTTCATAGTTGTAAGTTTTAAGTTTTCAGATAAATCTCTAATAACTATTTTTTGTGTGATGGTTGGTTATAAATTGTAACATGTTCAAACTTCAAGAATTGAATCATGTAGCATTAATGCTTGAGGTTTTGTGTGAAATATGAATAAGTACAAGCATTGAAATATTTAGATACGTGTCTTCCATTTCTAAAACTCTACCGTACCATATCCACGACAAACATTCTTTTTTGCGTCAAGGAGAGTATGATGTTTTTAGAAAGTCCTATTGATCATGTGTGTATATGCATATGTATCTTTAGTCAGGTTGATTATGGCACACACCATTGAAAATACAATGCCTTATTTTATTTCTTAAGTACTACTGATAACAGAGTGCCGATTGCGACGATGAGTACTTGAGAATTGGAAAGGTGGACCATGTAGTTTCCCATTGGGCTTCTGAATATGTCACTCCCATCACATTCTGCTGCCTAGTCAAGCAAGCCCTACAACCAGCACATACTAACAGACAAGAAAAACAAATCAAGATCAATACTCCTTGCTTGTCTCACTGCCTTCTTCCACATCCCTATTGAAGTCTGAAATCTATTTGATGGTCAAGCTTGAACTTCATGGTAATGTCCCCAACAATCACTACGTTTCTGCTCTTTTATGATATGTTTTTTGTATGATTAGGGCATCATGCAGTGCCCCATATGGGTAGGCCAGCCTTGAGTTGCCCCTAGGGCTTGAACCAAAGAGGCCATCAAACTCACACATCCATTTCACCAATTGGACTACACACTGCTAGTTCAGCAATTGGACTACATGCTGCTGGTACTATGTTTTACATAAACTGCAAGCTGGTTTTGGGAGCCTAACATATTCACTTGCTAATCTTTAGAAGCCAACAAATCCCTCAAACCAGGCAGAATAGCAATGCCTATCTGACTGCACAAGCTTTGACACCAACATATCCACCTATGAATGCCAGACAGAATGAAATGAGATAAGCAGTCGCTACTATCGTCGGCTCGCTTACACCTGAGAGTTCAAAATGGTGATGTATAGGAGCCATTTTGAAGAACCGCTGACCAGCTCCTGTGGTTCTTTTCATGTATCTCCGGTAAGAGACCTGTTCGTGATTGGAGTACTATAAAATTGTCGGATCCCATTGCCAAACAAAACAGCAACTGCAACAGATTTAAGAGTGAAATTTTGAAATTTTGAGTGTCAAGGCAAACCTGAATTATCACTGAGACAGTTTCCAGGAAGAACACTCCAGAGCAGATAAACAGGGGCAAAAACATGCCAGTGCATACAGCCATAGCCGCAAGGGCTCCCCCCAACGCCAAAGAGCCAGTATCCCCCATAAACACTGCTGCCTTGTAACGGTTGTGCACTAGAAAACCAATACAGGCTCCAGCCATAGAAACACCAAAGATCCCAACAGCTGCAAGGGATGGACAATAAAATGAGTTTTTTATTTCTAGTTGAAATTGAAGCAAATACCGAGGCACTTTGATGACTCCCAGCATCCTTTTGAGCCCAGTTAGCTTAAGTAGTAAATGAACCTTTGCATTACAAGGAAAATTCATTTTCCCTGCTGAACCTTTTTAGGATTTTGTACAGACCATAGTACGTAGAGGATAACTTAACAACCTTCCTTGTCTCAGAATTCAAGGAACTCCCTTGTAAAGTGTGGACAAAATTATTGCATATTCACATCATCCTGATATAACACGGTTCCCAAAATTCTGAGACAACAGATTTGCGTTGTAAAGCCTCATTCTAAGAAGGATGATGAATCCTTGTTGCTGTGATTGATTTATCCTAACTAACAAAGATTCTTCAAGAAAAAACCCAAAACAAGAGAACTTTAGACAACCCCAAACAGGTCCCAAAGGTGACAGCCACACTCAAACACTTAAATTGTGAAAAGAAAGCTCAAGAACAACACTTTACATTGTAAATTGTAAAAGTCTAAATTGATATTGCAACTAGCAAGCACCTACTGTAACTTACAGCTTAATTTTTGAACTGTACCTGGATAGATGGGCATTACAGCCAAGGTCATGCCAAGGAAGGCTGCAGCTGCCGTTCCTGCTGCTAGTCCATCTAAACCATCTGTTAAGTTCACACCATTGCCCATGGATGCAAAACAGAAGGCTGCCCATGGCAGATAAAATTTCCCAAAATTCCAGTGTTGAAAAGGGGATGGCAGAAGTACCAGAGTCTTCCTGCAGTACAACAGTGTAACCAAATAAGTGCCCAAGCCTCTGGGATAGTTGACCAACTTAACTACCTGACACTCGAGTAAGTACGCTCTGCCACCGGAAAAATCACAGTGCAGTTAATCATGGAGATGGAGACTTAATTTTTGATAATAGCAAGGAACAAACATTAGAGCTGGTCTTCAATCGTAGTATGCATACAGCAAAAAAAAAGTGTCAACAATCCAATCCATACGTCTGCTGCTAAACATCTTTGCTAGGGTCAATCACTCTAAACTGGCCCTTTTAAATGTTCAACATCTTTAGATTTCATTAATGCCATTTCTTGTGCCAACTCATGTGGCATGGCCATGGCCATGGCCATCATACCATGCAAGTGACCACACCTATGCCACCACCCATGCAGCATTGGTCCTACCCCTCTATAAAGAAATGATAGGGCAAACCAAGAGAAACATAGTGTACAACATACAATAACACTATTTGATGATTGTTTTCCCTTCAAAGAGTATATAGAAATGAGAATGCTACAAAGGGGCCTACAAGTGAGCTGATGTAGGAGACAGACACACCGGAAACAGCTCCAAGAGTGTGCTATACCCGAGATGCATTCCAAACACAGTAGTAGCAGTCCATCAAGGCTCAAAATACAGACAGCTCTCCTCCGTGAGTGAACATGCAATGATGGTAGTTCTCTGAAAGAGTAGCAACATTAGCAACATCAGATTATGGCAATGAAAGAAGTTTCAATGCTGCAAAAAGCAGAAGATGATAGCCATGAACAGCAACAAACAAACTGGTGATGAAGGGAGCAATCTGCTACACTTATCGTTTTCCTCCTAAGTTCTGGTGTGAATGCTCCCTTACCTCACAGGCACTTTTTACCTTCTAGCTAGAGAAGGGTTTTTTGCTTGTGTGAGCACCCGTCAATGGGTGTGGTACATTAGAGATTGTACTTTCATTGATTCTTACATGGTGGATGTGACCTTCCAACACTCATCTCTTGTTATTCACTTGCTCACTATGAGAGAGAGAGAGAGAGTGTGTGCGTGTGTGTGTGCGCATGCATGTTCAACAGCAATGGTATTAGAGGCATACCTATTTCCAGCCTGCTGCCGGCTCAACTGCCATTGAGTCGTGAACTCGGCGTCTGCTGCTCACAATGCACCTATTGCTTTCTAGGCATCAATTGCACCGATTGCTTCAGCCGTTTGAACTCAGTACTCAGAAATTGCTCATTCTTGCACCAAAATTTGGGGCTTTTCACATTTGAGCTCCAATTTCACCAAATTTCACCAATTAAATTTGGGGATTTCGTGAAATTTCCCCAAATCCACTAACATTGAGACCAATTATAGCTTATTTCGTTGTATCAGGTGTACAATGAGGCTTGTGTAAAAGCAGCTTGAGATGGAGCACACAACAGAGAGTGACTCTATGGACACCTACATTACACATGTCAAGGATCCTCGGGAGTTGTTGTGTCCCATAAGCTAAACCCTAATTTAAGTACCCCAAACTTTCTATAAATAGGCATGCAACCTACCACTCTCCCTCAATCTTGTTTTTATAGGTTTCACGAGCCATATCTCTGCTGCCGACACCCCATTCACGGAGGACATCGTTGTTAGAGCTTCCTATTGTTGTCAGCTACCATCTAGCACCTGATTCCAATCTCTGACTCCACTTATGAGCTGTCACTTACATCTTGGAGTTGTTGCTTGCAATCTACACCTTGTGTTTGCTATTGATGTCATCATCTAGAGTTGTAGCCATCATCCAATTTCTATGTTTACTAAGTTTCACTCTCCTCCAACTATCGCCTACACTTCTCACACAATCGTCTTTTGTTTCTAGCTATCACCCACTTTCTCTCTCTCCTCAAGTAACTACGTTTTTTATCTTTCTCTCTCCTTAGTACCTGTTTGCATTAGATCCAACCTCTCTAGATATATTTTATGTCGTTCAATACATGGAAGCTACCTTGTTGCGTTTCGAGACCCCTTTGGAGTACAATATACTCTCCAACTCGTAATCTCTACCTTGATTCCAAAGATACGAGAGTTCGAGGTTCAATATTCACTGCATAGTGTGTTTGCTGCTGGAGCATTGTATATTCAGTATTCACTCACTTCATTATTGATTATGTTCATTGTCTCTAAGTTACCCTAACCCTAATTGTCTTCTGTATTTATCAGTTTGTACTTTGTCATATGATTGGTTTTGTGTTTTCTACGTTTAGAGCATTTGTTCACAAGGTATCAAAGCCAACTTCTGTTTGAGATACCTAGATCTTTAATCAGAAAGCTCATCTGCAAAAGCAAGAACAACAAAAGGGTCAAATAACTTTGAGCATTTCCACACCACCTTAGTCTCCACAACCAAACATGTCCAAAAGCCAACAAGAGTGGGCCTCCCAACTTGCCTCTAATAGATCTAGCATGGCTAGAGAGACTTCAAACTACCATGGGAATCCACCAACCATACGAGATTTCAGCTGCTCAGAGTACAAGCTTATCCTTATGCATAGGGCTCAATGTTGAGCTAAAAATGCATTAGCTTCACTTAAACAGCCCCAAAACATGCTTAATTAAGGAAAAAACCTTGTTTATTTAAAAGAATTGCCTTCCCAAAGAGTGTCTATATCCCATAAGCAAAAACCCACTTGGGAGAGCCTAAACTTTCTATAAATAGGTATGCAGCCCTCCATTTAATATTAATCTCGCTTTTGCAAATTTCAAGAATTTTCAGCTTGCTGCCCCACCCCGTTCATGGAGGACATCGTAGTCCAAGCTGTCCATTCTAGTCTTCACTCATCTAGCGCCTATTTCCAGCCCTCCATCATCATTTTGCTGTTGTTTCCAGCCAGGCAACTCCTAATGTCCACCCTTCCAATTGTCGTACACCCTACTACGTTAGCATATTGCTGTGTTTGCAAGCCCCAGCTGCCACCCTGCCAATTTTCTCTCTCCTCTCAACTATCGTTACTGTTTTCTCTTTCCTCATTGCTGCATTTTGCAATTTTCTCTCTCCTCCAACTGTCACCATCATCATCTCAACCTATGATTGCACTTTTTCTCTCTTCTCAGCCTACGTTTACAACACACTCTCTCTCTAGACTACCATCTGCATCAAGTCCAACCACACACAAGCTGCGTTTACTAATGTTTGACACTCGGAGGCTGCCTTGCTGCGATTGGGGATCCGTTCGGAGTACGACACACTCTCCAGCTCATTACCCCTGCTTTGATCCTTGAGATATAGGGATTCGAGGTTCAATATTCATTCACTGCATGGTGTGTTTACTACATGAGCATTGTCTATTCAGTAATCATATCACTTCATTCATTCTCTGTGTTCATTATCTCTAAGTTACACTAACCCTAACTGTGTTTCTCTATCAATCTTTGATTTGTCGTACGGTATTATTTGTGTTTTTGTGTTAGGGTATTTTCTTCACATAGTATCAGAGCCGAGTTCTATGAGAGAAACCTAGGTCTTGATTTGAAAGCTCTACACAAGAAGCAAGAACAACAGAAGGGCAAATGACTTCAAACACACTATTTCCGTACTACTTCTCACAACCGAGCTAAATCCATCGAGGAACAAGTCAAAGTGGGTCTCACTGCTTGTTTCACAAGCTCCCAACATGGCCGGACAAACATTGGACTACCATGGAGTTCCAAGATCTTACAAGATCACTACAGCTGAGTACAATCTCATTTTGATGCATAGAGCACAACAGCAAATAGAAGGTAAGTCTAAATTTCCCCTTTAAATTCGGTACACCGATCTACTAACCATGCAAGAAGGGAAAAATACCCACTTAGGACTGGCCATCCGCAAGTGGAAACCAACATAGAGTACACTCCATTGCCTTCGTATTTATTCTCTCCAATGCAGGGTATGTCTACCATTTTAGATTCTGTTAATGATGATTCCTCTTTTCCTATTGGTATGGATGATTTGAAGGAATCGATTAGGCACAGAGATAGAGGTAGACAGACCTTACGCTCCGAGAGAGAGAGAGAGAGAGAGAGACAAAGACAGAGAGAGTACGAGTGAGCATAATAGAGAGTGAACACGTTTTTCGGTACAATGACAAGAGTACCACTTTAGGTTTTAGATAGATATATGTATGAAAGTACAATGTGCTAAGGGTATGTTCACACCTATGCACATATAAAAGGCACGATGGCCCTTTATTTCCAACAACCTTCCATCTACAGGCAATGTGTCTTAAGAGGAGAAAAGAATCAGCTAAGTCTAAGTATGTACAAAGCTGAAATAAATATATCTATCCAACTCCCATCATCTGTCTACAATAAGCAAACCGCTATGCTGGAAGACCCTTCGTGAGAAGGTCTGCAGGATTATCATCTATATGTACTTTGACAAGCTCAATGCTCTTACTCTCAAGTAAATCTCTAATGAAGTGATACTTCACCTATACATGCTTTGTCTTTGCATGAAAGACATGATTTAGTGCTAATATGATAGCACTTTGAGTATCACAATGGAGAACAGATAACTCTGTGATGCCAAGCTCTCCCACCAGATGTGAAAGCCATAAAGCCTCCCTGCATGCCTCAATGGCAGCTACATACTCTGCCTCTGTAGTAGACAATGCAACACACTTTTATAGCCTGGAGATCCAAGAGACCGCTCCTCCTGTAAAAGTAAACACATACCCCAGAAGTGGACTTCCTGCAGTCCGCATTGACCAACATAGTCTGCAACCATAAAGCCAACAACAGATACCTTCTGCTTTCCAAAGCAGATGCACAACTCCTTTGTGCCTTTGAGGTATCTCATAATACCTTTCACTGCATCCCAATGCTTCTTTGCCAAGGGTTGCCATATATCTCCTAACCACTCCCACTGCAAAAGCAATGTCAGGACGTGTAGCATCCATAGCATACATCAAACTGCCAACAACTGAAGCATATGGTATCTTGGCTATTTCAACCTTCTCATCATCAAATGTAGGGTTGTCCTCTGCACTGAATTTCGCATATAGAGGCAATGGAACCCCAATTGTTTTCCCTCCCTCCATATTGAAACGCTGCAAAACTTTGGAAATATACTCCTGCTGAGATAGATAGAGTAAGCCTTTAGATCTATCTCTCAGTATTCGCATACCAAGAATGTCATTTGCATCACCCAGATCCTTCGTGTCAAAGCTGCCATGAAGACTTTGCTTCAATGAATCCAAGGCATGAGTATCCCTCCTAGCAATCAGCATGTCATCAACACACAAAACTAAGACAATCAGGCTGCCATCTGCTGCCTTCTTGGTGTACAAGCAATGATCCACTTGACTTCTATGAAAGCCTTGGGACTGCATGAATGTATCAAACTTATGATACCATTCTCTTGGTGCTTGTTTCAACCCATACAAACTCCTTTTGAGTTCACATACCATTTTTTCTTTCCCTTGTTTAACAAACCCTTCAGGCTACTGCATATATATGTCTTCATGCAAATCACCATGTAAAAACGCAATCTTTACATCCATCTATATGAGCTCCATATCCTCAACTCCAACCAAGCTCAAAATGGTTCTCAATGTAGTCATCTTAACTATAGGAGAGAAAATCTCATCAAAGTCAATTCTATGCTCCTGCTTGTACCCTTTTGCAACCAATCTTACTTTGTATTTTGGTGAGGAACCAGAAGTAACCTTCATTTTGTAAACCCATTTGCATGGAAGGGTTTTTTGCTCTTTAGGCAATCGCACCAAGTCCCAAGTGCCATTTTTGTCAAGAGATTCCATTTTTGACAGTATGGCTTTATACCATTTCTTGTTGTCCTGTCTGTCCATTGCTTCTTTGAAGCAAGACGGTTCACCATAGTCTGACAACATGACATACTCAGCCACATTAATTGCACCAAGAACAAATCTGTCAGGTTGTCTAGTAGCCCTAGACGATCTCCTAACCCAATGGTCATTGTTTGCGGGCTGTTCCTGCAGATTTCCATTTTCAGCATGTCCTGGCATTTCAGCCTGCAAATCAACATTAATAGCTTGCTATCTTAGTTGTTCTTGCAATAGCTGACTAATCGCATTTACAAGTTCATTTACAGCAGGTATTTGCTGCTGTACAGCGGACACATTTTGCTGTCCAAAAGGTATTTCTTCCTGAAATACAACCCTACGGACCTCCTCAGTCTTTTCGGGTTGTTTGTGCATGTGATCTTCCCGGAAGATAACATCATTGCTGCGTACTATTTTCCTTTTCTCGGGATCCCACAATTTATACCCCATTTCACCCTCGTCACCATATCCTAGGAAAATGCATTTAAAGGACTTTGGCTCAAGTTTGTTGCGTTTTTCTTTACGAATGTGCACAAGCCTCACAACCAAGCACTTTCAGATAAGTATATGAAGGTGGTTTGCCCGACCACGCTTCTTGGGGAAAACCCCCTCCCCCCCCCTCCCAAAGACCTGTTTGGTGACCGATTAATCAAGTGAATGGCTGTCATAACAACCTCTGCCCAAAAACCATGGGGTAATGCAGTATGAGACAACATCGTACGGACCTTATCATGTATGGTCTGATTCATACGCTCTACAACTCCATTTTGGAGTGAATTATGAGAGGCAGTGAGCTCTCTCTTTATCCCTTTGCTGTCACAAAATGCTTGAAAGGCTTTGGACACATATTCCCCACCATTGTCAGAGCGAAGACACTTAAGTGTCTTATCTGTCTGATTTTCAGCCAATGCCAAGAATTTTTTAAACTTGTCAAGCACTTCATCCTTGCTACGAATAGAGTAAACCCATACTTTCTGTGTAGCATCATCGACAAAGGTGACAAAATATTTCTTTCCCCCTAAAGATAATCCTGGCATTTGACATACTTATAAATGTACTAACTCTAGAGGAGAAATTTTCAAAGAAAGAGACTTTTTGTGAGAAGTCTGTGCATGTTTGCCATAAACACAATGATCACAATGCTCAAAATCAACATAACAAAGACAAGGCAAGTAATCCAAAGGAGAAAGCACTTTCATTTCTGTTTGACTCATATGTTCCAACCGACCATGCCACAAAGAAACACTTGGCTGCTCGATCACGGCAACAACATGGTCACGCACACTAGATACATGAAGTGGATACAACGTATCACTCTTACAACACTCTTGCAACCTCTGGCAATAACCCTAGATCCCTTACAGATCTTCCATTTTCCATCACCAAAGGTGGTATGAAAACCATCATCATCTAACTGCCCTGTGCTGATCAAGCTCTTCTTGAGTTGAGATACATGCTATACATGCTGAAATGTAAAGACAAACCCATGCTGAAACTGTAACTGCACACTGCCAATACCTGCAATCTCACATGCATAGTTGTCCCCAAGATGGACAACACCATGTAGACCCCCTGTATATGCGAAAAACCACTCACAATGAGGGGTGACATGAAAGGAAGCACCTAAATCAAGAATCCAGGTATGCATGTGATAATCTGTATCTGCAAGTAGAGCATGTGCACCAAAATGTGAAGAGACAAAGAGTACATCACTCCCACTGTCATTGTCATGAGTGACTACATTTACCTCTTCAATTTTTACACTGCTCTTCTTAGGTTGATTGTTGTCTTTTCCTTTCTCTTTCTTCCATTTGTAGCAGTCACATTTAAAGTGGCCCTTCTTACCACAATGATGGCATTCAACATCTTTGCCACGTGATTTACTACGTCCCTTGCCATCATATTTGCCCTTTTGTTGTGATCTGCCCCTAGTATGCAAAGCACTGGAAGACTTACTGGTTGCATTGTTCTACCGATTCATCTCTTTCATAAGTAGAGCACTCTCTACATCAGCATACAAAAGGATCACATTAGAATTGCTCATAGCAGTCCTGAATATATCCCAACTCTCTGGTAGAGTGCAAAGCAAGAAAGTACCCTTAAATTCCTCATCAATCATGAACTTCAAGGCAACCAGCTAGCTGAAAATGGAGTTAAACTCACTCAAGTGAGTAGACATTGTTGTACCTTCTTTCATACGCAAATCCATAAGCTTTTTCAACCAATACACTTTACTTGCAACGCTCTTCTGTGCATATAGTTCTTCCAATCTAGTCCATATAGCATATGTAGAATCCAAACCTTCAATGTTGAAGAGCAAGGCATCAGAAATCGATAGCTCTATGGTTGAGCGTGCAATCTCATTCAACTCATCCCAATCATCCCGATCTATGTCCGCAGGCTTTGCCCCTTTAGTTTTGATCGGCTTTGCCTGCTTCTTTTGTAACAGGATATTGTAGCATTGTTTTTGCCACACTCCAAAATTATGTGCGCCTTCAAGCTTCTTTATATGCATCAAATTACTACTGTCATTGCTGCCAGCCATGGTTTTCAGCTCAAAAGTGACTAAAAAACCAGTAAATGCAGGCCCAAATTGTCACCCAAGTGACCAAGGTACAAACAAGTACCAATCGGCAATAAATGACCACGCAAAAGTACAGATTTCAGATCTGTAATTCAGTTTTCAGAAGTACCAAACCCAGTGCTACATCATTATCCTACTGATTACAGTTGTTCCAAAGGGCATGTGCATCACATTACATGAGAAATCCCAAAATTTCAGCTGCAATTTCTGTTGCATGTGTACCCACGGGCAAAAAATTTGACACGAATGGTCAAAAGCCCCAAAATTTTGTGCTCAAAAGCGTCAAAGACACATCTACATTTCCTCTGTCATGCATAGGACTTGTCCAATTTTGCCAAAATAAAGCAATTTCAGCAAAACCCCCAAATGTCACCAAGTGTTGATGTCCAAATTGCGCGGAATTCAACCTACATGTACATAAAATGACCAAGTGCTGCACAAATTTTGAACAAATTGCAAAAGCCCCAAATTGCACGGGGTCCAATGTGCCTCAATGTTGAGAAATTGGGTTAATTTCAGTCCAATTTGTGCATGTACATGAAAAGCCCCAAATGTCGAGGACAAAATGTCACAAATTCTTGCAATTTCTGAGACAAATTTGCTTGTCCTGCATCAAATTTCCCAAATCTGGGAAAAGCCCCAAATTTCTGGGCTAAATGTTGAGAAATTTCACTCAGATGAGTAAAATTTCAACAACTTTGGCAAAATCCCCAATTCAAATGCGCACAATGTCTATAATTCCGACGCAGATGCCTCAATTTTTCACGAACAGTGCTCGGTCTAGCAAAGCCCCAACTTTCTGGGCCAAAATTGCACAAATTTGATGTTTTGTGCTTGCACGTGCAAACCCCGGTTAGGGGAAGGAGTTTGAGAAAAAGATTTTTTTGAAAAAAAATGTTTCAAATGACGGGTCCATTGACCCGTCAAGCTTTCCGTCACGCGCTCGTCAGACCTGTCCTTGCTTGCTGGCGTCGCGCGCCCTGTCAGGCCTATCCTTACCCGTTGGCGTCGCGCGCACCATCAGGCCTATCCTTGCCTGTCCTACTGGTCCCGTCACGCTCGCCCGATGTCGAGTGGCCCCACTGCAACCTCAAGGCAGCGCGTCTACTGTTCCACCACACTGCGATACTGTAGACCTGCTCGACTAGTTATCGCCCGTCACTCCACACGCTGGGGGCCACATGGCTATAGTTTTTGCCGCTCCATGCTAGGGGCCAAGTGCACTCTCTCCACGGCCTGTCCGCTTTCTGCAGCTCACGACTGCCTCAGCCTTAACAATTGTGCTCAGCACGCTCAGCACCTTACGCTCTGATACCAGTTTGAAGGAATCGATTAGGCACAGAGATAGAGGTAGACAGACCTTATGCTCCGAGAGAGAGAGAGACAGAGAGAGTGTGAGTGAAAAGAGTAGAGAGTGAACACGTTTTTCGGTACAATGACGAGCGTACCACTTTAGGTTTTAGATAGATATATGTATGAAAGTACAATGTGCTAAGGGTGTATTCACACCCATGCACATATAAAAGGCACGATGGCCCTTTATTCCCAACATGATTTTTATGATGAAGGACATATGCAAAACAATTGTTGGTTTATGAGTAGTGAGAAAGGTAGATATTTCTTTATGAACTCAAGACTAGATAAGCAGTTGAAACAAGAAACTGTGAGTAACCCTTCCCCTTCTTTTCCTTCAAAATAATTTTGTTTTCAAATGTCAAAATGAAGTAGATGCATCTTCATCATCATCATTTCAATTTAATACATTTAATGGACAAAAGGAACCCACATCTACACCTATCACAAATCCATTTAATCTCCCTCCCATCCCACCCTCTTATTTCACTACCCCATCCTTTCAACCTCAAGTGTACTGCATGTTGCATCTCATATAGGATCACATGTGTTTTCATTCACCACACCGAGGGGTTCTTCAAACTTAGACATAGCCCTTAGGACCTCATCTCTTCCTCAACCGAGTGGTGTTCCACCTTTTCCTCACACTTTGCAGTCTAGATATTCCCCATAGTCTCTCCCAAGTATGGATCAATTGTGGTGCTACATTTTGCCTCCATGGCATTACCTAGTGGACCCTCCCATAATTATATTGTGTTCCAGCCGCCATTTGGAATTTGGACAGGATTTACATGTCCAAGCGCCTCCACCTCCACCGGTACCTTATGGAAACATTCATATTCCGCTACCTCCGTATCACTCGGCACTCATTGGACACTCACAGTCTATTTCTGTCTACCCACCTCTTCCCCCTCCTTATCAAACACCTCCACCATCACTACCATGTTGAGAATAAAGGGCCACCGTGCCTTTTATATGTGCACGGGTGTGAACACACCCTTAGCACATTGTACTTTCATACATATATCTATCTAAAACCTAAAGTGGTACTCTTGTCATTGTACCGAAAAACGTGTTCACTCTCTACTCTGCTCACTCGCACTCACTCTGTCTCTCTCACTGCACGTAAGGTTTGTCTACCTCGATCTCCGTGCCTAACCTTGCCCTACAAACTGATATCAGAGCCACAATGATCCACTCAGGCCACAAGCATTAGTCGCCAGTTGTAAGCCCCACAGACGAGAAGCTGTTGACCAGAAGCTATAGTCGCAGGAAGAAGCTGCATACAAATAGCCAACGAACAGGTCGTGAAGAAGACAAGCGCGGGTACTCACGATTGGGCGGCAAGTCCAATAGGGACCAAGCAACAACTGCTGACGACGACTGGGGAACTGCAATAGGCGCTAACGATCGTGACTGCAAACTAGTGACGGGCGTGACAGCTACACTGCGACAGGCGACAGTGTGGCAGTCGTGGACCAGAGGGTGTGACGTCTGCAGGAAACAGCGACAGCACGACAGGCGACGAGGGCATCCAACTGACGTGGCACGAGGGACAGGCGAACACGCGCCATGTCCAACGGGCGTCAAAGAGCACAGTTGACGGCGTTGATCTGTCAGATTTTTTATTCAAAAAAAATCAACCTTTTTTTTTCTCTAATATTTGCTTCACCCACACTGATGGGGTCTTGCGCACGTAAGCACAACACTTCAAATCTATGCAAAATCGGCTCAAAAATTTGGGGATCTCAACATAGAATTGGATAATTTGACTCAAAAATTACAAAGTCGGTGCACATTTGCCCTGGAATTTTAGGGCTTTTCACATTTTAGTAAAATTCTTTCAATTTCACTGAAATTAGTGCACAAGGACTTGGAAAATTTGGGGATTTGTCCAGATTTCATGAGAGCAAGATGCAACAGTGATATTTATCTCAGAAATTGCACGAATTTGTGACATTTTGTCCCCGACATTTGAGGCTTTTCATGTACATGCACAAATTGGGCTGAAATTGACCCAATTTCTCGACATTGAGGCACATTGGACCCTCTGCAATTTCGGGCTTTTGAGATTCGGGCAAAATTTGTGGAGCGTTTGGTCATTTTATGTACATGCAGGTTGAATTCCGCGCAATTTGGACATCAACACTTGGTGAAATTTGGGGATGAAATTGCTTTATTTTGGCAAAATTGGACAATCCTATGCATGACAGAGAAAATGCAAATGTGTGTTTGACGCTTTTGAGCACAAAATTTTGGGGTTTTTAACCGTTCGTGTCGAATTTTATGCCCATGGGTACACATACAATAGAAATTGCAGCTGAAATTTTGGAATTTCTCATGTAATGTGATGCACATGCCCTTTGGAACAGCTGTAATCAGTTGGATAATGCTGTAGCACTTGGTTTGGTGCTTCTGAAAACTGAATTACAGTTTCGAAATCTGTACTTCTGCGTGGTCATTTATTGCTGATTGGTACTTATTTGTACCTTGGTCACTTGGGTGAAAAATTTAGGCCTGCGTTTACTGGTTTTTTGGTCACATTTGAGCTGAAAACCATGGCTAGCAGCAATGAAAGCAATAATTTGATGCATATAAAGAAGCTTGAAGGCGCACATAATTTTGCACTGTGGCAAAAACAGTGCTACCATATCCTGTTACGAAAGAAGCAGGCAAAGCACGGACATGGATCAGGACGATTGGGATGAGTTGAATGAGTTTGCACGCTCAACCATAGATCTATCGATTTCTGATGCCTTGCTCTTCAACATTGAAGATTTGGATTCTACATATGCTATATGGACTAAACTGGAAGAACTGTATGCACAGAAGAGCGCTGCAAGTAAAGTGTATGGAAAAGGCAAAAAGACAGATGACTGCAAGGAAGAGAAGAAGGACAGTCAGCCTAAGAAAAGCAGTGTAAAAATTGAAGAGGTGAATGTAATCACTCATGACAGTGACAGTGGGAGTGAAGTACTCTTTGTCTCTTCACATTTTGGTGCACATACTCTACTTGCAAATACAGATGATGACAAGCATACCTGGATTCTTGATTTAGGTGCTTCCTTTCATGTCACCCCTCATTGTGAGCAGTTTTCCGCCTACATAGGGGGTCGACATGGTGTTGTCCATCTTGGGGACAACTATGCATGTGAGATTGCAAGTATTGACAGTGTGCAGTTACAGTTTCAGCATGGCTCTGTCTTTACACTTCAACATGTGCGACATGTACCTCAACTCAAGAAGAGCTTGATTAGCACAAAGCATATAGATGATGATAGTTTTCATACCACCTTTGGTGATGGAAAATGGAAGATCTGTAAGGGATCCAGGGTTATTGCTAGAGGTTGCAAGAGTGATACGTTGTATCCACTTCATGTATCTAGTGTGCGTGACCATGTTGTTGCCGTGACTGAGCAACCAATATTTCTTTGTAGCATAGCCGGTTGGGACACATGAGTCAAAAAGGAATGAAAGTGCTTTCTCGTTTGGGTTACTTGCCTTGTCTTCGTTATGCTGATTTTGAGCGCTATGATCATTGTATTTATGGCAAACATGCACAAACTAATCACAAAAAATCTCTTTCTTTGAAATCTTCTCTTCTAGAGTTAGTACATTCAGATGTATGTCAAATGCCAGGATTATCTTTAGGGGGAAAGAAATATTTTGTCACCTTTGCCAATGATGCTACACGGAAAGTATGGGTTTACCCTATTCGTAGCAAGGATGAAGTGCTTGACAAGTTTAAAAAACTCTTGGCATTGGCTGAAAATCTGACAGATAAGACACTTAAGTGTCATCGCTCTGATAATGTTGAGAAATATGTATCCAAAGCCTTTCAGGCATTTTGTGACAGCAAAGGGATAAAGAGGGAGCTCACTGCCCCTCATAATCCACCCCAAAATGGAGTTGCAAAGCGTATGAATCGGACCATACAGAATAATATTCGTACGATGCTGTCTCTGTGAGAGTGCGCAATGGAAGAACACGAACACAGAGGAAGAGAGAGAGAAAGCAGAAAATGAAGGAAGAAAATCTGCACTGACTGTAATGAATGCTGAATACACCAAAGTGGACTGATCAATCCCTGCATGCAACCTGGAGCGTCAGTGAGGGCACCAAAACAGACTGGAAGCAATGGCAACACCAATGCACCTGCCCAGATATAGGCCAACTGCACACAAAAAAGCCTATTTTGGGCTGAGTGCCACCCGAGAAGGAAATGCAAACTAAATCAGCAAACACAAAACTGACAGAGCTCCTCTCTCTCCTGCCAGACTCTGGCAGGAGCTCACAACCAGGAGATGACAGACTGAGAATGAAAATAGAGCCTGTTATAGCAGCCATTCACTTGATTAATCGGTCACCAAACATGTCTTTTGGAGGGGGGGGGGGGGGGGGGGGGGGGGGTTTCCCCAAGAAGCGTGGTCGGGCAAACCACCTTCATATGCTCATCTGAAAGTGTTTGGCTCCGAGGCTTTTGTGCACGAGGGTGAAATGAGGTATAAATGCATTTTCCTAGGATATGGTGACGAGGGTGAAATGGGGTATAAATTGTGGGGCCCAAGAAAAGGAAAATAGTACGCAGCAATGATGTTATCTTCCGGGAAGATTGCATGCACAAACAACCCGAAAAGAATGAGCAGGTCCATAGGGTTGTATTCCGAGAATAAATACCTTTTGGACAACAAAATGTGGCCGTTGTACAGCAGCAAATACCTGTTGTAAATGAACCTGTAAATGCAGCAAATGATCAGCCAGCTATTGCCCATGAAAATGAGCCATTACATGTACAGGAACAGCCAGGATAGCAAGCTATTAATGCTGATTTGCAGGCTGAAATGCCAGGACAGCATGCTAAAAATGGAAATTTGCAGGAACAGCCCGCAAACAATGACCATTGGGTTAGGAGATCGTCTAGGGCTACTAGACAACCTGACAGATTTGTTCCTGATGCAATTAATGTGGCTGAGTATGTCATGTTGACAGACTATGGTGAACCGTCTTGCTTCAAAGAAGCAATGGACAGACAAGATAGCAAGAAATGGTATAAAGCCATGCTGTCAGAAATGGAATCTCTTGATAAAAATGACACTTCCGACTTGGTGCGATTGCCTAAGGGCAAAAAACCCTTCCATGCAAAAGGGGTTTACAAGATGGTCACTTCTGCTTCCTCACCCAAGTATAAAGTAAGATTGGTTGCTAAGGGGTACAAGTAGGAGCATGGAATTGATTTTGATAAGATTTTCTCTCCTGTAGTCAAGATGACTACATTGAGAACTATTTTGGGCTTCGTTGCAGTTGAAGATATGGAACTCATACAAATGGATGTAAAGACTGCATTTTTACATGGTGATCTGTATGAAGACATATATATGCAACACCTTGAAGGGTTTGTTGAACAAGGGAAAGAAAAAATGGTATGTAAACTCAAAAGGAGTTTGTATGGGCTAAAACAAGCACCAAGAGAATGGTATCATAAGTTTGATACATCCATGCAGTCCCAAGGCTTTCATAGAAGTCAAGTGGATCACTGCTTGTACACCAAGAAGGCAGCAGATGGCAGCCTGATTATCTTGGTTTTGTATGTTGATAACATGCTGATTGCTAGGAGGGATACTTATGCCTTGGATTCATTGAAGCAAAGTCTTCATGGCAGCTTTGACATGAAGAATCTGGGTGATGCAAATGTCACTCTTAGCATGCGAATACTGAGAGATAGATCTAAAGGCTTACTCTATCTATCTCAGCAGGAGTATATTTCCAAAGTTTTGCAACGTTTCAATATGGAGGGGGGGAAAACAATTGGGGTTCCATTGCCTCCATATGTGAAACTCAGTGCAGAGGACATCCCTACATCTGATGATGAGAAGGCTGAAATAGCCAAGATACCATATGCTTCAGCTGTTGGCAGTTTGATGTATGCTATGGTTGCTACACGTCCTGACATTGCTTTTGCAATGGGAGTGGTTAGCAGATACATGGCAACCCCTGGCAAAGAAGCATTGGGATGCAGTGAAAGGTATTATGAGATACCTCAAAGGCACAAAGGAGTTGTGCATCTGCTTTGGAAAGTAGAAGACATCTGTTGTTGGCTTTACAAATGCAGACTATGCTGGTTATGCGGACTACAAAAAGTCCTCTTCTAGGTATGTGTTTACTTTCACAAGAGAAGCGGTCTCTTGGATCTCCAAGCTACAAAAGTATGTTGCATTGTCTACTACAGAGGCAGAGTATGTAGCTGCCGCTAAGACATGCAAGGAGGCTTTATGGCTTTCACGTCTGGTGGGAGAGCTTGGCATCACAGAGTTACCTATTCTCCATTGTGATAGTCAGAGTTCTATCATACTAGCACGGAATCATGTCTTTCATGCAAAGACAAAGCACATACAGGTAAACTATCACTTCATTAGAGATGTACTTGATAGCGAGAGCATAGAGCTTATCAAAGTGCATACACATGATAATCCTGCAAACCTTCTCACGGAGGGTCTTCCAATAGAGCGGTTTACTCATTGCCGACAGATGATGAGAGTTGGATAGATATATTTATTTCAGCTTTGTACATATTTAGACTTAGCTAATTCTTTTCTCCTCTTAAGGCACATTGCCTTTAGGTGGGAGGTTGTTGGGAATAAAGGGCCATCATGCCTTTTATATGTGCATGGGTGTGAACACACCCTTAACACATTGTACTTTCATACATATATCTATCTAAAACCTAAAGTGGTACTCTTGTCATTGTACTGAAAAACGTATTCACTCTCTACTCTGCCCACTCGCACTCTGTCTCTCTCACTGCATGTAAGGTTTGACTACCTCGATCTTTGTGCCTAACCTTGCCCTACATACCACCATCTTAAATCCTCCACATCCATCTTATCCCACATTCCCAACACCTCATGGTTCTACCTCATCTTCTACCAAGTATGCATTCAATGACAAGACTCGTTTTAATGGTTCAAACTTTACAACTTAGTCGAACTTTGATGAGACGTGTCCTTGACTCACAAAACCTATGGGATCTTGTGTAGGGGTTGGAATCCTAACTCGATCCCGCACTCATGGAAGGCCAGGAATGCCTCTGCTATTGTCGAGTTGATGCAAAGCTTATTGCCTGAGTTCCATTCTCAACTTCAGCATTTTGACTTAGCGTCAGAGCAATAAGTGCAGTTGACTTACTGCTATGTGGCTCGAGATAGGACCCGTCGAATAAACCTTCACCACGAGCTTCAAAACTTCAAAATCTCTGAACAGGATGACTTGAAAGTCAAGTTGGCTGAGTATCAAGGTCTCCTTGTCTAATTCTCCACTACAAGGACTCCCGAGTCCTCTGACGATCAGGTTACATTGTTTCTTAACAAGCTACTACATAAATACTTTATTTTTGTGAAGCAAGTGGTTTCACTGTCCAATTTACCCACATTCTATGAATTTGAGTGTCAGCTACTGCGTTATGCATGGATGTTCGATCAGTTTCATATGAGTAATCCCTAAGAGGGGACTCTTGTTTGCTCATTCTCAGAAGGGGCAGCAGGGGAAGGGTAAACAAAATCAAACTTCAAATCAATATCAAAATCAAAATCAAAATCAAGCAAGGAAATGACAAGGAAACTCCCAATATTAACTCAAACTCAGGTGGCAAAATATACCTAAGAAGAATAAGTATTGTCAACATTGTCAAAAGACTAGCCATTTTGAGGAGGAGTGTTGATTAAAGGCAAGAGACACGGCCCCAAAACCCAAGTCACAAACCACCGCCCCTTAGTCAAGCAACCCCCATCAGGGGAGGCAAGGTCACAGCCGAGCACATCAGCACCAGTTTGGATTATGGACAGTGGAGCTACACATCACATGACTCCTACAGAGAACATCTTCCGTATCGAAGCCACTACATCCAGGTGGGTCCAAGTAGAATACAACTTCTCGTTTAAGATCCAAGCTCAAGGTTGCATCAATTTTGCCACTAACAAGGGTCCGGATCTGGCTTTGCTAGAAAATGTATACCATGTCTCTCAGCTTGTGTTATCTGTTCAGTAGCTTTGCCGATTGGGGCAAGCGATTTTCTTTACAGCGACCACAATCAAGGTCCTTGACTCTCTAACTAGTTTAGCAATTGGTCGCAATGAGGCATAGCCTAAATGGCCTATACCATATGATCCATTTTCTTACTAAGCCGACAACCGAGGGCTCCGTGTTTCATAGCTTCCAAGCATTAACCACATATCGGGAGTCTACAAATAATAAGCATCTTTGGCATTTCTGCCTATGGCATCTTGGCTATGAATCTCTTTATAAGTTGTCTCGCCGTGAGATGGTTGAGGGCCTTCCTCGCTTGAAGCTAGCTCGAGATGTCTATAAAGCATGTTAGCTCGGGAAGCAGCACCGTACCCCATTCCCTCAGTAGTCTATACATAGAGCTAAGGCACCTCTTAGATTGATTCAAGTTGATATTTGTAGGTCAAGATCCACTGCCGCTTTAAACGGCATGTTGTACTTCTTTGTGATAGTGGATGATCATTCGAGATACATGTGGGTGTATTTCCTCAAGCATAAGTCCTATGTTTTCACATATTTATCTACTTGGATACTGTTGGTTCATAACGAGACGGGTCGTCATATTGGTTGTGTGAGAAGTGATAGCGGTGGTGAGTTCATCTCCCACGATTTTTGTGAGTTTCTATAGCAGCATGGCATCTCTTGCCAACTCACCTCTACCAACTTTCCCTCTCAGAATGGAGTCATAGATCATAGAAATCGGATACTCATGAAAATGGCACGCTCTATATTGTTCACAGCAAAGCTCCCTAAGCGCCTTTGGGTTTCGGTTGCTAACACTGCGGTATACATCCTCAACTAGTGTCCAACTGCCGCTCTTCCTCAAAAGACCCCGTACAAGGCATTCTTTGGCTCTCGATCTATCATCCCCCACTTCAAAGTCTTCGAGTATCATGCATATACACACACGCCTGATAATAAAATAGAATAGCTCACTCCTTGAGTTGATCTCCTTATCTTTGTCGGATATTCTTCCGAAGCAAAAGCCTACCATTTGTTCAATCCTCCAATGAACAAGGTGATCGTTAGGAGAAACATCATCTTTGATGACAAGGATATCGTGTAGTCCTCTACACCGGATTCTAATCTGATTCCTCCTTCCACATCATTGGAGATCATGCCTACTAAGCCTGGTCTACTACTCACTCCCGACCTGCCTACAAATTCTTCAGCTCCCATTTCCCCTCTGCGAGACCCGTTACCTCACTAGTACTAGCAGACCATGCAGGTGATCTTACCACTAGATTCCACTCTAGAGGGACCTAGAAGACCTACTCAGCTTGCACCTCAAACATCACTTGCGTCGCTCTTTACAGCTGATTACATACCACGTTCTGAGTGACATACATGGTAGGAGACTCTTTAGCACCCTCAATGGCGAGAGGCCTTGGAGAAGAAGCTAGAGAGTATCGACTTAGACATTGGTGGATCATCCAAGCCACAAGAAAGTCATCGGGACAATGTGGATTTTTAAGACCAAGCTAAAGGTTGATGGGACTTTAGACAAGTACAAGGCTCGCCTTATCATACAAGGGTTTTCGACAAAAGCATGGTATTGATTATGAAGAGACCTTCGCACCTACTTTACTATCCATATCTTTTCGGTTATTATTCGTGCTAGCCGCTCACCATGGTTGGCAAATACATCAAATGGATGTCAAGAGTACCTTCCTGAATGGTTATCTAGAAGAGGAAGTCAGTGTGGCTGTTTCCTTTTGCAAACTCGAGGGATAAGGTATTCTGCTTGCAAAAAGCTCTTTGTGGGTTGAACCAAGCACCGCGGTCTTGGTTCCATAGAATGGACGAGTTCTTGCAGACTCACGGATACCCTTCTATCCCTTATGACCCGAACTTATATACTTGATCTACTATAGAGGGGGTCAACTACATCCTTTTGTACATTGATGACTTACTCATCACAGTCTCAGAATCTACTGCCATAGCAAAAATCAAGGCAAAGCTTAGTGCTACATTTGAGATGACAGACCTAGGTTTGTTGTCTTACTTCTTCGAGATGGAAGTAAATCGATCTGGTGGTTGTATTTTTATGTCACAGTAGAAGTATGCACTTCAGCACTTGAAACAGTTCACTACTGATCACACATGGCCAGTGGCCACGCCTCTCAATCCTATTTTTCACTTGTCGAACGATACCCTAGGTCAGCCCTTCGATGCACATACCTATAGGTCTATTGCAGGGAAACTTCTTTGGTTAATTCATACTAGGCCAAAATTAACTTTCTCAATCAACATTCTTAGTCAATATTTCATAGCACCTAGGATGTCACATTGGATTGCATGTCTTCATGTGTTGCGTTATTTATGGTATACTTATTCTTATGGCCTCACTTATGGTTTTGATTTATGTTTGCAAGGGTACAATGATTCTGATTGGACAGGAGATCCTGACACCCGACGTTCCCATGGCCACTACCTTTTCACCTTGGATATGGCTCCCATTTCTTGGTCTAGTCATAAGTAAGAGATGGTGGTGGCTTCTACGGTCGAGACTGGGTATAGGCCTCTCTTCAATGGCACCACCAAGGCCATCTACTTGAGGAGCTTACTGGCAGCACTTCACTTCCCTTATGACTCTCCCACCGTTGTCTACTACGACAATCAAAGTGCCATTGCCCTTGCGGGCAATCCGATCATCACACCATGGACATGATATGTGGGAGTCCACTTCCACTTTTCCAGAGAGCAAGTTGAGATAGGCACTATCCGCCTAGAGTTTGTGCCTTCATCAGACAATTTTGCAAACATTTTGACCAAAGTGGTCAAACAGCCGATTTTTCAGTACCTTCTACCCAAGATCAACTTGGGTACACCCTCCCCTACTTTTTCAAATTGACAAGGAGAGAGTGCTTCTCTCTTGCTTTTCCTTCTAGATTAAGAGAAGTCGACTACTTCTCTTAATAGTGACAATGATGATGCTTACAATTTTTACACATTCATTCATTCATTTATTCATTTGTATTATACTTATGGACATTTCATCCACATTGTCAAGATGACATGATTGTAAAAGGGCACATGGACAAGTGAACAATTCTCCTACAAGGGCACTATCTAAGTAGCCCCATTGCATTGCATTTTGCGTGAACATGACATCTTGCATCTCCCTTTACATTACACCATGCATTGGCATTCTATTCATGTAAACATGCATCTATGCGCCTTTATCCCTTTTCGGTCTTTTAGAATGGTCAACTCTGGATCCACCATATTCGTGGCATTGCACATAGCAGTCTCCAAGGTAGTTCTTCCTAGCTTGCTTGCTTGCTTTGCTTCTCTTCCTTGCTTCACATCTTTGCTATATTTATGTCACCCACACCTTAGCCATTTTCCTTCTTCACCAACACCCAGTAATCGTAGGGATGGTATACTTGTTTTGTGAAGGACTTGGATTTGACCATCCCTTATCACTCTCCCGTTTGGGGCATAGATACTCCATAGGACAAAAACTAATTTGAAACCCTCACTTAATGTTAAATCTATCAAAACTACAAAGCCCTCAAAATAAAAATAAAAAATCCATAGATGATTCCATCTACCTTTGCAGGACTTGGTAGGCCATTGGGCAGACGTCGTGCACCCTTTGTTCGATGCCCTAGCCTCTCTAGGGTGATCACTTAGGCTTCCTTGGTAAGATAATCATTGCCTCTATAGCCTTAGTAGGCCACTGGGCAGCCGAACGCACACCCTTTGCCCGATACTTTGTTTGGGGTGGAACGCCTTGGGATAAATGATAAAGACCAAAAAAATGGGGCTTGGTTGGCCTACTTCTCATGGCACAGTTATTGGGCCTGAGAGGGTGTGTTAGGCTTAAAATACATTAGCTTCACTTAAACAACCCTAAAACATGCTTAATTAGGAAAAAACCTTGTTTATTTAAAAGAAATGCGTTCTTAGAGAGTGACTATATCCCATAAGCACAAACCCACATGGGAGGGCCCAAACTTTCTATAAATAGGTATACAGCCCTCCATTCAATCTCAATCTTGTTTTAGCAAGTTTCACATGTTTTCAACTTGCTGCCCACACCCCCTTTGCAAAAGGCATCGCACTCCAAGCTGTCCATCGCAGTCCAAGCTGTCCATTGCAATCTTCACTCATCTAGCGCCTATTTCCAGCCCTCCATCATAATTTTGTTGTTGTTTCCAGCCATGCTACTACTACTATCCACCCTTTCAACTATCATACAGCCTATCACATTAGCATGCTGGTGTGTTTACATGCCCCAACTGCCGCCCTGCCAGTTTTCTCTCTCCTCTCAGCTGTTGCTGCTATTTTCTCTCTCCTCCCTGCTGCATTTTGCAGTTTTCTCTCTTCTCCAACTATTGCCATCATCATCTCAGCCTACGTTTGCACTTTTTCTCTCTCTTCAACCTGTGTTTACAGCACACACTCTCTCTAGACTGCCATTTGCATCATGTCTAGCCAAACACAAGCTACATTTACTGTTGTTCAACACTCCGAGGCTGCCCTGCTGCGATTCGGGATCCGTTCACAGTATGACATACTCTTCAGCTCATTACCCCTATCCTAATCCTTGAGATATAGGAGTTCAAGGTTCAGTATTCATTCACTGCATAGTGTGTTCGCTGCATGAGCATTGTATATTCAGTAGTCATATCACTCCATTCATTCTTTGTATTCACTGTTTGTGTTACCCTAACCCTAATTGTGTTCTTCTATCAGTCCGTGCTTTGTCGTATGGTGTTATTTGTGTTTGCATTAGGATATTTTCTTCGCACTCAAGAATAGATTGAAGGTAAGATTGAGTTTTCTCCCTAGATTCAATGCATAGAACTTATGACCATGTAGGAAAGATGGAATCTCCACCAACAACCAATCATCCACAAGTGAAAATCGGCACGGACTATACACCACTTCCATCATTCATCTTTGCTCCAGTGTCAAGTATGAACACATCTGTTCATGCTGATTTCTCTTTTTCTCCAGTGTCAAAGATCCTCTTGATGAAGGGACTATCCATAATAATTTTTTATTTATGAACGATGAAGACACATATTTCTTTTTGAACTCAAAAGAAAGTATTCATTTAAAGCACAAGCTATAAGTATCCCTTCACCTCCTTTTCCTTTAAATGATTTTGTTTCTCATAGTCAAACTAAAGTAGATGCATCCAGTCCTCATCACAATCATCTTTTTAATTTCATGCATTTAATAGACAAAAGGAACCCACTTTATTTCCCATTTCCACACCCATCACAAATCCCTTTGGGCTCCCACCCTTACATTCCGTTGCACCTTTCTTTCAACCTCCATTACATGCATCGGATGTTCCACCACACAACACCTTGGGAATTCCACACAATTAGGCACAGCCTTTAGGACACCTCCTTCCCACTATTCAAGCAGCGTCCCCGTGATGGAGGCTTAGCCTCCCCCCCACACATTTTCTAGGCATCCCTTTAGGAGTACATCCCAAACATATCTGTGCATCCCCCAATGGATACCACAATTTGCCTCCATGGCCTTACCTAGTAGCCTAACTAGTCATTCTTCCATTCCTTAGCTAACATTTGCACAGGGCTTATCTGTCCCGGTGCCTCCAACTCCCCCATCGGCACCTTATGGAAACATTCATGCTCTCGTGCCTCCACATCACTCAGCATCCATTGGACATTTACAGCCTATTTCTGCCTACCCCCCTCCTCCACCAAATCCACCTTAACCACCTCCATATTCAACACCACCCATCTATTTCCTCTCTCCCTCTCCCCCCTAAACTTCCCATTCATTCACATCTGCCAAGCATGCTTTTTCAGACAAGACTCGTTTTAACAAGTCAAATTTTACCATTTGGTCCAATTTTATGAGACATGTACTGGATTCTCAAGGTTTGTGGGAACTTGTTCTCGAACAAGATTCCATGGCATGACCCCCAATGGTATGTCAAAAATAATAGGTATGCTCTGATATCATGTCAAAATAAGCAACAATAAAGAGAGACATTAGGGTTTGAGGAACACAGAGTCTATACGACAAACATTGAGAGAGAGGAGAAACTCAAAGACATAAGAACATGGTGATGATGCACTGAATCATGTTTTGAGAAGAAAAGTTAATACAGCAAAGCCAAAGCTCAAAAGATAACTACAATGTCATGTCTAAATCAAGCGGCAACACCTGTGGAAAATTTGCACAGTTAAGGGAGCGAAATGCAGTCCTCTGAGTAGTGGGCTATCGAAGTAATCACTCGAAGGTGAAGAACAATTGTCGAGGGAGCGAACCGCAATCCTCTAATGCCCTGGGAGATGTGGAAGATGGTCACCAACTATCAGAGAGTAAACCGCAGTCTTTTGATATCAAGGAGTGACTTGGGTAACAAAATGCTAATCCCAGAGTGTCAGAGCTGTCAAACATAAGGAGAGCAGCCCAGATGATGACGCTAGATGGATAATGATGACGCTAGATGATGGAAGATAAGCCAGGTTGCAAAAACACAAGTCCTAAATTCCACTCCAATCTATACACATAAGCCAAGCAATTTTCCCAAAAAGAAAAGCCATGCTTCATGAAAGAAGAAAAGTGTTTTAAATGTGGATAAACAGGCCCATGGATATCCAAGCAGTGGGTGATGATGCCACCACCAAGATGCCTTAAAGAGAAGCTAATGGCGATGTCGATAATTACCAAGACCTAAAAATAAAAAGAATCGTAGCAGTCCTCTGTGTCTATCAGCAAGGCATGGCATGTATGGCCATCCTGTCAAAAATGCCTATGAGCATATATGAATATGGATTCCTTGTCTTTAGCTAGACTACCAAAAGTGTCCCCTCATGTGAGCTCGGACTAGGAGTTCACTTTGTCAAGTAACATCCCATCATGAACCTAGATGTTAATCCCAACTCCGTGATTTCTAAACCTGTCCAACTTAAGTCGATGCATCAAGGAATTCTCAGAATCCTACACACCTATATACGTGTATAGATGAGACTCACTTGCCTCCCCTTGCCACCCTCTCACACTCCTCTTTGGCACTAGCGAGTCATAGAATAACCGCATCACTTGTACTAGAAAGCAGTTAAAGAAAGGGAAATTGAGCCATTTTCTTGGTCTGAAGAAGATGACCCTTCAGCGCCTTGGCCTTGGCTTTAGCCGAAGGATCCAAGTTGGAGTCGAAGAGGAGCGTCACTCCGCAGAGAAGTATGTATCCTACTTTTTCTCGTCGTCCTCCTTCCTCAAAGTCGCTAACTCTTTGTAATCCTTACAAAAATGTCCCTTCTTACCACAACGATAACACTAGCCTTCGACTTTTTCTTCCTATCACTCTCTCTGGAGCTATGAATACCTCATTGGAGCCACCATACTAAGATGGAAGCCTCCCCTATAACCACAAAGATGCCTCATGCTCAAATAGCATTGAGGACATATGGGTAAAGCTCACTGATGTCCATGATGTCTAGGCCAACAAAGCACTGGCTACTCCATCAAACTCTCGAGGGAGCTTCTAGACCACAGTCCCCACAAGATGTGCCTTTAAAAGGAAGGACTACATGAGAAGAAGCTAATCCTATACTTTTGTAACCCAAAGTAAGAATGACCAAATAATATCCTTCAGCTCGAACTTCATCTACTAGAGTTGTCTATAGAGGGTAATGACACGCAATGGTCGAGGGAGCCTCGTACAGTATCTAAAGCTTTGTCCATATTGCTAAAGTTGTTTTGCATGAGGTGACTAGTGGTAGAACCTCTTTTGAGATACAACAAAGAATGGTAGAATATGAGCGGATATCATCAGAATCCCATGTAAGCACAACTTCCTCATGGTTGTCCATGTCCCAATCATCTAGAACAGGAGTGAAAGATTGAGAACACTCAATAGCTCCAAAAACCGTGTACCACAATCACTTCTGCACAAACCAAGCTTTCATAACAACACTCTAAGTTAAGTAATCAAGGCCGTGAAGTCTGCCATCAATAGAATAGTAGGGAGGAGCCATCTAGAGAGGATAGGAAGAGAAGATAAAGAATAGAAAAAGAGTACAGCCAAACACAACATAGACTCCACGGATGACGAGTTTACACATAGTGGCATGAGGGACTGATCAGGAAATGACTGCAAAATCTGAGATAGTCAAGGTGAAAACAATTAGAAAACACTGTTAAAAGGCTGAAAAACCTGTCATCCAGCCTGCACAAGCATTAAATGCAGACAATGCAGCAGTAACAAATCAAAACATAGACAGATCAGACATTAAATGCAGTCATCAACATCAAATTAATGCAGAAAATCAAAACAAAGGCGGTTGAGATAAGATGCAGGCTTTGGGGGCAGAAAATCAGGCTGATTTGCAGCAAGGACAGGTCGCCTGGGCTGCAACAAACAATAGGAGGCCAATCAACAGAAAAATAGGGTGAGGGAAGACTGTCCATGGCAGAAAACAGCACTCAGAACCCGAACACGGACATCTAATACCTGTCAGAAGTGGGTACAATGATGGAAGCGTAGAAGACTGCTATAAGAGGCTGCAAAACACAAGAGAAATACCTTTCTCAACACAAGAGAAATATGGAGACAAATGATGCTAAAGGAGACACTTAAGTCTCCAGAGAATATGTCAATGTATCAAGCCCTCCTCCTGTCTAGGCCCAACTTTCTTTAATACTTTCTTCCTTTTCAGATAAAAGAACATATTCAAGCAAGTTAACAAAGAGATAAATTTGAAATCAGGCATGCATCCAAATGAGAAAGATCCACTTGGAATCAAACCTCACAGTTGGAAAGGTGTAGGTAGACTTGCAGACTCCAACCAGAAATAAAACCAGGAACCGACAACTGCCTGTTAGAAGTTCACAAGATACAAGTAAGTTGCCATTCTGTGCAAAATTAACTGTCTCTGGTCAGAATGAAGACAGGCAGATCATTTCAAGAAGCTTGAAAAAAGGAGTGTGTTTGGCCTTGGCATACCTGCAAGCATAACTTGCACCATCCTGGAAGTCCATAGTTGTGTTTTTTCAGAAAAACCAATGCATCATCAAGCAGCCCAATAGCTCCGAAGGCAAGTGTGACCATGATCAATCCATAGATATACACTGATAAAGGATGTGTCACAAGTCCAGAAACCATGACACCAACAGGTACAAAAAAGAGGCCTCCCATTGTCGGAGTTCCTTGTTTGGAAAAATGAGATGAAGGGCCCTCGGTTCTGAATATTTGATAGGCCTTCAACTTTTTTAACACAGGAATGCATATAAAACCAAGTGCTACAGTCATCACTGCTGATGTTATGAAAGGAAAAGTTAGGCTCTTTGTAAAAATTCTCCAAATCAAGTTGGATTCTGATTCAAGGAGAGGCTTGCAGATTTTTGACAAGTTCATGACATCAATGGCTAGTAATATCCCAACTGAAACTGAAAATGGTAGCAAAGGATTGGTAAGACTTTCTACTATCTGCCAGACAGCACCAAAAAAAAAACACAACAACAAATACAAAGAAAGTCAAACACATTTACTTGTGCATGCACACTTAATTTCTTTCTGTGAAACCTTTTTTTTTTAATTAAGCCACTGCAAAAGGACTGCTGCTGGCAGAGAAGAGAAGCAGTACAAAGAATGCATCAAAAAACTCGAAAACATAGAGAGGATAGAATCATGAATGTCACAGAGGCAAAGTGCATTCATGATTTGTAGATTTTAGTTCGATTTCATGTTCACAAATTTAAGTTGCTTCTGGTGATGAAATGGATTACATATGTGTCATCAAATAGATTAGATATGTTGCGCATTCCCTTTGCAAAGTTTGCATGAAAACTCTCCAAAACATAGAGAGGATAGAAACACAAACACAGCAAGGCAAAGGGCATTCACACTTTGTACATTTCAGTTTGATTTGACATTCAAAATTTTAAGCTGCTTCTGGCTGTAAAATGGATTAGCATTGTCATCCATTCCCTCTGTAGAAGCAAATAATGAAACCATTGTACCACAGCAAATGATGAGACACTAAATGTCTGAATTTGATCTGTTGTCCTCAGAAAGGCCATCCTGATTTCTCAAGTATCCCACATACACAGAAACACTCTTTTTTTGTCACTCTTTTCATTAATGTGTAGGAAAATCCAAACTGGAATGGAAATGCACAATTTTGCACATATACACACAATCTTTTCTGGTAATAATATTGCATGCACATGTGCACACAACCAGCAATGCGCATCTGCAGTACACACACGTGCACATGCCCACACAAACACATCAGCTAAGTCTGCCCCCCCCCGCCCGCCCAACCCCCTCCCAGAAAGCTCAGTTTATGGCAATAAGCTTCAAGTCAGCTACAATAATTCTCTAGATGCTCACAACTATCTTACTCCATGAAATTTAAAACACATTACAGCTGCACATAATGCTACTCAAACCATTTAAAGCAAGGGAATATAGAGAACAACAAGAGCAGTTACATCAAGCAACCCAAGGCAATTGAATCAAGAATCAAATCTTGGCTAGAGACATTAGAATGGTTTGCTTTCTACTGAGAAACTTGGCAGATTGAACGATGAAACTTTACAGAAAGCCTTAATACAACTGATAATACACCAAGCCTCTGAATTAACCCATGAGGGAGAGTGTTGATTTACCAATGCCCATACACTAGGACTTCTTATCAATAAAGAAAAGCGTACCCTTGTAGACAATAAACTATGCCTGTTTGGATTTGCACAAGCACACACAGACCTGCAGCCATTCCAGATAAATATTGCTCAATCTAGTGTATTTAAAATATGCAAATCATAAACTGGTTTAAAAGGTGTTAGAAATTAAAGGTGTTTCCTGTAGAAACTTTCTGCATATGTGAGCAATCATGCACATCTACAGCATACACATTTGTCTTTTTAAATGGGTGTATCTGATATTGACATGCACACAGTTGAGAGACAGAAAACATATCACAGCACCACTGCCAATCCCAACATGCTTTTGGCTACAGAATATGCAAATACATAACACCATGTTCTATGGCAGTGGATATCAAAAGGCCTTTCCATCAAATACCTTGGGATCTTATAGCAAAAAAATCTTGGATTTGGCATAAAAATCATTTACTGGTGTACAAAAACAATGAAGCCTCATGCACCTCAGGACAAGAACTCTCAAATGCTTGGATAGGCAAATCAATGAGACAGAAATGCCCTCTTTCCCAGATATCCCCTTCTGATGCTTAGACAGGCAAATCAATGAGACAGAAATGCACTCTTTGCCACATATCCCATTCTGATGAGCTGGAATCACCTGACATGATCTGGAATACTGCGAGGTCTAGAATTTCCAGATGGTTCTGATTTTGGGTGCAAGTTTATGCTGTTGACTCGTTTTCATGGCCAGAAATGATGATATTGATGTTAGGGTATATTTTCAGAGCCAAGGTGTGGCCAAGAACAACTAGCGAACTCAAGGAGGCATGTAACCTAGAGTGGTCATAGCGATAAAATGTGTGAGTATGCATGCACAAATAGAGATTAGTCATCCCCTGGACTAGCATTTCTGAGGATACAATTGGTGCACTCGGTTCTCTCAGGGGGCATTATGCATTTTTCCTCTCAGTTTGTAGGTGTTTCCAGTAGTCACAATGTATGGGCACCTCTTCGGGCAGGCGATGTGGCAGATAGCCTCGTCAGAGCTGATTATTTTATTCATTTATGATGCTGTCATATTGGCATGGTTCCTAATGCACAAGCAAGTATGTTTGGGATTGCATGTGCTAAACCCGGTGTATGGGACTCATGGAATGAATATTGGTCATATGAATGCTCCATTTAATACTAGTCATGATGTAAATGCAGCCAATGTACCCTTTTTGAAACCACTCACTCATGACAATGGGCAACAAAGGAAAAGCCAAAAGAATTTGACAAGCATAGCAAAACAATGAAGTTTGAGATATTCAAGGGTGCACAACATAAACTAAAGGCTTTGATCTTTATTCAGCAATTTGATGTTGCGTACTCAAGAGGGAGCTTCATTGAGTCATCTAAAGTGCCCAACGCAACCACATTTTTGAAGGGTAATGCATTGCAATGCTAGACATCACTCCTAATGAAGGTAAAGCACCATCAACATGGATACCATTTAAGAAAGTATTTGCTTCTGCATGGTTAAAAAGCATCTTTCAAATTGATGTAAGGACCGCATGGCATAAGTTCGATGCTTCTCAATGTAAGAATTTAGAGCAATATAACAAAATGGTTTGGCAAGCAATGGTGCCAGTTGCTATCCAAAACCACTACTGGTTTGGTCCCCGTTGTACTTAGTGATCAACCTAATGATGATGTAACTAAGCTATGTAGGACTTGGGCTAAAGTGAGAGATCGTCATGCATTGATTTTCTTTTATCCAAATGCTTGACTTTATCTCCATAGACATGGCTACTTGTCTTGGCATCAAAGAGGACAAGATGGGACCTATGGGAGAGATTGGAATAGAATAGAAGATAAGTGTCATGCATAACATATCATACTTATTGTTAGAAAGCTTTAATTACGCATTCAGAGTTACATGGACAATGAAGAATTTCTCATTGCTCCTCTAAGAGGTTGTGATGTTCTACTTAGCATGCCTTGGTGCCATCGGATAGTCATGACAAAGAGGTGAGGTTGCTGCCTAGCATAGAGACAAAGTACATACTTTGGATGCAAAGCTTAAAGGAGAAGTTGTTCCGATATATCTCCTTCTACTATTTAAGTAATGAAAATTCACCTTTCAGCTTACTTTTAGCGTTTGCAAAAGATAAAGATGACAATGAAATGTTGGTAAGTTAGAGAAAGATAGTAGGGTAAGCTAATTGCTTCTCGCTGTCATTTCAGAACAATTATCGCCCGAAAGGCCCAAGGATCATGCCATAGACTGGATTCCCTTCACTTTCATTACGGGGACAATTATCGCCTGAAAGACCCAAGGATCATGCCATAGACTTGATTCGAGCCAGTACCCTCAAAATAAGCCACCTTATAAGGTAAGCGCAACCCAACAAGGGAAGATTATGAGCCAAGTTAATGAAATGTTAGAAAAGGTGCTGATCAAGCCCAGCTTAACTCCACACTGCTCTCCAATGTTGAAGGAAGATCAAGGTGAGATGTGTGAGGTAATGGATCTGAGTTTTCGATGTACTTAATGTCCTTGCTGGCTTGTGCTGCATGAAGAAACACATTCCAAGAAGGAATAACAAAGGACAATTTTGTTGCGACATCGTACTCTTCTCGACACTGAAATACCTCGCGGAAGAGCCAGAAACGGTTGCTGTCGCGGCTGCAACGCGTTTGTAGCTGAGGGGCTGGCTGGTCTGCAGCCGGTTATAATGTGCCCACGCCACAGGTTGCCGGTGTTTCGTAACGCTGGCTGGGTGGACTTGCAAGAGGCGGCCGGGGGCTGAGACTAGCTTTCCTTCCATCGCTCAAAATAACCATGTCTATCGGACTTTGCCAAATGACTAAGACCTACGTGCCCGCCCTTCTATCGGCTTTCCTTCTGCCCTTTGTGGGAAGGGTGATGATTTTTTTGAAAGCTCCAAAAAATAAATCAATCAATCAATAAAAGATGTGGAATTTCCCCCTTCTTTGCTTGAGGGGTCCCCCACCATAGAAGACTTTCAAATCAAAGGGTCACATTTTTAAATGTATTTTTAAAACTAAGTATATGTTATATATGTACATTTGAAAATGCACAAATGCATTAGTTAATGTTTAGTGGGTGGTTTTTGAAGATTAGAAGAAAGCTTCTTTAACATTAAAAATATCTCCTTTCCTATTCAATATCCTTGACTCCATGTGGTTTTAAGAATTGCCCAATTGAGAGCACCTGATATTTTAGACATGAGAGTAATGTGCCTCTGTTAGCATTATGGCTTTACATTGGTGACATGCTACTCATCGGTCCTAATGAGACGCATTTTGATGTATTAGATTGGACTACAAAATGGCAAGAAAGAAGGATTTCCTAAAAAGGACTAGTCAAACATATGAACATTTGAAAGGCTAATATGCATTAAATACTCGATCTAGAGGAACAAACGAGTTCTAGTTGGACCAAAAAGAGAGGGAGTGGTTGATTCCAACCCTCCAAAACAAGGAGGTGTGGCTACCCAAAACGAAGATTGGACTAAAAGACACATAATACTATCTAATCAACTCTAGGGGTAGACCTACATGCAAAATGAAAAAGAAAAGCAACTTTCATGAGGAAGAGGGACATGTGGCTACTACCCACATCAAAGATGCATGGAAGGCCTCCTATCCCCACAAGAGTATATGTATGCAAAGAAGAAGGTTGGTGACGGCTTGAAAGGTGATGCCTAGTCAAGTACTTGACATGATTATTTCGAGAGTAGTAGGAGCTAATAAAATATTTACTAAAGTGTAAATTTCCAAGTTCAAATGAATTAATGATTGATGCCCCTTGTGTATGATACATGATGAAATGGCGACCCTCTTTCACAACATTGTGGAGAGATGAGGAGATTACGGCAAAAGTGAGAAAGTAGCTAAAGCATACTAGATTGAATATGACCACCAAAATGTGAACCACGTGTTCTAGGGATAGACAAACTCTAAACAAGGTGTCCCTAAAGTTTTGGAATGTGTTAAGAGCCATTGTCCTTAAAATAATGTTTGGTCCGATAAGAATAGGGTCTTTCAATGGCAATGTTTAAGGCTCTTAGGAAAAAAGAACAAATCTTCAAGGTTGCCTATACAAACTCCTTTCTAAGGGGAGAAGGGTTTTGGCATAACCAAGTTATCCATTTTTGTAGTTATATATTTTTTTCCTATTAATATATATCCTTCACATTTGTTCAAAAAACTTTGGAAGAAGTCATTTTTGCAAGCATCACATATCTAAAACGGATACAAAAATATTGGATGAAAGTAATCCAACATTGAGTTAATGAGAGAGAGAGAGAGAGAGAGAGAGAGAGAGAGAGAGAGAGCATTGAAACATGACTAAGAAGTTTGACAAAGAAAGAAAGAAACCAATATGCAATGTTATCCAAAACTATGTATGTAAATAAGTTGATATAATCCCAAGGGTACTCCAAGTTAAGTCTAAACACTATAATGTAAAGGTGTCATGAAGGTGACAGAATTATGTGATAAGAGAAAAGGAAATAACTATATGTAGAATTATCTTATTAATGCCTTAAAGATCTAGAAAGATTAGAGTAAAACTTACCTATATGCATGCACCTACACTTGTGCATGTACATGTGAAGAATAGCTGGTATCTCTATCAATGCTTACAAATAAAACATAAGTATATCACTTGCATGTATATATGGATACAAATCTAACATGTGTAGTAAAATTGCTAAACCAATACTAATACTATAACCTATGCCTTTTTGTTAAATGTGATAGATTCATTTTAGAACCAAAATCCAAATCTAAGGTATTCTTTATTTGATCAAAGTGTCTATCATTCTCAAAATGGATCATGGTTTTCATTTGTCACCTATTTCATATACCATGATCATCAACATCATCTAATGCATCTCCACTAAATGCATAGAAACTTCTCATCTCATAAAAACCAACTCTACTCACTCTAGTCCACAAGTAAAAGGGTCAAAACAAGGATAAATATTTTACTCAAGAGAGAGTAGCCAATGAAGATACATTCTTTAAGCCTTAAGATCCAATTTCTTTCTCAGCTCATCAAGCACATGAACATATGTAGTATAACCAAAGAATTTTAAGTGTGAGTTATTAAGCTTCTTGCTTGTAAGTTTGCTACTTACAACTTTGTCATATGAAAAGGATTGCCTTGCCTACTCTCCAAACTGATATCCTTCACAAACCTTGTGTAATTCTACATCTCTAAATGTAAACAAATTAATCAACCCTTTGGATTGTATCGATTTTGATCTTTACATATTTGCATGTGCAATGCTTTGTGCCATATTTCAATGTCTTTAACCATATATTTGCCATTGGCATACATAGCATCATTGACAGTAGAAATTTTGGTATCCAATATGAATATGCAATCAATCTACTTTCTTTTGCAACTAATCAATACTTTTAAGTAAAATATTTCACAAAATAATCCTTTACATTAAATCTAACTTGCATATGTTACTCTATCATTTTACCAATAGATATAAAATTCTTTGTGATGGAAGACACATGTAATACATCTAATAAGCACTTTGTCTAACCATCATCCAAGGAAAAAGAAACTTTTCTAATATATGATATCAAGTGGTATGAATTATTAGCTATCTTTACATACCCTAAACTATATAAATCATGCCTCTCTTCAAATCATTCATAGCATGGTTAGCCATATGATTAAATACACCTAAATCATCATATCACACATCATCAATTGCCTCCTTTCTTATAATAGCATTCATTATATGTTGCATGATAAATATATACTCATCTTTATCATCATTTTATCTTGAGGATGATGCATCCTTCTTATCATAATAGTGGATTGCAATATGATATATTCTTCCATAATAATGAAAAATAATACAAATTTACTAGAACCTCTATTCTACATCCACCTCTTTCACTTGAGCTTCAACCATCTCTAGCATTACCACATATCACACATCATCAATTGCCTCCTTTCTTATAATAGCATTCATTATATATTGCATAATAAATATATACTCGTCTTTATCATGATTTTATCTTGAGGATGATACATCCTTCTTATCATAATAGTGGACTGCAATATGACATGTTCTTCCATAATAATGAAAGATAATACAAAATTACTAGAACCTCTATTCTACATCCACCTCTTTCACTTGAGCTTCCCCCATCTCTAGCATTACCATGGCCTCTCAAAATTTACATGTTACTAAACGCTTGATTTAACATGTTTTACTAATTATTGCTAATGCATCACATACTACCACCTCTTAAAGAAAACTTCCTAAACTTGAGTGCAATGATTGATCCTATTAACCTCTTCTTTTAGATGATTCAACTCGCATGTTAATCTCTTCAGTAATAATGAGAGAAACTCATAGAGACCTTTTCCAATAAGAAAGTTCATCACACAAAAATTCCATGATTGGTAAGTGTTATTGTCTAACTTCTTAATAATAAGATTTCTACTATTCTCAACCATTATAACAAAGCTGAATACTATAAACAACAAGTTTTTTATAATCTTTCACAAAAAGCTAGCTATCAACTAGGTAGTCTTTTTCATTGACTACTCAATACTGCATACAATCTATAAATTATTTTAAATAAACTTGTATTTGCTTCCTAAAAAATATCTTAAGTCTTATAAATATAACCTTGTAACATGTGTACATAACAATAGCCTACATAACCAAAATTACAATATGTCCTAAAACTGCTACACGTAACCTTATGGAGCTAAATAATAGAAAATCACAATAATTTTATATGTTTAATTTGCCATGCCTCCAATACCTCTACAAGCACTATTCAAGAAAGAATGAGAGAATGGGGAAGCTTCTTACCCCTTACTTTAATTCTTACTCCTTCACTTTAGTATCTAGAACGAACCTCTCTTCATAGTGCAACTCTAATACCATGTCATGAATTATATGGCGGGGAGACTTGGTCGAGCTACTACAACAAACATATATAATACATGTAAGGAGATGCTTACTCAAGAACATAAAAAGAGATATGGAGACCAAAACATTTTCTTGCTAGTTTTTCTTTCTTCTCTCACAATATACAATGTACAAAAATTATAGATAACATACAATATAAAGCAAAGTGAAAATAACTAAGTCAAACAGTACATGATTAGCTATAAGAATCAATTGACACTATGGGTATGACATTTATTATAGGTAGATGTAAGTAATCAAATATAATAAGTGATAAGTCATTGACCATGTGAAATCATAATGACCACCAACGTCCTAAGTGTAGATATACAGACCCATCAAACTAGAAAGCCTATTATTAAAATCTATATGTGTTATGCTAGTAAGCTCAAAATACATCCATGTGTACAATGCACTACTCTAGTACATACACACTATACACTACTCTCATTTTTATACATTCATCCTAGTACACTATTCTTGTACACTGCAACCTATGCCCTCCAATTGCCCCATCCTAGTACACATGTACAATACATTAGTACATCCTAGTGTATTATATCCATGAACACATATTCTTGCCCTTAGAGCATATACACCCACATATCCCTTGCATTCACCATAGTATATTATACACAAGTATACATGCATTGTGTGCTCATAATGTACTAGCATATCCTAGTACACACACATGTGCATATCATCCTTACATCTAGCCTAACACAATCATGCACCCACTACTGTCCCTCTTTTCCTCTCTCATCCTTGGCACCCACCTTGTTCATTAAATTCACACCTTGCATTCACTATAGTGCACTATGCACTACTACATGTGCATTGTGTACTCATAGTATACTAGCATATCCTAATACATACACACGTGCACATCATTCTTGCATCTAGCCCAACATAGTCATGCACCAACTAGTATTTCTCTCTCTCTCTCTCTCTCTCTCTCTCTCTCTCTCTCTCTCTCTCTCTCTCTCTCTCTCTCTCTCTCTCTCTCTCTCTCTCTCTCTCTCTCTCACACACATCTCCCTTGTTTACAAGGGAGGTTCAAAAAGGGAAGTAGGAGAGAAAGGTGTGGCACTTCACAATGCACTAATGCACCACCCCTTGATCCATTCTAGGCTCACTACATGTACCCCTTGCACACCAATCACAATAGCTTATCCATTGTGCACACAAGTGCACCTTGTTTTCTCTGGTGCACATGTATGTAGTGTTGCACTTGCATTGCATAACCCTAGTGCACATATACTATACACTAGTCTTGCCCTTGTACACTAACTATAGTGTACTACACCTCAATGCATTATGCACTCCACATCCTACAATTCACCTTAGTGCATACATACAATGTACTAGCCTCATGCACATGCACACACCTAGTGCACTAGCACACTACATTGCATAGTAGAACCAATCCTTGCATCAATCCCACTAGCGTACCCACCTTGCATCTTCAAGTAGACATTGTAGATCCATAGTGCACTACATTGGTACACATGCACTTGCACATTGCACTACATCAATGCACTACACCCTAGTGCAAATGTGCATCAATGTACCCTATATTCTCCACCTCTTAATGCACCTAACCTTGCATATCCCACCAACATACATCACTGCTCATAGGGCATATATGTTTGCCGAAGTGCACATTATCCACCCCTAGTGCACGTGCACTTGCGCATTCACCCCACACCATCCTAGCATACATGTCCTAGTACAAAGGTACACTAGCATACCTACACCATCATGCATTATGCACATGTATACTAGTGCACCTACCATATCCCCTACACATAATATACTCGAACACTTGAGCACTCCACAACACTCACTTCACTTTATGCTAATACACATTAGTGCACGAGCACATTACACATGCATGTTACACATCCACAATGCACATACACAATGTAGACTAGTCCCTTGCATAAGCATATATAACCCTCATTTTGTACCCCTCTTGCATACATTACCGAGCGCACACTTGATGTGCACCTACGCACCTAACCATCACATCTCATTCACATTAACACACCTTAGTGCATGCGCAATACACGCCTCCATCACATCTCATTCACATTAACACACCTTAGTGCATGTGCACTACACTAGTGCACCAGTGCACTACATGACCAATAGTGCACTATTCTTGCACATACACACTCATGCATGACAATCCTCATGCAACACCGACCCCATTGTACACCCTTTGTGTACATTATCATAATCATTGCACATAAGCTAGCTCATATACTTGTGTACTAACACTTGGCCAACATCTTGATCCTAGGGTATTTATTTTAGGCACAACCATATACACTAACCCTTGCATACCCCAACTCTTATAACCACACTACACATTCTAGCACAAACCCCTACACTTATACCTCATTTTAGTGCACACGCACACTCTAGTACACATACATGCACTAGTACTCTAACACTGCAGACATGCATTGCACACCTTGGACTAATCTATTGCACCAACCCTCACCATCCTACATACCACAGTGCACCTACCATTCCAAATCACACAAATCTACTCTAGTGCACATTAACGAGCATCCACTTTAGTGCACATTAGTATACATAGCCTAGTGCATTGAGCACTAGTGCACTAACCCTGCAAATATGCATTGTGCATTGTGGACTAATCTATTGCACCAACCCTCACCCTCCTACATACCATAGTGCACCTACCATTCCAAATCACACAAATCTACCCTAGTGCACATTAGTACACATAGCCTAGTGATATGCATTGTGCATTGTGGACTAATCTATTGCACCAACCCTCACCCTCCTACATACCATAGTGCACCTACCATTCCAAATCACACAAATCTACCCTAGTGCACATTAGTACACATAGCCTAGTGCATTGAGCACTACACACTGTGCAGTAACTTGTGCACTTGTGCATTCGTGTGTGTTAGATTACATACAGTCCACCCATCTTTATATTCTACCCTTGCCATATAAACTAGTGTACATATGTACATTGTATGCCCACCATAGTTTAATACGCGCACATTATGCATTGATCGAGTGCACTTATGCACTTATGATCACTAGCCTACATTCCAACTAGACACCTTATCCTTGCATAATAGTGCACCGATAGGTTGTTTTACACATGCTAACACACACATAAAACACCAATCCGAGCTACCAATTTACACTCATCTTTGTCTACCTTTGAGCACATGAGACAAAAGCCTTTAAACACTTGAGAAGAAGCAAATTAAATCAAAATTTAATGTACTTAAGGTTGTAAATCAATTCTCTTTTACCACTCCCATGTTAGTTGGAAAGAAAAAAGACTTGATTGAGCACTACGCACTAGTTGCACTTGACTTTTGATTGTGTTATGTTGGGAATAAGTGAACGAAGCCTTGTTTAGCACATTGATCAAACTTCACAGACTCAAGAGCAATGACATGTAGAGGCCAAACCTCTAATTCAAATGCAACTCAAAAGATAGAGAATATTTGACCAATTTAGAAGGATGGTACATAATGCAAATGTGGAAAGGCCCCTTTTCCAATATGCTAGCTTAGGTGAAAACGCCCCAAATTACTTCAAACATTGTTTTTAGATCTTGAGATAGCACCATTGATTCTCCCAAAAGATCAATTCATGCAAATGTTTGTTAGCCTTCTTTTATTGTTGTGCTCACTAACTAGATATTCTCCCAAAACCTGCTTCAACAACTAATGCATATACACAATCAACTAATCTATCACATAGTTTCTAGAACATGTCTCCAAAACCCAATTGACGGTATTACTAGCCCACCACCCATAAACTATTTCAAATGAAATCCACTTGGTATGCATACTCAACCAATGGTAGATACTCCTCCCATGCAACCTAATGATCCCAACAATAGCAACAAAACACAATAATCATGGTATGATTGGAATCCTTTGTACGCTCATTAGTTTGTTAGTGAAACTTTGTACTAAGGTCAAACCTAGTAGTGAAATCAAACTTGCAAATAAACCTAATCCTCTTCAGCAAACCATGCTCTTGGAAGATCTACTTGATAACAGGCATGCAACCTCCATTACATCCACATCGAATTTGCATGGAATCAATCTCACTTGCTTATTGAACTTGTCTACTACTGTAAAGATGACATCATTTTAGACCCGCCTACTCTTCTAAAGCACATAATGAAATCCATCATAATCACCTCCCAATGCAAATCTAGAATAGGTAATGGTTGTAGCTTCCCCACCACCTTGCAATTGTCTAGCTTTGAGGTTTGGCATGATTAGCATCTCCTCATGTATTAAGGAACATCTTGCTTCATCTGTGGCCAAAAGTAATGTTGCAAACAATGCTCAAGGATGGGACCCTCACCACAATGCCCCACAATAGATACATTATGGACCTCCTATAGAACAATAGCCCTATAGAACCCAACAAAAACAAAGTCTCGTTGCAACAACCAGACAAAGATCCTATAGAACAATAGCCCTATAATACCCTACAACAAGACAAAGTCTGTCACAAAAACACATCCACCCATTCTTTAGCACATATTTCAACAAAGACCCTGCTTGCTTTTCTACATCTCTATACCAAATTTTAGATCAATCTCATAGAGCTCCTTCACAAGAGTGAAGAAATTTGACTCCACTCAAGTAACAATTGTCACTACATATAGTCACTAACTCAATGCATCCACTTCTCCATTCTTCTTTCTAGGCACGCACACAATTTCAAAACCGAAGTAAGACACGAACTACCACTAATGTAGTTATTGAGAGGTCATATCCTGCTATGACAATGAGAAGATAGCGTAAGCCTTAATAATCAAACTTGATATGAAAATCCTACCCAATCAAAATAGTATGACCACTTCTTTAAGGCATATACAATGTCCAAGTTCTTTGTCATAGGTGGAATAATATGACTCAGTTGCCTTGAGTTTCCGATTTTTATAAGTCACTAGATGGTCCCACTACTGCAACACCACATCCACCGGCATCACAAAGCACCACAAATGATTCATTGAGAATCCACCAATCTCAACACAAAATCTAATGAGTGGATAGCCTTCCAACTCCTTGAAAGGTTGGTCCATTGTTCATAAGAACTCCTACCTTGCGACATCCATAAGAGGCAATGTCACTTGTGTATGGTGCTTCCAAGAACCAGTTATTAAACATTGTCAATCCCAAGAACATGTGCATCTCCAAAGTATACTTAGGACAAGGCCACTCCATGATTGCTTTGACCTTCACAAGATCCATAAAAATCATTTGATATAGCCCAAATAAAAGAACCACATCACCTAGAATCCACATTTCTTCCTGTTCAAGGAGAGTTGATTCTCTTGTAGAGGAAGAGAGAAGGAAGAGCAACTATAAGAAGATACAGAGCAGATGAGACAAAAGAGAAGAGTATTGTTGTCATAGATACATGAATAAAGAAAAGACAAGTTGCTGGAGAGTTGAATGATTGGTGCTTGTTGCCAGAAGTTGGAACCTGTGAGGAGCTGGTTAAGGTGGGTTTGTAATTATGTAACTGAGGCAGATACTTGTGCTAAGCTTTGCTTAGACTTTTAGTGAGAACATCTGCAAGGTTATTTTGTGTTTTAATCTTGGTCAATGTGATTTAACCATCTTTTAAAATCTGTCTGATGAAGTGATATTGCACATCTATATGCTTTGTGCGTGAATGATACATGGCATTCTTAGCCAGATACACAACACTCTAGCTATCATATTCCAAAACTGCAGTACCCATAAACATGCTAAGATCATCTGTTCCAAGTCTGCTCAACCATACAGCTTCCTTAGCTGATATGTATTCAACTTCAGTGGTACTTAGTGCAACAATGTTCTGCAACTTAGAACACCAAGAAACAATCCCACCAGCAACTGTAAAGACATACCCACTAGTGGACCTACGAGTGTCCAAGTCACCTGCCATGTCTACATCACAATAACCCTACAAACTAAGTGTACCATGCCCATATCAAATACTTTTTCTTTGTGTACCCTTAAGGTATCGAAGAGTACACTTAACAACCTCAGCAATGTTTGGATGAGTAGCAACCATAGCATACATAAGAGAGCCACAAGCTAATGCATAAAGAACTCCCTTCATAGTGTTTGCTTCCACATCATCTTCGGGTTGTTGGCTTTGCTAAGCTTGAGATAAGAAGGTAAGGGTATCCCAAAAGACTTAGCTTTAAACATGTTAAATTTGTCCAATACCTTTCCAATGTACTTCTAAAAACATCAATTTCTGCATTCTATCTCTAGTATCCTCATGCCCAAAATATGCTTCATGGAGAAGGCTGATTTCAACTGATTTTTGAGAGCATCCAAGCTAGTCTTCCTTTTCCCAGTTAGTAACATATCATCCACATACAAAATAAGTAGATTGGGGGTGCCATCTGTATCCTTTTTCATATACAAGCAACAATCTGCATGGTTGCGTGTAAACCCATGAGATAGCATTAAAGTGTCAAACTTTTTGTACCACTGCCGTGGTACTTACTTCAGCCCATACAGGTTGCCTTTTAGCTTAGACACCATCTACTCTTTTCCAAGAACTACAAAGATCTCATGTTGTTTCATGTAGATATCAATATCACAATGCAAGAAAGTTGTTTTTACATCCATTTGATACAGCTCTAAGTCTAATACAGCAGTAAAAGCAAAAAGCACACGTAAAGTGGTCATCTTCACAACATGTGAGAAGACCTCTTGGAAGTCAATTCCTTCCTTTTGTGCATACCCTTTGGCAACCAGCCTTGCCTTGTACTTGGGTTTCCCATCAAATGTCTTTACTTTGTACACCTATTTCTTGGAAGTGGCTTTCTTCTCTTGGACAATGACACAAGATCCCAAGTATCATTTGTATATAGATATTTAAACTCTTCCTACATAGCTAGCTCGCACTTACTGTTGAACTCACATGACTTGGCCTCTTTGTATGTAAGAGGCTCATCCTCATCTGTAAGCATCACATAATGCAAGGAGGGGTCAAACCTATGTGGTTGCCTTCTTATGCGTATAGGCCTACGTATCCAATGATGACACATTTTCAAGAATTGGATCTACATCTCGAGGTATATTATTTTCAGCATAAATTGGCTACTGTAAGTCATTTTCAGTATACTGTTCATGTTGTATAGCACCTTCATTTTCATTTCCAGCACCTGCATTTTCATAATCAGCAAGCCTATCTTGTTGTCCATGACCTCCTTGTGCCCCTATTTGCAATCCATCATCATCTGGCTCAAAAATAACCTGTTGATTATCAGTTTCAATCTGTGATACAGCACCATGAGGCTCATTTTTTGAAATAATAGATGGTTGCAAACTCTGAAATTTCACATTTTTTTTATCTTCATTAGAGGCTAAAGTACCTTTCCACAATTTTGCCTCATTAAAGACAACATTACGACTGCGAATAATTTTCTTGGACTAAGGTAACCACACTCTATGGCCAAATTCACCCTCATCACCATAGCCCATGAAAATACCTTTGGTGGATTTTGGGTCAAGTTTGTTCCTCAGCTCATCCCCCTAATATGCACAAAAGCATCACAGCCAAATATATGTAAATGGTCATATAAGGCCGATTTGCTAGACCAAACCTCCTCAAGGATACCATTATTTAAGGACCTGTTTAAAGATCGGTTGCAAATGTCAACCGCGGTTTTGAGTGCCTCCCCCCAAAATTCATGAGGGAGATTAGCATACACCGCACTTTTTCACATAAAGTCATATTATATCTTTCAACCACCCCATTTGAAGGACTATAAGGGGTTGTAAGGTCCCTCTTAATACCATACAAGTCACAAAGGGACTTGAATTTAGTCGATGTGAACTCACCCCCATTATCAATTCTCAAGCATTTCAGCTTTCTGCCTGTCTAAGTGGTCACAAATGCATGAAAAGTTTTAAAAATAGCAAACACTTCACTTTTCTTTTTCAGCAAGTATACCCAAATCTTCTTGAAATAATCATCAATAAAGGAGACAATATATACAGCACCACCCAACAATTTCACGAGCATACTACATACATCAAAATGCACATTGGACTTACGAGAGACACCAAAGTAAAAGGAATTTTTTATTTGCTTTTCAAACTGACACTCATTACAAAAGTCAAGTTTAGAGTCTTTTCTATCAACCCTCTTTAGAGAGATAAGGACATCAAGTCTTTTTTGGCTCATATGGCCTAATCTCTTATGCCATAACTCCAAGTGACTGCAAATTTCAGCAATTGCAAGGAACTTGCCATTCAAGGCTTTACAGTGCAAACAATACAAAGTGCCCTTCTTGGTTCCTTTTGTAATCAACATGGAACCCTTTTTCACTTTCCACAAACCACCACCAAACAGTGTGGTGTAGCTATGCAAGTCAAGCTGACCAACAGATAGTAAACTCTTTTTAATGCACAACACATATCTGACATCTTTCAACACAAGCTCTTGACCATTGTATTGTGCTAATCCCATCAATCCTGCAAGCATGGTTATTTCCAAGATACACCTTTTTATAATTGCTTGCATTGAACATAGCAAAACACCCCAAGCAAGGAGTTACACGAAAAGAGGCACCAGAGTCTACAATCCAAGTTTGGGTGACACCATCATCAACTAACAAGAGTACATCAATCACATCAGTCTTCGTAATCTACATATCTTGCGTGTGACATACAAGGGCATCATAATCAACTGTACACAGTACATCAGTCTTTGTATCTGAAAGCTCCTCTATGACCACACTAGAGGCCACATTGGCCTTTTCTTTGCCTTTGATTATCTCCGATGCATCTGTCTTTTCTTCCTTCTTCTTTTCATCTCCTGCATTCTTCTTTCTCTCTTATTCCTTCTTGTAATACCTGCAATCAGGTTTTTTGTGACCCTTCTGACCACAGTGATAGCTAGTAATGTCACTCTTATCCTTTCCTTTGCTCTTGCTCCTGTTTCTATCTCCTATATTTGCATTTTTTCTTTTCAAACCTACCTCTTACCTTGTAAGCTAAGTTGTTGCCTTCTCCACTAGACATACACCTAATTTCTTCATTCAAGATAGAACCCATCACCCCACCATATAAGAGATTGGGGTTATTGCTAAGTGAAACCACCAAGGTCTCCCAAGAGTCGGACAGTATCATGATCAAAAAGATCGCCCTCAACTTATCATCAAAGTCCAAATTTGCATCTTTGAGCTGATTTAAAATCTCTCTAAATGCACTCAAGTGCACAACCAGTCGCATATTCACCAACTTGCGCATTATATGCACCTGATTAACATGTGTGGTGATCTCATAAGTAGTTTTTAACTTCTTCCATATTGCAAAATCTGTATCTAAACCCTTAATGTCTGTCAAAATGTCATCAGTGACACCCATCTTTATATAAGCCACAGCCTTTTTATTTACTCTGGCCCAATCTGCATCAGATATTAGTGCGGGTTTATCTTCCTGCAAATCATCCTTACAATCCTTTAGGAACAAAATGCCCTGCATACGGTCTTTACAAGGTCAAAGCCATGACCATTAAACCGTTTGATTTCCATCAAACTCTTGATATCTAAACCGGAAGAAGTTACAGTCATTTTATCACGAACACAAGAGTAAATGCACTAAACTGCAGAAGCACAAGCCGAACCAGCAAAATACACTGCTATTCTTTCTCAACCAGAATTAAATCTTTTTTGTTTGTACATGAACCAACCACCACACGGACAAAAATGCAGAAATTTACCAAATTCTACACCAATCCCCAAAATTTCAAGTACAAAACTACATGAATGTCAATCAATCTAACCCGGCTAAGCAAAACTTTGCCAATCGTCAGTCGTCGCCTGACCGTCGCCCTGCCCATCGCCCGACTGATGCGTCTGCCGCCCAATGGACCCATCAATTTCTCGCCTGGTTGCCATCAGTTTTCTGCTCGGCAGCTGGACTGGTCTCGCCTGGTTGCCGCCAACAGTTTTCTGCTCGGCTGCTGGTTTTCTTCACTTGTTGACTGCATGTCACCTATTAGCTGTGTCTGTCAACTGGGAAGACGTTTGGAAGCGTGCACAGAACCTTAGGCTCTGATACCAGTTGTTGAGCAGCAGTTGAGTGAAGAGCACAGTTGAGAGAGATGGAGGTTGAGCAGGAGTGAGCGAGAGAGAGTGTGACGGTTGAAGAGTAAGTGAGCAGAGTGAAAGTACGAGTACGATTCGGTTAGAGTGTACCACACAAAGAATAAAATGTATTTATACTTAGGGCACGTAAAGGGTGCATTCACATGTACAATGTGCGTGTACTATACATGGGGGGGGGGGGGGGGGTTAAAACCGGGCCTTGATCCCAACAGCAGTTGCAGGCCTGGAATCCTGCAGAACTATAACAAACAACTGCAATGAGTTCAAAAAAAAGTATTGAAGAGCATCAGGTCTGTAACAGTCTACAGTAACAGCAGCAGACCGCTTTCCAAGACAACAACAGAAACATTATATAATAGTGTTTTAATGTAGTGTAGGACAAACATTGGAGGAGCTCTGCAGAGTTGTAGAATCAGCTAGCAGATCTATCTGAAAAGATAGCAGCTACCACTGTTGTCCTAAGAAGTATAATATTTTATTCTTTGTTACCAGGCAGTATAATCCCAAAATAGCAGGCTTGCAGATGCAACAGCATCTCATATAACAGCATTGACCACTAAAAATGAATATTTTATTCCACTCTCTTATCGCTAAACAAGAAGATGATATGGAGCAGCTCTGAATAATAGCATCCAGCAGCAGTGAAGACCATCAGATCTGAGAACCACAGAGTTCTACATCTCCTGAGGTCATCTTTATGCATACAAGCATGCAATGATTGAAGCAACTTTGCACCAAATTCCCAAATGATCTACCATACATGCAATATGTAAACATTATTTCTCGATTGGTTCATTTGTTCAAAGGTGTTAGTTCATGCTCTCGATATTGGGCCACATATCAAGCTTGTCATTATAGCTGCAGCACAAAGAAGATAGATTTGCAGTTGATCTACCGGTCTTAGGGTCTCTAGCAAGCTTGGTGATTTTCAGCAAGCTGGACTTCAAGTCCAGTTATCACCAGATTAGCATTGCTCTGGAAGATATTCCAAAGACTGCAATTTGGATTCCATTTGGGCTGTTCGAGTTTGTTGTGCTTGCTTTTGGGCCATCTAATGCACCTGCTTACTCTTCTAGGCTTGTGGCTTGGATAGTGCAGCCTCATCTTGAGAAGCGTGTTATTGTTTTCCTAAATAATATCTAGGTCTATAGTGAGTCTCAAGAGGAACATTATTCTCCAATAACTCATCTAGATGCAGCAAAGGAAACTTGTTTTTGATGGTAAGCTTATTCAGTGCCTCCACTCCACATATAGGCACAAAGCTACCATCTTTCTTTTTGCCAACAAGCCCGAAGCAAAATGATCCACCACACCCATTGTGATCATAGAGCCATGCTGCCCTAAAATCACGTTGACGTTGAGGAGACAAGCCACCTTCAAAGTATCTTCTATCTAGATGGCTATGTCCTCCCCTTGTTCTCTTAAATGGTAATTCTTGGCTTCACTCCTACTCTTAGGCCAAATAGCCTGCTCCACAGGTTATGCCTCACTAGTTAGCCTTAGCTCCTTTTGCTCCTCCCGAGCAGCTGCCTTGCCTTCTCTTTGGCTTTAGCAGCAAGAGATTGCTCAAATTAGCGTGTCTTCTTGCAACACCCGACCAGTGCTCGCCCTCTCATTGCTAGCTAGCAGACACTGCATCATAGGCTTGCTACACTAAAGTCTTCATCCATCGAATCTAAGAACACTCACTACTTCAATCGCTCCAACCTTCACTTCATACACCATCCCCTATTGGCAACCTCCCGATGAGAGACCATCATGTCAAAAAAATGATTGAGAGACCAAAGAGAGAGTGGGGTTTGTAGGGAGAAACACAGAATGTGTACGAGAAACACTAAGAGAGAAGAAACACAAGAAGAACAGGGTGATGATGCACTAAATCATGCTATGAGAAGAAAACCTTATACAACGGAGCTGAAGCTCAAAAGATGACTGCATTGTCCTGCCTAACTCAGCCGGCGGCACCTATGGGGAATCTACACAATGAAGGGAGCAAAACGCAATCTTCTGAGCAATGGGCTATCAAAATAAATTGTAATCACTAGAAGGTGAAGGACACCTCTGTCTCGATGGGAGCAAACACTAGTCCCCTAATGCCATCAAAGATAAGAAATATGATCACCAATTGTTGAGGGAGAGAACTACAATCGTTAGATGCCAGGACGATGGCCTAGGCAGCAAACACAAATGCCAGAGTGTGTCGGACCTATTAAACACAAGTAGAGCAACCCAAATGTTCATACCAGATGACACCAAATGTGTAGGAAACCCCCAATCCGTAAAACACAAATACTTAGGGTTGGATGAGCTAACGCAAGGGGAGAAATGATTGTCCCCAAGTGAAGGAAGCTAACACCAAGTGATAAGAGCTAATGCCACATGCTGGGGAAAGGTCTCCAAACACAAAACACAAATCACAAGAAGACACCAGGCTAATCGAAGCTAACACCTGCTAGGGAAGAGCCTCCAAAGATGCAAAATGCAAACAAGAACACCCAAAATGGGTGTGAGGGCAATGTAAGGGCTGGAGAGAGAAGGGAAAAATGTCAGAGTGACAAAAGGAGGGGTAAAGAATGACTTACGTGGAGTGAAGAATGAATGAAGTGATTGCCTAGGTCCTATTTATAGGCATAACTTGTCTAGGGTGGTGCACCACTAAGTGGGTGCACATTGAAAAAATGGCCACAAAGTGGACACCAACAGTCTTTGGGGCTGTCAGTGTGAAACCCTAAATGAAGTGTGTAAACTGAAGAAGTGGTGAAGTGGTTTCTCAACACATCAAACAATACAAATCATCCCTCTCCAAGTGCGTCACCTCCTCTACTACTTGTGCTGCTTCCACTTGCATTGCGAGTTCTATGTACAAGGTGTCTTCATAAAAAACATCCATGGTCGAAAAGAAAATCCCTTCAACCTGTTGCATAGAAGAAACAAAAAATTTGGAATCCTTCGATCCAATTGCTCCTTGCTTGTCATCAAGATTTGGCTTTGATACCAACTGCAAGCCTCTCAATTCTAATGCACAACTCAATAGAAGATGAATATTATGCTATCATCTCCTAGTTGTGAGCTCCGTCAAAGTCTAACAAAGGCAAAGGAGCTCTGAATATTTTGAAACCTTATATTATCAGTGCATTACAATTTTAGTCAGTTTTTAGTGTGCTCACACCAACTCAGCCGCATTATGATTTATGCTACCCGAGTCAGTTCCACAAATGTTCATGCTGGTGAGCTAGTTGCACTACATTAAATGCAGCAGTCAGCACATTTACTGCAGTCAACCAGCATTAAATGTTCGTGGGACTGGCACATGCCTACACAGCAGGTCACCTAGTTTTGCGGGTTTTCTGCTATTCATAGCAATTCCAGTGCATTCTCTGTCATCGACCTGATCTAGAGCCCTCACTGACGATTCAAACCATGTGTAGGGACTGATCAGCCCGCTTTGTATTCAGCATTCCATTCAGTTCAGTGCAGATTTCTTCTTCAATTCTCTGCATTTATTTCGATCTCTCTCTTCTCTTCTCTCTCCGTATTCGTGTTCTTTTGTTGCATGCTCTCACATGGTGTCATTGCCAAAAGAGAGGACCTAGAGGTTTTGGTTCAATAGATTTGATGACTCCAACAAGAAAACCATCCAATCTTCTAAAGACCAACATTCCCATCAGTTAAAACATTTTGAAGATTGTCTTGATTGGGAAGAAAGCGAAGATTGACACACAGAAGACCAATGATCAAGCACCTATCATCAAGAGATCGTTACTCTAACCGGTCCAGAAGAATGGAGTGGCTTCATTCACCCATTTCTCTCTATGTTCCTAATCGGGCTCCTACTGAAGGACCGTGTTCATTCTGGAACCCTCGTGCAAGTGCTTGTTCTTGCTACACTACTCGAAAAGGATCGACTTGACGCCACCAACTACTCTCTTTGGTCTTGCAAAGTGGAATATATATTGGATACCTTTGATCTATGGACCTTTGTGACTACCCCTCTAACCCCCCCAGTGGAGGATCCCCATATTAGTTCTACTATTGACTAAGCAGCTCTTTGGGATCAGCTCAACTCTCAAGCTCATTGACTTCTCCTTACCAACTCAAGACCTTTGCCCACCACATCCCCATTGAGAAAAAGCTTCAAATGCTTTCTGATAATGACTCTCCATCTATGAAGGATCACATCAATTAAATAGAGGGGTTATGAGATGAGTTGCATCTCTTGGCTGAACGATATCATTGCAAGATATGGCAATGATTCTCATCACTCAACTTTCATCTACAAAATATGATTGTCTTCTACACCAATCTCCTCACCTCTAGAGTTTGAGATACTTTGTTTGGGAGAAGCTTGCCTCACTTGTTTTGGAACAAGCTACACAACACAAGGAGATTGGAACCAATGGATCCAACTCTACCAAAGCTTCTATTGCAAGTGGTGGTGTGTGGGGTGGTGGTGGTGGTGGTGGTGGTGGTGGTATGTGCAATGAGAAGAACAAGAAGGCTAAGAACAAGAATAAGGAGCAAGATGATATCAAAGATGACAAAAAAGGAAAGCATAAATGCCCACGCTATGGAAAAGGCACCCATGCTAAGTGTTGGCCAAAAGTACCCCCAACAATGCCAAGGATGGTGCCAAGGTCTCAAAGGCTACATTAGCTACAACTACCAAGTTTGCCTTTATCTTTATACATCTCACAATCTTTGCACTCATAATCATTGCTATCACACCAGATACATCTTCATACAAAGCCTTCTCAAATCAAAGCCCTTTGTCCTATAAAACCTCCCTTTCGTCCAATGATTTGAGCTTCACTTTCAAGTAACATATATTATTAACCAATTTATCCATCACAACATCTTTTATTAGAGCACATGTAGAACACGTTGGCTTCTTACCTGCATGCCCAATTACCTTGCTTGAAGCTGAAGATAGAGGCCTAACATGCATCCTAGCTCTCACATAAGAGCTTGTGCTCAATCCTTGTATAGTAATTTGTTCAAGGTCAAGGACACGGCACTTGCTTCTTCCTCATCAAAGAAGCCATGGCTCGTGGAAGATGGGTGGTGCTTCATCCCATATGGCCTATCATCAAGATTGGCTTTAGAACCTCCATTCGAAAGGGGGTACACTTAGCACTGGTGACAAAATTTCCATACCAATTTGAGGAGTGGGGACCATTCCCCTTCTACCAAACTGTCAGGAATCTTCTACCAAGGTCCTTCATGTTCCTAATTTGGGATTTAATATTTTATCTGTTTACAACTTGGCACAACTAGGGATCTACATGGTTTTCACACAAGACGCAATTACCATTGAAGATGCATCCATTGGTGCTATGCTTTAGGCAAGGCTTTAGGAGTGTAGGCTCCACAAGCTCACAACCCTTGTTGGGTGGTCTTCATCAAAGTTGGCCAGGCATGTCCATTGTGGGTGTTGAATTTTGATTCCATTTGGCAAGCATCGCAAAAGAAGATGGTGGAGGGGTTTCTAGATTTTCCTCCATCTCTACCTTATGCCCTAGCTGGATTCAAGGCAAATAGTAAGGCAACCTAGTCCCAACGTTGCTTCCAAGAGTGCACCCACACCACTTGATTTGGTTCACACAAACTTGTGCAATCCCATGCACACGGCCTCCCTCAAGGCAAATTATCTATCGCTTGTGGTTGACGATTTTTCCAAGTACATGTAGCATTACTTCTTAGAGTACCAAGTCCCAAGCATATTTCCACTTCTACGACTTGGAGACATTTGCTGAAAAGCGAATCTCTTGTTAGAGATTTATTCATCCCCTGGACAATCATTCGCAGTTTACTATTGTTCAGTTAGCACTCTTGGCACAATTATGCATTTCCTATGTATAAGTTGGACAGTTCTTTGCAATCTTCAGGTGATTCTCAGCACCATCGGGCAGTTAGGCTGGCCACACAGGCTGTGCAGATGCCACATGGCATAGATGGTGCAGCACAGCATTTTATTGCATTATTTATTGCTGTGATCATCATTTGCAGCAGTTGGCCAGCTTAAACTGGTGAACTTGATCATTTTACTAGTCTTTTCCGTGTGCAATCCCATGCACACGGCCTCCCTCAAGGCAAATTATCTATCGCTTGTGGTTGACGATTTTTCCAAGTACATGTAGCATTACTTCTTAGAGTACCAAGTCCCAAGCATATTTCCACTTCTACGACTTGGAGATATTTGCTGAAAAGCGAATCTCTTGTTAGAGATTTATTCATCCCCTGGACAATCATTCGCAGTTTACTATTGTTCAGTTAGCACTCTTGGCACAATTATGCATTTCCTATGTATAAGTTGGACAGTTCTTTGCAATCTTCAGGTGATTCTCAGCACCATCGGGCAGTTAGGCTGGCCACACAGGCTGTGCAGATGCCACATGGCATAGATGGTGCAGCACAGCATTTTATTGCATTATTTATTGCTGTGATCATCATTTGCAGCAGTTGGCCAGCTTAAACTAGTGAACTTGATCATTTTATTAGTCTTTTCATGCCTATTTATAGGCTGACTAGCCTCCAGTCATTGCACTTGTCATTTCAAATGGAGAGAGAGATTGCCTCCTCGATATACATACCAATGATCAGCCAACTGGGGGCTATATATAGCCCAAAACCCAAAATGCTGGCCAACCTGCACATGAGGGCCCAAAATATGGGCTGACTGCATTAAATGCACTCACAAATGCTGACATGGCAAAAAAATCCCAACAAGGATAGACAATATCAGACAGGTGATGGCAAACTGGAAAATGCAGAAACTGCCCAAGAAATGCACACAAAAATCCGACTAGAGAAGAAACTGCACAGAAAGGCAATGAAATGGCTACTTCTCTAGAATGAGCTACCTCCTCTGTCCAAACAAGTGACAGACATGTCAAAGCTCCTAAAGTCCTTGCCTAACTCAAATTGAGGCTCACAAGCAAGAGATGACAAGGCATGACAATCATGACTGCTAACACCCCCTCCCAAATCTTGGATGTGGTAGAAGGCCAAAGAAGAAACAGATCATAAGGCGGCAAGAGGGATGCCAATGTCGATGAAGTCCATCACTACCGATGAAGAAGCTCCTCACGATCATGGGAATCCCCCTCTGAAACACTAGGGGCCAAGAAATCCACAACTGCATCACCAAGATCATCCCCCTCTGAAAGGGATGGAAGGTATGAAGGAACCACCAAAGAAGAGGATGGGGAATGGAAAAGAACTTGTGGAATAGACGGTGCACAAGCGAGAACAGGTGTAGTAATAGACAACTACCTCAAAGGACCCTGCACAGGAGAAGGGGAATGGAGCTTGTAAAGCATGTTCGCCTGCCAATATGTCACAAAAAGAGCTCCCCTAGAAGAATCCTCAATAAACAGAGCCTACTTGATGAAGACAACCCGTGCACCAAGTCTAGTAAGGCCAAAAACTTAGAGAAGAGGAAATTCCAAGTCTAGAATATGGAGGGCTTCCAAAAGGGAGCATAAGGTATGGTCTGGCAATAACAGCAAAGTGCCAACATCGCTAATAGGCACCGAAAAAATGTCACCAACTGTGACTGAACCCGGACGGAGATCTTGTAAGAAATCACCTCATGAACAAATGTCACCAACTGTGACTGAAACCTTGAATGGACAGAGATCCTGTAAGAAATCACCTCATGGAGCCATATGACTCAAAGCACAACTATCCACCAACCAAGGCTGCTCAAAAGACATGGCAACCAAAAGAAGGCTCCTTCTCCAAGGCATGGACATGAAGGAACACGGACTCATGGATAACAACAAGCATAGAGGTAGAAGAAGGCTCTGACAAAGATCCACCCTTTGCTAAGATAAGGGTACTTCTTCCAACATTCCTCCTCCAAATGTGTCCCCTTCCCACAGTATGGGCATTAAGGCTTCTCCAAGTTGGAGTCCGAGACTGAAAAACTCTCCTATTATTTAGCTTTTCCCTTCCCTTTCTTCTTCTTCCCCCCTCTCGAGAACCTGCAACAAAAGCTTTGGCGGAGGTGCATCCACTGGCTACCTCTTTGGCACGCTTGTCATGCTTCAAATGAGCAAGGCAAGCTTCTCCCATTTCATGGGTCCTCAATGTAAGAAGGTTGGTGCAGAAGGCATCAAACCAAGGAGATGGCAGCTAAGTCAAAATAATCATGGCCATATCCTCCAAAGAAATCATCCTGCCAAGGGATGAAAGCTCATCCCTCATATCCACCAAGTTCCAACCTATTGATATGATCCTTCAAGAAAGAAGAGTCATCAAAAGCGAGCACCTACAATTTCTTCCCAAGAGTAATCTAGTGGGCAAATGTCTTCTGATGGTACAAAGAAGCAAGCTTTGTCCACACCTCTATTGCTTTCTGCAACCTACACACTACACTAGGACAAAATCATGTGAGCTCATAAAAAGGAAAGATCGAGCTCTAGAGTTGAACCAATCCTGTAGGACTACACGATCCATCAATGATCCCACTGTGGAATCCTCCACTTGATGGGGAATAGGATGGGTGACAAACTTCGAAAAATTAAGGGTATCAAGTATACACTCCACCTTACACAACCGAAGTGAATAGTTTGAACCATCAAGCCACTCTTCTTTGAGCAAAGAAAGGAGTACGAGCATCTATATAGAGGGTGTCATAGGTGGCATTTTGAGGCCAATAGAATTGGCCTTCTACGAAACATGGAGAAAATGGAAGGAGAGGGATTGTCACGAGGACATGAAACTTTATTGCTTTGCTTAGCATTTGATTAAAAGTTACTCAAATGTGCTAATTTGACTTGCACATGTGAAGTACAAGTTAATTACTTCATAGTGTGGGACCCAAGACTCCAAAAGATTAGTTGATGCCAAAGGCAAAAGTTGTGATAAGTTATGTTTGACAAGTACTGGGTGGTATCCAGTGTCAAATTTTGGCCTTAACTAATATATTCGCCATTAATATCAATGGTTACATTAGAGACTGGGCATTAATTAATTAATTAGTGTTGACTAAGGGTCAATAATTGCTCGAGGATACTTAGAAGACAAATTGGCCTAACTAATTTAATTATTGACTAATGAAACTAATTTTTAAAGCACTAGGATAATTGCTAAATTAATTCTGAATTTTAAAAATTAATTTAATAAGCTGAAAAATGCTGGAAAATGGGATTAGACGGCTGCCACTTGGCAAAACTTGCCCATGCAAAATGGGAAAAACGTTTTTGGGAGCTGCTTGAAGTCTATTCCAACCACTGTGAGAGAGAAAATGACTATTAGAGAGCAAGGAGATATTGGTGATGTGCACCAGGGAACATTCCTATTGTAGATGACAATAGTTTGGAGCCCTCCAAAAGCAGGTAACAACAGCCCAAGGTCCTTCTAGTGCAGGTGACAGCATAGAGGAGGGGGCAAAAATCTTTCTGGTAGTCCTAAGCTTTAGATGGCAGCTTCCATGGCTGTTTGAGCACAACAACAACAAATGTTTAGCATCTCTCACAATTTCTCTCTCTACAACATTCTCACTCGTCCTCCAACCATCTCTCAAGTCATCTCAACAAAATCCAACATTTTAAGTCATCAAAGGCGGAGATATTAGAAATCCTCTACTGTAGACCATAACATACAACAAAAATTAGGGTTTGACAGATGTGTGCTCAGAATTGAGGGCTTAGGACTTGAATTCTAGTATCTGAAATTGAAGAATTTTGGGGAGATTCAAGAGGCCAGACAACCAATATCAGATTTGGGGTTAAATTTGTCTTTCAAGGGGCAAGGTGAAGGCTAACAAACCGAGGGGTAAATTGGTTTGAAGGCTGCTAGTAGGTTTTAATAGCAAAAGGTATGGATTAGTGAAGGAGATCAGAAAATCTCAGTTGTACTCCATCCATTTGCAATAAAAAATAAAGAAATATCCCAAGGGACACTGGTTTTGGGGCCAACAAGCTATCCATTGTCTAAGATTAAGTGGTAACCTTTGCATTTTCAGTTTATGTGAATTTCATACTTGCTGTAATTATTGTTAAACCTGTTAGCAATCATGTTTGTCATGCCTCGTCACCTACCTGTGAGCCTCAATCTAAGTCAAACAAGGACTTTAGGAGCTCTAACCTATCTATCACTTGTTTTGATGGAGGAGGTAGCTCGTTCTAGATCACTAAGTTTATTGCATTTCAATGCATTTTCTCCTCCAATCGAGATTTTATATGCATTTTCCGGGGCAGTTTCTACATTACCTCGCTTGTCGGACATTGTCCACCCTTTCCAGGATTTTTATGAGCATTTATGGCATTTTTACCAACATTAAATGTTGGTCGAACATATTTTTGGCTCCAAATTTCAGGTCACCCAATTTTTGGGATTTTTGGCTATTTATAGCCATTTCCCACTTGAAAGTCAATCAGATCATAATCTTCCCTCCTTCCTTAGCACATGCACACTCCGACTCCGTCATCTTGCTCCATCTCAGCCGTCATCATCAACCTGATCCGGTGCCCTCACTAACGTTGTGGGCTGCGTGTAGGGACTAATCGGTCCTCCTGTATTCAGCAATAGTTCCTTGTTTAGTGCAAGTTTCTTTTCTTCTTCTCTTGCAGATTGTCTCTCTCTTCCTCCGTGTTCAATTTCTTCATCCATTGCGCACTCACATGGTATCAAAGCATGGTATCTGAGAGCAGCACAAAGTTTGTAAGGCCATCCACATCTGCATTTGCTGAAAACGCAAGCTCCTAGTAGCTGGCAACTACATTTGGTGCTAAGGCGTCATCATCTGGACCCTACTGGATGTTTATATGAATTTCCCGAGACAGTTTTTGCATTCTTCAGCCTACCTCACCTGCTAGACATTGTCCACCCTTTCTGAGATTATTCTGAGCATTTCTGGCATTTTTAACAGCATTAAATGCTGGTTTTTTTTACCCAATTTTCAAGTCGGCCAGTTTTTGGGATTTTTGGCTATTTATAGTCATTCCCACTTGGCAGTCAGTCAGATTATCATCTTCCCTCCTTCCTTGGTAGGTGCACACTCCCACTCCGTCATCTTCCTTTGTCTTCGGTGCTACCGTCGTCATCAGCCTAATCTAGTACCCTCACTGACACTATGGGCTGCGTACAAGGACTGATCAGTCCTCCTATATTCAACATTTGTTCCTTGTTCAGTGCTGGTTTTTTTTTCTTCTCTTGCACATTGTCTCTCTCTTCCTCTGTGTTCAAGTTCCTTCTTCCGTTGTGCACTCTCAAAAAATCAAGCCATTACTACCCTCTCTAAGGAGGAAGGCTGGTTTCAAGGATCCTGTACAAACGAGACACTAGGTAACCTTCGTCTGTCTTCACAATCATTGTCGCGTGGTATCTCCGTACGCTCTTTACGATAATCTTTGCGATAATCTCACTGTCATTCAAAGGAGCTTCTCATCTATATCAGCAAAGCCTCAAAGCTAGTTATAAGACACCTTGGATATCCTACAAGACACCCACAAGGTCTGAAACCTACAATAAACAAGAGAAATCAGCTCCACACACTATGTAGATGCCCCACCTGGTCAACCAACAATTAGAAGGGATTGCTTGATGTAGAGGAGGTGTGTTTGCAGTAAACGCAAATGCGGATGCTTGCATTTCAGCCTCGGGTGGTGATGCCCGCAACAATCTCCACTCTGTCCTCTCATTTGGCAATGATACCTTGTGAGAGTGCACAACAGAAGGTACAGATACAGACACAGAGAGAGAGAGAGATGTCAAAGTGAAGCAATGTGGAAGCGAATGACCAAGACAAAGAGTGAACGGAGAGAAAAGAGAGAGAAAGAGAGTGAAACGCAGAAAATCTGCAATGAAGAATATTGTATAAGGATGCAGAAATATACACGGATGCAAAGAGAATATCTGCATATGTCTCCACCTCAAAGATCTTAGTCTCCGTCGACCCCGAGAGCAGTCTCCATGGTCTGCAGCCTAAAATCTGTGAAAACCAACTGAGGAAGACTGCTGAAATCAAGACCTATAAATAGGCCTAGCAAGTCGCCTGCATTTAATGCAACCAATTGGACAGCAACTGTGCGGCTGCACTGTCCAACTGGTGCAAACTGGCCAACTGTGCCACATCAGCTGCCACATGGCACTCTTCTTGCACCTGTTGCCTGCTGAACCAACTGCTCCTGCCTGTCCAAGGAATGTTCAACTCTAACACCCCCCCTCAGATCCTGGACACGACAGAAGGGTAAGGGATCAAGAGTGTTGTCGAAGTAAAGCCTGGGGAAGTGCCCTAGTAAACAAATTGGCAAGATTGTCTTCTATCTTGCAATAGACCATAGAAATAGTCTCATCCAAAACCTTCTCCTGAATGAAATGGTATTGGATCTCAAGATGCTTCGTCTGAGCATGAAACACAGGATTCCTGGCCAAGGCAATGCAACTCTCATTGTCGCACTATAGAACAATAGGACCTATCGGCGAGCAACCAAGCTCCTCCAAGAGCCGGCGAAGCCACACTGTCTCACATGTAGTAGAAGGTGCCGTGTCATGGACCTCCGATGATCCACATCACCAACCCAATCTAAATCACTCCAACCTGTAAATACCAAGTCCGTAGCACCTGTACCAATAGGATAATAGATCCCAAGATCAGGAGTCCCCCGTAGAAACCACAAATCCTTTGAACAACCTACCAATGCACCATGTGCACTTGGTAAGTGGAAGATAAAAGAATACCAATTACCAGCCAATGGGGGGCTATATATAGCCCAAAACCCAAAATGCTGGCCAACCTACACTTGAGGGCCCAAAATATGGGCTCACGACATGTAATGCAATCCAACTACATTAATTGCGATCACAAATGTTGATGTGGCATTGGACTGCACAGAAAGGCAATGAAATGGCTGCTCTAGAATGAGCTACCTCCTTCCTCAAAACAAGTAAAACATGTCAGAGCTCCTAAAGTCCTCGTCTAACTCAAACTGAGACTCATGGGCCAAAAATGACAAGGCATGACAATCATGACTACTAACAAGGACTACCTCAATACTAGAGCATCGACGACTGCCCCATACCATTTGGGATTAGGCAGTCTCTAGTACAATTGATATCTGCAAAACGTCTCCAACAATGGCCTTGAAGGACACGACTCCATCCCAAGACTTTCTTTGGCAAAAAGCTTTCAATATCACACTTTCGCATCTTTGGATGTGATGCATATGTCCATGGGGACAAGAAGCATAGACAAGCTCAATGCAAAGTTGAAGAAACTTATCTAAGTTGGTTACAATTGTTGCGCTAAGTTACCATTAGCATTAATTAAACAAACCCAAAACTCAAGTTAATTAATGAATTTTAACCATTTTTTTAAACTGGGAGCAATTCAAGGGAGTTTCAATGTCCCACAAGTAAAGCCCTGATTTGATAGGCCCAAAATTTTATATAAACAGACACCCTACCTTTCCATTCAATCAATCTCGTTTTTGCAAGTTTCAAGCACTCTAGCTTTGTTGCCCATAGCATATTCACAAAGGACATCTCAATGGAGGCTGCTCAACATTGTCTACATCCATCCAGCACCTATTTCCAACCTTCATTGTGCAGTCTAGACCATCTACTGCCATAGTCCAGCCTCATCCACTGCTACTAATCACTCATCTTGCTGTCACCAACTGCCACATGGCAGCAACTCCTGCATTTGCACTAGCTGGTTGCTGCCCTACCTCTATCAACTTCAGCAACTGCTGTATTTTGACCAGCTGATTGCCATACAACATGAATCATCTGCAGCTGCGTTGATTGTTCTCTCTCCTCTATGCGTCCAACAATCATCTGTTGCATTTGCTGCTGTCCGACATCTTGGAGGCTGCCTTGCTACGATTCGCGATTCATCAAAGAGTATGACACACTCTGTAGCTCATTACCTCTGCCTCGGTCTTCAAGACATGAGAGCTTGGGGTACAGTATTCCTTCACTGCATAGTATGTTTGTCGTATGAGCATTGTATTATTGAGATTCATTCATTTATGATCTTCACTATGTTCATTGTCTCTGAGTTACCCTAGCCCTAACCATGTTCTGTTGAGTTTATGCTTTGTCAAACGCTTTCATTAGGGTATTTCTTTTCATGGTATCAAACCTAGGATATTTACGAAGAAACCTCAGCCTTTGATCTAAAAGCCCTTCGCAAGAAGCAAGAACAACAAGAGGGCAAGATGACTTCGAACACAACCTCACCGCTTCATTCTCCCGAGCCAAGTCTATCGAAAACGAGCGAGAGTGGGCCACACAACTTGTTCCACCATCCTCCAACATGGCTAGAGAGACTTTTGACTACCATGGAGTCCACAAACCATATAAGATTTTAAGAGCCGAATACAATACAATCTCATCCTCATGTATCGGGCTCAACAACAAATTGAAGGTAAATCTAAGTTTTCTCCTTTAGATTCGATGCACCAATCAAATAATTTTGCAAGAAGGATAGAAGTTCGCCATCCTAACATGGAAACTAGCAAGGAGTACAAACCCTTCATCTCTCTACTACCTTCATCTCCATCTCTACCTCTTTCGATTCTTCCATTTACATCTCAACCTTCATTTTCTTCCATGTTAGATATCCAAACCAATACTTCTCAATCTTTTGAGTTCACTTCCTCTTTTCCGCAAGATCTCATGAAAAAGGGACTATTCAAACATGGTATTGGCTCATCAATCCTAAAGAAGATAGATTCTTGTTTATGAACACAAAGAAAGGCAATGACTACAAAAGATTAACTCAAACACCTGTAAGTTCTCTCTCTTCTTTTCCTTCGGTTTTTACTTCTCAAGGTCATTTCAAAGTAGGTGAACCATCATCCTCATTTAATCCATTTAATGGACAAAAGGAACAAATATCAACCCACAACTCCATCAACCAACCCATTTAATCTCCCCACCCATCCCTCCCTCTACTTCGATCGCACCTTCCTTTCTATCTCCATTAAGTGCACATCATATATCTTCTTACATCACACCGAGAGGTCCTTCACCCTTAGGCATCTCCTTTAGGACCTCATCTTTTCCTCAATCGGGCAATGTACCCATGATGGAGACTAGTCCTCCCTACCCCACACTTTCAAAAATTTCATAGCTTGGAAATGCCACCTAGCCATTACCGGGTGTGGAACCTACCTGGTGTGCCTTTTGGTCATTATGTTGTGCCCTAGTCGACATTTGGACGGGCTCACGTATCCTGATGTCTCCATCTCAACTAAGACCCTATGGAAGCATTCATGTTCCAATGCCTCCACATCAATTAGCACCCATTGGATACTTCTAGCCTATTTCTACCTACCCACCTCCTCTTCCTCCTACTTATCCACCTCCTTATTATAGGGCAAGGTTAGGCACAGAGATCGAGGTAGACAGTCATTACGCGCAGTGAGAAGCTGAAATAAATATATCTATCCAACTCCCATCATCTGTCGGCAATGAGCAAACCGCTCTGCTGGAAGACCCTTCGTGAGAAGGTCTGCAGGATTATCATCTGTATGCACTTTGACAAGCTCAATGCTCTTGCTATCAAGTATATCTCTAATGAAGTGGTACTTCACCTGTATGTGCTTTGTCTTTGCATGAAAGACAGGATTCCGTACTAGCATGATAGCACTCTGACTATCACAATGGAGAACAAGTAACTGTGTGATACCAAGCTCTCCCACCAGACATGAAAGCCATAAAGCCTCCTTGCATGCCTCAGTGGCAGCTACATACTCTGCCTCTGTAGTAGACAATGCAATACACTTTTGTAGCCTAGAGATCCAAGAGACTCCTCCTGCTATGAAAGTAAACACATACCTAGAAGTGGACTTCCTACAATCTGCATGACCAGCATAATCTGCATCCGTAAAGCCAACAACAAATGCCTTCTGCTTTCCAAAGCAAATGCACAACTCCTTTGTGCCTTTGAGGTATCTCATAAAACATTTCACTGCATCCCAATGCTTTTTGCCAGGGGTTGCCATGTATCTGCTAACCACTCCCACTGCAAAAGCAATGTCACGACGTGTAGCAACTATAGTATACATCAAACTACCAACATCTAAAGCATATGGTATCTTGACCATTTCAGCCTTCTCATCATCAGATGTAGGGTTGTCCTCTGCACTGAGTTTCACACATGGAGGCAATGAAACCCCAATTGTTTTCCCCCCCTCCATATTAAAACGCTGCAAAACTTTGGAAATATACTCCTGCTGAGATAGATAGAGTAAGCCTTTAGATCTATCCCTGAGTATTTGCATGCCAAGAATGTGATTTGCATCACCAAGATCCTTCATACCAAAGCTGCCATGAAGACTTTGCTTCAATGAGTCCAAGGCATGAGTATCCCTGCCAGCAATCAGCATGTCATCTACATACAAAACTAAGATAATCAAGCTACCATCTGCTGCCTTCTTGGTGTACAAGCAGTGATCCACTTGACTTCTATGAAAGCCTTGGAACTGCATGAATGTATCAAACTTATGATACCATTCTCTTAATGCTTGTTTCAGCCCTTACAAACTCCTTTTGAGTTTACATACCATTTTTTCTTTCCCTTGTTCAATAAACCCTTCAAGCTGTTGCATATATATGTCTTCATGCAGATCACCATGTAAAAATGCAGTCTTTACATCCATTTGTATGAGTTCCATATCTTCAACTGCAACGAAGCCCAAAATAGTTCTCAATGTAGTCATCTTGACTACAGGAGAGAAAATCTTATCAAAATCAATTCCATGCTCCTACTTGTACCCCTTAGCAACCAATCTTACTTTATACTTGGGTAAGGAACCAAAAGTGACCATCTTGTAAACCCATTTGCATGGAAGGGTTTTCTGCCCTTAAGGTAACTACACTAAGTCCCAAGAGCCATTTTTTTCAAGAGATTCCATCTCTAACAGCATGGCTTTATTCCATTTCTTGTTGTTCTGTTTATCCATTGCTTCCTTGAAGCAAGACGGTTCACCACAGTTTGTCAACATGATATACTCAACCACATTAATTGCACCAGGAACAAACCTGTCAGGTTGTCTAGTAGCCCTAGATGATCTCCTAACCCAGTGGTCATTGTTTGCTGGCTGTTCCTGCAAATTTGCATTTTCAGCATGCTGTCCTGGCATTTCAGCCTGCAAATCAGCATTAACAGCTTGTTGTCCTGGCTGTTCCTGTACATATAATGGCTCATTTTCATGGGCAATAGCTGGCTGATCATTCCAGCATCATTTCCTGCATTTACAGGTTCATTTACAGCAGGTATTTGCTGCTGTATAGCGGGCACATTTTGCTGTCCAAAAGGTATTTCTTCCCGGAATACAACCCTACGGACCTCCTCAGTCTTTTCGGGCTATTTGTGCATGCAATCTTCCCAGAAGATAACATCATTGCTGTGTACTACTTTCCTTTTCTCGGGATCCCACAAATTATACCCCATTTCACCCTCGTCACCATATCCTAGGAAAATGCATTTACAAGACTTTGGCTCAAGTTTGTTGTGTTTTTCTTTACGAATGTGCACAAAAGCCTCGCAGCCAAACACTTTCAGATGAGCATATGAAGGTGGCTTGCCCGACCACACTTCTTGGGGAACTTCCCCCCCCCCCCCCCCCCAAAGACCTGTTAGGTGACCGATTAATCAAGTGAATGGCTGTCATAACAGCCTCTGCCCAAAAACCATGGGGTAATGCAGCATGAGACAGCATCGTACGAACCTTATCCTGTATGGTCCAATTCATACGCTCTGCAACTCCATTTTAGGGTGGATTATGAGGGGCAGTGAGCTCCCTTTTTATCCCTTTGCTGTCACAAAATGCCTGAAAGGCTTTGGACACATATTTCCCACCATTGTCAGAGCAAAGACACTTAAGTGTCTTATTTGTCTGATTTTCAGCCAATGCCAAGAATTTTTTAAACTTGTCAAGCACTTCATCCTTGCTACGAATAGGATAAAACCATACTTTCCGTGTAGCATTATCGACAAAGGTGACAAAATATTTATTTCCCCATAAAGATAATCCCGGCATTTGGCATGCATCTGAATGTACTAACTATAGAGGAGAAGATTTCAAAGAAAGAGACTTTTTGTGAGACGTTTGTGCATGTTTGCCATAAATGCAATGATCACAATGCTCAAAATCAGCATAATGAAAACAAGGCAAGTAACCCAAACGAGAAAGCACTTTCATTCATGTTTGACTCATATGTCCCAACCGGCCATGCCACAAAGAAACAGTTGGCTGCTCGGTCACGACAACAACATGGTCACACACACTAGATACATGACGTGGATACAACGTATCACTCTTGTAACCTCTAGCAATAACCCTAGATCCCTTACAGATCTTCCATTTTCCATCACCAAAGGTGGTATGAAAACCATCATCATCTAGTTGCCCTGTGCTAATCAAGCTCTTCTTGAGTTGAGGTACATGCCATACATGCTGAAGTGTAAAGACAAAGCCATGCTAAAACTGTAACTGCACACTACCAATACCTGCAATCTCACATGCATAGTTGTCCCCAAGATGGACAACACCATGTCGACCCCCTGTATAGACGGAAAACCACTCACAATGAGGGGTGACATGAAAGGAAGCACACGAATCAAGAATCCAGGTATGCATGTCATCATCTGTATCTGCAAGTAGAGCATGTGCACCAAAATGTGAAGAGACAAAGAGTACATCACCCCCACTGTCACTGTCATGAGTGACTACATTCACCTCTTCGATTTTTACACTGCTCTTCTTTTGCCACGTGATTTACCGCGTCTCTTGCCATCATATTTGTCCTTTTGCTGTGATCTGCCCCTAGTATGCAAAGCACTGGAAGACTTATGGATGCATTATTTTGCCGATTCATCTCTTCCGTAAGTAGAGCACTCTCTATATCAGCATACAAAAGGATCACATTAGAATTGCTCATAGCAGTCCTAAATGTATCCCAACTCTCTAGTAGAATACAAAGCAAGAAAGTAACCTTAAATTCCTCATCAATCATGAACTTCAAGGCAACCAACTGACTAAAAATGGAGTTAAACTCACTCAAGTGAGTAGACATGGCTGTACCTTCTTTCATGCACAAATCCATAAGCTTTTTAAGCCAATACACTTTGCTTGCAGCACTCTTCTGTGCATATAGTTCTTCCAGTCTAGTCCATATAGCATATGCAAAATCCAAACCTTCAATGTTGAAGAGCAAGGCATCAGAAATCAATAGCTCTATGGTTGGGCGTGCAAGCTCATTCAAGTCCTTCCAATTGTCCTGATCCATGTCCGCACGCTTTGCCCCTTTAGTTTTGATCGGCTTTGCCTGCTTCTTTTATAACAAGATATTGTAACACTGTTTTTGCCACACTGCAAAATTATGTGCACCTTCAAGCTTCTTTATGTGCATCAAATTACTGCTGTCATTGCTGCCAGCCATGATTTTCAGCCCAAATGTGATCAAAAAACCAGTAAATCCAAGCCCAAACTGTCACCCAAGTGACCAAGGTACAAACAAGTACCAATCAACAATAAATGACCATGCAGAAGTACAGATTTCAGATCTGTAATTAAGTTTTCAAAAGCACCAAACCAAGTGCTACAGCATTATCCAACTGATTACAGCTGTTCCAAAGAGCATGTGCATCACATTACATGAGAAATCCCAAAATTTCAGCTGCAACTTCTGTTGTACATGTACCCACGGGCATAAAATTCGACACAAACGATCAAAAGCCCCAAAATTTTGTGCTCAAAGAGTCAAACACACATCTGCATTTCCTCTGTCATCCATAGAACTGTCCAGTTTTGCCAAAATAAAGCAATTTCAGCAAAACCCCCAAATTTTACCAAGTGTTGATGTCCAATTTGCACGGAATTCAACCTGCATGTACATAAAATGACCAAATGCTACACAAATTTTGCCCAAATCCCAAAAGCCCTAAATTGCACAGGGGTCCAATGTGCCTCAATGTCAAGAAATCTTGTCGAGTTCTCTACCACAGGGACTCCTATGTCCTTAAACGATGAGGTCACATTGTTCCTTTAACAAGCTACCACTGAAATACCCCCATTTTGAACAAGTGATCTCACAACCCACCATCCCCACATTCTATGAATTTAAGTGTCAGTTATTACGTTATGCTCAACTATTTGATCAATTTCATAGTATAACCTCTTCAAAGGGGACTCTCATTGCTGCTACTCACAAGGAGGCATAAGGGAATGGTAAACAAAATCAAAACTCAATTTAAAAAAATTTCAAAACTCAAAATCAAAACCACGCTAGTGAGACCCAAGGAAACACCCAGTCTTCTTTTAAACCTAGGTGGCAAAATGTACCTAAAAAGAATAGGTATTTTTAACATTGTCAAAAGTATTAGAAGTGATGCAGCAATGAAAGCATAAACAACATGCTGAAATAAACTGTTGAAACACAAGACAAGAGAAAGAATGAACACAAATACAGATAAGAACTCAAATGTATGCTCGGGAAATGGAATTCATATCGAACACGAGACAACAACATACAACAGTGAGTCACTGGCTATGTGGACACCCTGGCACCGGCTCCTCTCTCTCCTAAAGAATCCACAAGTGATGACTGAAGTACACAAAGAGGAGCCCAACAATATATAGGCATAAAATAGGGGGAGCAATAAATGCAATCAGCCAACATTAAATGCTCCCGAGCCCTAAAAAGCAAGCCAGAAAAATACTACATAAAATGCTGCATAAAATGTCACAGCCTCTGCAGCACAGACTCACAACTGAGATGACTAATCTGCTAACACCCTCTCTCAGATTAGGGGTGATCTGATACAATACAATAGTACAATGATGGGGAATCATAAACTATACAACATAGAACCACCAGAAGAACCATGGATATCCAAGCAATGAGCGGCCAACCCCACCACCAAGATGCCTCGGAGAGTATCTGATGTTGATGTCGATCATAATAGCACCACCCGAAAATAAAGAAGAATCATAGCATCTCTCTGTGTTATGTCACCTATGTCACTCAGGACATACAAGATCAATTTACCAAACATGTCTCTAAACATGTGACCATGGAATCCCCGCCTTCGGCCAAAACTGCCAGAGTGTTCCCTCATGTGAGCTCCAAACGAAAGCCTCCTGCTCTCTGTCAAGTAACTAGCCCATCATGAACCTAGATGTCAATCCCAACTCCAGGATTTGTCCTTGCCAAGACTTCGGTCGATGCATCAAGGATGTCCCTCTCTGGATCCTGTACATCTACATAGACATATAGATGAGGGACGGCTACCCCATCTCACCACCCTCTCACACTCCCTCTCTGGCACTGGAGAGTCGTGAGGAATGTCCTTATCACCAACACTAGAAAGCAGCTGAGGAAGGGACCACCAAGCCCTTCCCATGATCCGAAGAAGAGGAGCCCTTCCGTGCCTTGGACTTCGCCTTGGTCGAGGATCGGAATCGGAATTTGAGGCAGAGGATGACTCGTCGGAGGAGTCCACATTCCGCTTCGTCTTCTGCTTCTTTTGCTTCTGAGAAGCCACTAACTCTTTGCAGTCCTTCCTTAAATGACCCTTCTTGCACAGTGGTAACACTAAGCCTTCGACTTCTTCATCTTTGAACCCCTCTCTGAAGCTGCAAGAGCCTCACATGAACCTCCATAATATGACAGAAGCCTCCCCTATAGTTGCAAAGTAGCCTCATGCTCAAGTAGCATTGAGAACATGTGAAGAAAACTGACAGGAGTCGTAGATGTCTACACCCGTAAAGCATTCGCAACTCCATTAAACTTCTGAGGAAGCTTGTAGAGTACCGTACCAACAAGATGTGCCTCTAATAGGGCAGACTGCAGAGTGCGAAGCTGGTTCTCGAGTTGGGTAACACGAAGTAGGAAGGATTGAATCGTATCTTTGGATTCAAACTTCAATTGCTGGAGTTGGCCATAGAGAGTAACGGCCCTCATGGTGAAAGGAGCCTCGCACATCAACTATAACTTCGACCATGCATCTGAAGCTGTCGTACAAGAGGTGACCGCCGATAGGACTTCTTTGGAAATACGCCGAAGTAATACCGAATAAGCACGGGCATCATCCAAAACCCGTGTAAGCACTGCCTCCTCATGGTTGTCTTCATCAAAATCAGATGGAATAGGAGAAGGTTGTCGAGGACGTGCCATAGCTCCGCCAACCATGTACCATAACCGCTTCTAAATAAACCAAGCCTTCATCACCGCATTCCATGTGTAATAATCAGGTCCATAGAGCTTGTCATCAATGGATGTGCATGGAGGAGCCATCTGGAGAGGATTTAGAAAAGAAGTAGAGAAAAGAAGGGATTGGGAGAGGAAACATACCCAAACCACGAGCACAAACTACAAAAAACAAGAGTTCACATGCAATATAACCCAAAATATGATCAAAATAAGACAAATTGCTGTAAAAAGTCAAGAAATCAGTCAAAAATTGTCAAAAACAGCAAAAACGACCTGACGATGTAAGCACCCAGCCAAGAGGAGATGCAGAAATACCAAAACGCAGGCTGAAACAGATGAGCAAGCTGTACGGAGGTAGAGGTCAGCAAAAAACGCAGGCAAAACTGGTCGCCTAATTGGAGCAGCAGCTGTCTGATCAGCAAGAGGGAAAACAGTCCTGAAATCAGCAAGAAAACACAACAAAAACACAAATCCTGAAATCTGATACCATGTCAGAAGTGATACAGCAATGGAAGCATAAACAACATGCTGAAATAAACTGCCGAAACACAAGACAAGACAAAGAATGAACACAAATACAGATGAGAACTCAAATGTATGCTCAGGAAACGGAATCCATATTGAACATGAGACAGCGGCATACAACAGTGAGTCACTAGCTGTGTGGGCACCCTCGCACCGGCTCCTCTCTCCCCTGAAAAATCCACAAGTGATGACTGAAGTACACAAAGAGGAGGAGGAGCCCAACAATATATAGGCATAAAATGGGGGGAGCAATAAATGCAGTCGGCCAGCATTAAATACTCCCCAGCCCCAAAAAGCACGCCAGAAAAGTGCTGCATAAAATATCAGCCTCTGCAGCACAAACTCACAACTGAGCTAACTAATCTACTAACAAAAAGGTTGGCCACTTTGATAACGAGTGTCAAATCAAAGGCAAGAGGCATAGCACCAAAATCCAAGAATCAGAGTCTTGCCCCCAACCAAGCAACCCCCAGTAGGGGAGGCAAGGTGGTGACAACCCTCAACAAGGGCAAGGGCAATGCTAGACCCACACTGCCACCGATTAGCCATCACAATCTACATTGTTCTCAATGCTAGAGGGCATGTTAGATTAGTCTACAGAGGCCGACATCATCTTTGTAGCAACATTTGGGGATACGAGTCTTATCCGCATCTTCAAGTTGTCTCCTAATAAGGTGACTACAAAGACCATTTAGGGGTATCAATCTTATCCACATCTACAAGTTGCCTCCTGATGAGGTGACTACAAAGACCCACTCATCACAACCAGGTACTTCAACTACTCCTTGGACTAGGGTTAGTGGAGCTACTCGTCAAATGACCCTTGTCTCAAACATTTTCATCTTCCACACCCTTGTAGCCCAGATAGTCCGTGTCTAGAACAACTGATCTGTCAAGATTCAAGCTCACAATTGCGTCAATTTTGCCCTCGACTAGAACCTGGATCGCGCTACAATGGATGATGTATACTATGTCCCCAACTTGGGGTGAACTTGTTATCCGCTTAATAGCTTTGCCTATTAGACTAGTTGTCTTCTTTGTAGCAACCACAATCAAGGTCCTTGACTCTCAAACTAGTTTAATAACTACTCGCAGTGAAGGTAACCGTGAAATGTTTCACTACCGAAACCTTTCACCCTTGAAACATTGTATTTCACCCTAAAACATTTCACCTTTCGGCAAGTCCCAAGTGAAACACCAAGTGAAACAGTTGAATAATATATATGAGATAGTTTTCATTATTGACAATGAGTTGCAACTTACACATTTATACCATGAGAATCTCTTTGTGTCAACAAATGATATCTATCCTCTGTGCAAAATGTCTTAAAACTCTCAAAAAAGCAAGAAGAAACAATTGTTTTTCTATTTTAAAATCTTGTTACGGTCAACCATTCACTCAGAGCATTTCACATTTCAATGGAACATTTCAGACATTTTGTATTTCAATGCCAGCAAAATGCATTTTGCGAATACTATACCCACGGTGAGCCACAACCAAGTGGCATATACCATGACTCGGTTTCTTTTCAAGCCGACTGCCAAGGGCTCTGAGTTCCACCACTTCTAGCCTTCAAACACTACACAAAAGCCCACGAACACTGAGCATTTATGGCATTTTCGCTTAGGACATCTCAAATACAACTCTTTTTATGAGTTATCGCATCATCAAATGATTGATGGGAGCCTTCCACACCTAAATCTATCTAAAGATATTTATAAAGCAAGTCAACCTGAGAAACAACACCGTATCCCATTCCCTCAACAATCTACACCTTTTAGATTGATTCATCTTGATCTTTGGGCCAACATCCACTGCCACCTTAAATGATACCCTATACTTCCTTTTTATTGTGGATGATCATTTTAGATATATGTGGGTGTACTTTCTCAAGCATAAGTCTGATACATTTACCTATGTTTGCAACACTTGTAGATCTCCAATCATCCTAACTAACCCCTATCTACTCCAAATCAGCCAGCTCTCCAATCTTGTCAATAATCTCGGCTTCAATCCTCTAACAAGTAAGAGAAAAAGTAGTTACATCTTGAGCATTGTAGCCAAGCACCAAAATGGGCCACAAGGGGCACAATTCTATTGTTCTAAAGTGTAGTTGCACACAAGTTAAGTTGGTTCACTATTAGGGAAACCAAATTGCCAATCAAGCTTTTGATAGGCTTGTTACTTCTAGAATATAATCAAAAAGACAAATTCAAGTGAGAAGGCAGTATTCAACAAAAGTAAAGTCATAAATCTTCCAAAAAGAAAAGATCAACGAACACAATAACTTTGCCATAACAAGAACACATCAATAGTAATCTATCCTCATCCAAGAATGTGACCAAGGGACACCTCAAAGGGAAGGCAAGTCGGCTAAGAAAGGACTCTAACATCACTATAGTTTAGAGCATATGTTCTAAGGTCATCATCTAGACATCATGTTGCTTCATGCAATCAACCAAGCTTTATCTAGCATCTTGGGTATCATAGGAGAAGGGTCTCTCATGTTAAGGCCAAGAGGCGTAGGTCTAGAAGACCAATGGGATATTGGT